>NC_000070.6:114743734-115058734 GCF_000001635.26 Mus musculus
CACACACACACACACACACACACACACACACACACACACACACCTGCACTAGCACGTGCTCACTTTCAGGAAGGAATACGTGGATCCACCTGCACACAACTCTCCCATCTTAGCTGGACCTGGGGGCTACCGATTTGCACTCTAGGGATGGAATCAATTAGAATTATTTTTAAAACCTCATCTGTTTTGATTTAGCAGGAAGCTTCTGCTCAATGAAATGCAGCATTAGTCAATGAAAAACCAAAGTCCCTGAATTTCAAGACTCAGCTGTCAGGGAAGGCTGAGAAGAGTCTTGCAGCCCAGCCCCTATTTACATAGATCTCCATCCTTAACTGGCTTTGTTCCCAATGTGTTCTGAGAGAAGAAGGGTGTGTCTTCACTCAGGGGTCCTTGTCTACCAGCTCTGAGCCAAGATCCCCTCAACACCATTCTTCCTGGACACCTGCTTCCTGGTGCCTACCCACATTAAGGACAGATTTTGTCTAGTTTACATCTGTGGCTCCAATACCCAGCCCAAAATCTGGCACAGAAAAGACACTAGATAAAAACATTTACAAGGGGAAAATGTGTAATACATAGGATACATGAATAAATGATTTAGCTGCAGTAGTAAGTAATATTTCCTGCACCAGTTAACATAATCTCTGTGCCAAGTTAAGCACTTAGTGTATTGACTCTGGGTCTTCAGGATGATGCCATGTAGCAAGCTCTCTTATTCAGCCTCATTTCACACATGAGAAACATGGAAGAAAGCCACTTTTGTGCTTTGTCACACGAAGCACATGCAGTAACTGGGATTTCAACCCCAGCCCTAGGACCCTGACATCACGCCAATCATTCATCAGTGATAGGACGCCAACGTCGTGCGTGGCCCTGGGAAGAGCCCTAGAAACACCCTGAAATATTAGATCCACTTTTCCCCAGGAAGTCATAGTTTAGGGAGGAGTAAGAGACACAGACATAGATAAAGGGTGGCGGGGCAGGGTATGGGTGTGTGTGAGAAAGAGCCATGTGGACATAAGCATAGGTAATCCAGTGTGGTGATTCTGGGTGCTTCCTGAAGGATGTGGTCTTTTTACTTCATTGTCCAGGCAGGAGCAGGAGAAAGAGCATCACAGAATTAAATGGGCAGAGTGAACTCTCAGCATGACAATCATCTAGGGAAAGGAAGAAGAAGGGGTTATCATTAGGAACAGCAAGAGGAGAGATCACGAGGCCATAGGCAGGTGTGGTCTACAGGGGAGCTGGGATATCACTGAAGAGATGTGAGATCCTTAGAAGGCAGGTGACAAGATATGCTCACTATATGAGACACTTTAGCTACTAAAGCTATAAGCAACCACCAGTTGTCCCCACTCAAAGTTTGGAGGAGAGAAACATATGACTCCATAACATTTTGACTTCATAAACTAATTTGGGAATTAATTTAACACCTGTGCATCAAATGAGGTTTTTTATTCTTTGGTTAAGTCTTTAGGTCTTTCTGTAGATGTTTTAAATCTTTCCTCATAAAGTTCTTATGCTTTGGAGTAAGGGGCAGAGTTGGGGGTGTCAAACCCAGGGCCTCACAAATGCTACCCCCAGGCTTCATTTTTATAATATAATAGTTTGATAATTTCAATTCTGTTGTTTTTGTAAAAACTAAAAGAGACAATTATGTGCATTTTTTAATTAGTGGATGTAAAGAATGCTTAAACGTGTGCAGAGTGTGTTAGTACAGTTTTACTTTTCTTTTTTTTATATTTTTATTAGGTATTTTCCTCATTTACATTTCCAATGCTATCCCAAAAGTCCCCCATACCCTCCCATCCACTCCCACTTTTTGGCCCTGGTATTCCATCATGTACTGTACTGGGGCATATAAAGTTTGCAAGTCCAATGGGCCTCTCTTTCCAGTGATGGCCGACTAGGCCATCTTTTGATACATATGCAGCTAGAGTCAAGAGATCCGGGGTACTGGTTAGTTCATAATGTTGTTCCACCTATAGGTTTGCAGATCCCTTTAGCTCCTTGGGTATTTTCTCTAGCTCCTCCGTTGCGGGCCCCAGTTTTACTTTTCATTCAGATTACAGTATCCCAGTTGAACTGATTTCATTGCCCATTATTTTACATTGGTTTGTCATGTCACCTGTCATGTTTAAAGTTTCCAAAGAAGTGTGTATTAAAGAACTTACTGGAAGTGTTGGCATGGCGCAGCTTACCTTGCAAGGCCAGCATTTGAATTTGACCCCCAGAACCCACATAGCGGGAGGAGAGAATTAGCTCCTGAAAGACGTCCTCTGACTTCCACACATGCACTCTGACATCTGTACTACCCCAGCAACACATCACATGTCACACACACACACACACACACACAGAGAGAGAGAGAGAGAGAGAGAGAGAGAGAGAGAGAGAGAGCGCACAATCTACATATGCACTATAGTGATAATTTTTTTTTAAAGTACTTGATTTTAAAGAGAAAAGAAGAGAGGGCATGGTATAGGATGGGTGCCTGGGAATTATGGGTAGGGGAAAATGTGATCAGAAAACACTGTATAAAATTTTTCAGTTTAAATAAAGTAATAAAGTAATTACTGAACAAATGATGCAATGCATTCATACACAGCCAAATAAAAAGGTATAAACTGTCTTAGTTACTATTTTATTGCTATAAGAAGATGCCATGATTAAGGCAACTTATAAAGGAAGGTATGTAGTTGGGGTCTTGCTTCCAGTTGAGAGGATTAATCCATGAACATGTGGCTGGAAGCATAGTGTCAGGCAGGCAAGCATAGCACTGGAGCCGTAGCTGAGAGCTCACATCTCTGTAAGTTGCAAGCAAACAGAGAGTAAGACTAAGTCTGGCCAGGGCTTTTTGTAAGCTTAAAGCCTACCCACAGTGACACATCTCCAACAAGCCCACACCTTCTCTATCAAGGCTGCACCTCCTCTAAAAGGCCACACCCTCCTAATCCTTCCTAAATAGTTCCACTAGCTGGGGACTAAGCATTCAAACATATCCCCCTACAGGGGCCATTCCCATTCAAACTTATTCTTCACACCTCACAGAACTCAGCCTAGAAACTTACACTCTTGTGTGTCCAGAAGTTTGTCTCCAAGGTAATTTGAGATCCTATCAGGTTGACAGGCAAAATTAGCCATTGCAACACCCTCCTAGCATTGTCTCCTCAGCCTTGCAGAGAGGATACATCCTCAGACTCTTGGATTGTTTTTTAATCATTGTTGCATGAAATGTGCATCTCTGCACAGCCTTAATCTTCATTTCTATGATCACAAGTAAGTAGATCCTTTTCTGGGTGCTTACACCTCTCCTTTGCTCATTTTTCTACTGGGTTCTTGCTTCTTTATCTTGCTGATTCTAAAACCACTTCATAAATCAGGAAAATCAATCAATTGACAAAATTTGAGTGTGAGATTATCTCCCAATTACTTGTGTCTCAGTTCTGTTTTGGTATAAAGCCTTCCTTAATGTAGCTTAATTTCTCTATTTTTCTTCTCTGATCTCCTCTCTTCTCAAGTCACATTTTGAAAGAACATCCCTACTCTAAGTTTGTAAAAGGCATTTCTCACATTTTCTTCTGGCATGTTTGTGACATAGTTTTTGTTCTTCAGCCTTCAATCCATTTGGAATTTGTCCTGGTAGACAATAGTAAGTTTGACGCTAACTTTATCTTTTTTCCACATGGCCAACCAGTGACCTCAACCACATTTATTGAACAGTTAATCATTTTTCTCACTGATTTTAGTGGCCACTCTTTTTTGCGCTAATCTCCCATGTGCGTATTTACTTCCATTTCTGGGCTTTCTATTATGGTTGATCAGGCAGTGTCGCTCTCATGCATCAATTCCTCATGGTTTCAATTATTGAGACTTTTAATATGTTTTAGTATCTGCTTGAGTGAATCCACTGATATTACTCTTCAGAGTTTTTCTGAATGTTTTTATTTCTTTATTTTTTTCACATGAACTTTAGAATTTAGCTTGTCTGGCTTTAAAAAAAACTGTTGGTATTTTATTGGGATCACATTAAATTTAGAAATGTACTTAGGGAGAATTGACAGCTTTATGATGTTGAGTCTTCCTGGCCAAAAACATGGTCTTTCCATTTCTCCAGGTTTTCCTTTGTGTCTGTGAGAAGGGTTTTAGCATTTTCTTTGAGTAGGCCTTACTCCAATGTGTAACTTCGCTCTCAGCTGTCATGTTACTGCAGATTGACATTGCTCCTGTAAACAAAATGTTTTCTTCCCCAAAGTGGTAATATTTATACACAAGATAATTATTTATTTCTTATTAATTTTAGTCATCTCACTAAAATGAGCTTATACATGCCAATTATTTTGCTATAGGTTCTTAAGTTTTTATGTTTTAAATATGCATGTGTGTGTACATGGTGTGAATTGTGTGTGTGTGCTGATGTGTGTGTGTTGATGTGTGTGTATGCTAATGTGTTTTTGATGTGTGTTTTAATGTGTGTGTGCTGATGTGTGTGTATATTGATGTGTGTGTGTGTGTGTGTGTGTGTGTGTGTGTGTGTGTGCGTGTGTACTGATATATGGGGTGGGTGGAGGGTTGCATGTGTGTGCACGTGCCTAGACAGGAACCAGAAGAGCTCATTGAGTCATTGGGTGTCTTCCTCTATTACTCTCCAACTTCCTTTTTTCTTTTATTTTGTATTTGTGTGTGTGCACAAATGTGTATATATATATATACAGTTGCTCAAAAGGCCAAAAGAAGATGTCAGATCCCCTAGAGTTACAGGTGGTTGTGAGCCACTGGACATAGATGTTGGGAAATGAACTGAGATCTTTTGCAAGAGCAGCAAGTGCTCTGAACAGTCAGGCCATCTCTCAAACCCATCCCCCTTATTTACTGTTTGTTTGTTTATTGAACATTGTATTTCACTGAACCTGAAGTCCATCAGTTCAGCTAGGGTGACTGGGCAATGAGCCAAGATCGCAGTGCTATGGTACAGACACATGCCTTACTTGTAACATTGGTTCTTAGTATTAAACTCAGGTCATCCCGTTGTAGACAGTCAGGCCTCTTACCCACGGAGTCATCTTCCCAGCTCACATTCTTCAGTTTTTCTAGGATCACACTCACCTACGAACTTTGCATCTTCCCTCCTAGTTTGTACTCTTCTGATATTTTTCTTCGTCTACTTGTACATTTTAGCAGTGTAAGGGCAGCCCAACAACTAACAGTTCTTTGATGAAATTCTACCCACACTGAGCACAAAACAGGGATACCCAAGCACACTTGATTACAGACACCATCTAAATCTTAGAAAGCCTGGCCTTTATCTACTTATGCAGCCATTGACAGCAGCCTGGCCCTAGGAACCTGCCAGGCTCTGATGAGCCATGCTCAGTAGATTCATTATCAAGATACTCTTCATTTCAACTTAAGAGTTTGTCTTCCATCAAAATCCATTATCACTGCTGCTGATGTTTGGTCTAATTTTCAGGCCCTTTTTGTCTTCTGATCTAAGTGCTATTTTCCTAAATTTGTAATCAGGGAACATAATCCATACTATTTTTCACATTTTGTGATATATCCATATTTTCTACATAGTCATAGAGAGTTTGTGAGTGGGTAGTATGTGTGTGTGTGCATTTGCACACATGTGTACATTTCCATGCATGCATGCATGCTCTGGTGTGCCTGTGGATATCAGAGGACAATTTTCAGGAGGTGGTTTTCTTCTTCCACTGTCAGCTGTGGCAGTCAATCTTACCTCCTGAAGCTTGCTTGCATGGCAAGTGATTTTGTCCACTGAGTCCTCTTGCTGGCCCTATATTAATTTCCACGAACACTCTTTTTACAGATACCTGTTTGTAAAGGTGGATTGTCCTTTTTCGAACATAATTTTCAAAGTTATATTTAGGCTTTCCTACCCTTGATTCTTTTTACCCATTAGTCTTCTAGTACACTAATTCTATTAGCAATACTTCTATTATTGTTCCATGAGTACTAGTTTATTTGCAGCTCATTTCTCCTTTATTAGTTGTGTGGAGGACAATATTGTGTTGTTTTGTACATAGATGCCCATAACTGATATAGGCAGTGACCCCAGCTGCCTTGTATTCACAATCCTGTGTGACTCCTTCCACATCTACCTGCCTGACCCCTAGAACAGAGCAGCAATATTGGACATGTCACTTCCAAGATTAGGTTCCAAGGGTTCCAAGATACCACAGCTTTCACCATAAACTCCTCTGTACCACCACCCAATTTCCCTCCCATCAGATGAACGAGCACAGAAGAAAATGTGCCAGTCTTAGTAAAATCTTAGTTTTCTGTAGCCTTGGACCAGTAGCTTCCTTAAAACCCCTGAGCAAGCAGTATCCCCCAAAGCTGGGCTGCCTCCTGTAAAAATCCTAATCCAGAACAAAGGTTCCTTGTCCAAAGCTGCTAAGTCTGAGGGCGATGTGATAGACAGCTTGAGATAACTCATAAATATGTCCATTGCAATTACAGCTTTCATTACATATGCCGGCCTCTGGCTCACCTGAGGCTTCTGAACAGAAGTCCTCCTTGTTGGGTAATGGCCTCTGCTCCCTTTGTGCCTGTGCTGGGATTGATGGATCCCTGCCAGAACTTATATTTCAACCTATGTGAGTGGCTTTTCTGTAGTCTGTCTCTGCTAGGCTGCATTTTGTCCCATTTCCCTTAGCATATTGGCTTTAGCCTTCTCACGTTTGTTGCTATGAACGATGTACTTGACCTTGGTCACCGCCTGTCCTTTAGTATTACAGTTATTTTCTGTTCTTTAGCCTTTTGCTTTGTCTTGTTAATTTTATGAACCTGTTTGATGTGGAAGTTGTGGTTTTGTTTTGGTGTTATATTTATCATACTTTATGCAACTTTTATTATCAACGTCATTAGTCCCCTCTAACAAACATCAATAAAGCCTTCTCCCTCCTTTTTCTACCCTCTATCTATGGCATATTACCTTTTTTGCTTACAACTCTCAGCTATTAAAAAGCAACATTCAAGATGGAGAAAAAAACAGCCATTTTATTTGTCTTAGGGTTTCTATTGCTGTTGTGAAACACTGTGACCAAAGCACTGGGGAAGAAAGGGTTACTTTACCTCACAAATTACAGTCCATCCCTGAAGGAAGTCAGGGCAGGAAGCTAGAAGCAGAAATGGATGCTGAGGCCATGCAGGAACAGTGCTTACTGGGTTGCTACTCATGTCTTTCTCAGCCTGCTTGCTTATACAACTCAGGACCACCTATCCACGGGTGGCACCATCCATCATAATGAGCTGGGACCTCCCACATCAGTCATTCATCAAAACAATATGCCATAGACTTGACTACAAGTTATAGCTGATGTTATAGAGTCATTTTACCAGTTATGAGTCTCTCTTCCTAGATAGACCTAGGTTTGTGTAAAGTTGACAAAAAACAGCCAGCACATGATTAGTTGTTCTTCAGAGGAACATAACTGATAGAACAAATAATATCACAAGAAGGACTTATTAGGTTGTTTTAAACCAGATGAGCTGACTAGTCCAAAAATGTGTCCTGGAGAGGTTGGAAACCAAGTAGCTTGCTCATCCTGCAAGAATGGAGGCTTCTGTGGTCCCAATCTGGTACTGAAGTCCTGAAATATTCCAGGGAAGCCACTGGTATTCAGTCCACATTAGGAGGCTGAAGAAGCTGTGTTCTGATATCAGTGAAGTATGACCTCAGAGGCAGTATAGTAGATGTATTCACTAGCAGAGAGTAAAGACAGTCAGGCAAAAGTGACTCTGCTTTTTCCTCAGACCTCTTTGTGTCTGGATCTCCACAGGAAAGAGTTGCCATGTCTGGCAGAGAATCTCCTCTCTCAGCTAACCCTTCCATGAAATACTCTCACAGACCCAACAGAAGAATGTTTCAGATCCTACCAAGTTGATAACCAAAATGAACCAACATGGACATACACTTCAATTACTTTAATTGTCAGCTTTAAAACATGTGTTTTATTTTCAGTTAACTTGATACAAATGGCAAATGTTCCAACCATCACAGTTTATATAAGTTATATCAATTCTATAATTTAGATAATTTATTTATGCTTTGTTCTTGAATATAATCATGCTGATTTTAGACTTACGGTGCTTTTGCCTCCGTTGGAAAATTAATTAACCATTCATTTATAGCCCAGGAACCACACATGTTTATCAGT
Source organism: Mus musculus (assembly GCF_000001635.26). Lineage (NCBI taxonomy): Eukaryota > Metazoa > Chordata > Mammalia > Rodentia > Muridae > Mus > Mus musculus. The sequence continues at coordinate 114,751,918 of NC_000070.6, forward strand.
GCTTGTCTATATAACTGAAGGACAATGGATAGTTTGGCTGGGTATAAAAATTCTCAGTTCTAGATATTTCTGTGAGGAACTTATAAAACTACAATGGTGTTGAAAGTTTATTTGAATAAATCTAAGTCTATGCTTTTTTGTCCTCTTATACATGACCTAAAATTACTTGAGCTACCAAAGCATTCTTTTCTTAATCTTTAAATTAATATGTAGAATCAAGACTATTATCTCCTAAAGTCTTTATGAATTTAGCCCTTCGATATTTACTGTGTACTGTTATTTAGTTGGCTAATTTGAGGACTCAAGAAGTACACAGGTAGATCTTCATTGTCTATTTTCTATATTAATTATTCTCTCAAATATTGCTCTAACTTCTCTATTTCATTTTTTTTAGCATGTTTTGTTTTATTCTTTAAATCACTTACTGGGTTCCCTCAATGTCCATTCTCTCCATTGTATTTTCTAATGTCTTCACCTCTGGGTAATTTCTTTTTCTAACTCCTTTTTGGATCTACAAAATTCTTGTATTGTCAGTTGTTGCAATTCCTTGGACCTCTGTATTTTCTTCAGTATATTAAAGAGGACACGACTTCAGGAAAACTATATTTTTGTATTAAATATGTGGTCCCAATTTTCATCTCTTTTCTCTGAGGGGGAATTTTTTTCCATTTTTTATTAGGTATTTAGCTCATTTACATTTCCAATGCTATACCAAAAGTCCCCCATACCCACCCACCCCCACTCCCCTACCCACCCACTCCCCCTTTTTGGCCCTGGCGTTCCCCTGTACTGGGGCATATAAAGTTTGCGTGTCCAATGGGCCTCTCTTTCCAGTGATGGCTGACTAGGCCATCTTTTGATACATATGCAACTAGAGTCAAGAGCTCCGGGGTACTGGTTAGTTCATAATGTTGTTCCACCTATAGGGTTGCAGATCTGAGGGGGAATTTTTAAGTAGTGGTAAACATGTGAACATACGCTTTCTTTTTTCTTCTCTTTGCATACAAGTCTAGCTTTGTGTTGTTGTGTTACATCTTTGGAGCTGTTTGAGCCTGAATGAAAGCACTACAGATCCTTTCTATCAATGAATGAGTTGGATTCTGGTATTCTGAACTTTAAATTAATAGATAGAAGGATTATCTGGCTGGGAAAATATGGAGTTCAGATTTTACTGTTTCTAAGCAAAGTCTCTTCTTGGCTGCCATAAAAACAAAACCCTTTGCAAATAAGTTTGTCCTTGGGAATCTTTTGTATATCTGTGTCCTCAACTTTTCTCAGTCAGATCTAGTCCAAGGGGCACCTTTCTTTAACCCATTTAACTCTAGTTACCATACCAGTTTTAGAAATGAGATATGAAATTTTTATATTTCTGTACAGACTTTTTACCCTTTTGCCTTTAAAAAGAATATTTGCTTCTGACTATCACAAATAAGGCCACTATGAACATAGTGGAACACATGGCCCTGTGGCATGGTAGGGCATCCTTTGGGTATATCCCCAAGAGTTGTATAGCTGGGTCTTCAGGTAGATCTCTTTCCAATTTTCTGAAGAACCTCCAGATTGATTTCCAGAGTGGTTGTACCTGTTGGCAATCCCACCAGCAATGGAGGAGTGTTCCTCTTTCTCCACATCCTCTCCAAAATGTGTTGTCACCTGAGGTTTTGATCTTAGCCATTCTGATTGGTGTAAGATAGAATCTCAGAATCATTTTGATTTGCATTTCTCTGATCACTAAGGACTTTGAACATTTCTTTAGGTGCTTCTCAGCCATTCGAGATTCCTTAATTGTGAATTCTCAGTTTAGTTCTATACCCCATTTTTTGATTAAATTGTTTTGTTTTTTGGTAGAAGAATGGATACAGAAAATGTGGTTCATTTACACAATGGAATACTATTCAGCTATCAAGAACAAAGGCATCCTAAGTTTTGCAGGCAAATGGATGGAACTAGAAAATATCATCCTGAGTGAGGTAACTCAGACCCAAAAGGACATGCATGGTATGTACTCACTAATAAGTAGATATTAGCTGGGAAAAAAAGCTGTATAGAATACCCAACATACAGTCCACAGAAGTCAAAAGGTTCAACAAGCTAAAGTGCCCAAGTGAGATGCCTGAGTCCCACTTGGGAGAGAGAAGAAAGCAATCACAAGTGGGGAGGGAGGGAGGGACCTTTCTAAACTGGATTGTTGGATTAAATCATTGACAGCAGACATCCTTGAATAAATTTTGATTTTAAAGAGAGAAATTAAAGCAATCCCCAATCACATTCTGCACTTTCTGTTAAGTATATAATAGAGACCCTTTCTCTAATTAAGGAATACTCCTTATATTATTGGTGAGACTGCTTTCTGTTATTATCATAAAATATCAACAAATGATCACCCTAAAAACAAACAAACAAAGACTAATTTAGGATCACAGACTGAGTTGTTATTGTCCATGATCAGCGAGTTGTTGCTTTGGGCCTGAAACATGGTAGTACACAGAGGCAGGAGCACATGGTGGAGCAGCTCAGTCACCTCACAGCAACTGGATGACAAAGAGAGGAGTAAGGGCTAGACTCCCAATCCCTGTCAAGTGCATGCTCCCAGTGACCCATGTGACTCCCACTAGGCTCTACTTCCTAAATGTTCCAACATTTCCACATGGTGTCACAGTGGGGTGACTGGATTTATAACCACGTAAACAAAAACAATTACCATGTCGTATAGTGGCATTTGACCAATTTTTTTTTCTCTACTAAGATCATTTGAAGTTTCATTGTTTTGATTCATTAATTTTAGGATTCAGTGAATATCTTTCAATATATTGCACTAACATTATGTTACTATAATAAGTATGACTTGTTTGAAAGCACTTTTACTAAACATGGCTGAGCATGACAATTTGGGGGTCACTCTCAATCTTATCTTCAGAATATTTTTTTTCAAATCCTGTATTTTTAGCCTTCCTGAGTCTCTATATTTTATAGCCTCCTGGGTGGATGTCATATAGCCAGAGTAGGAACAAATGGTCACTTGTTGATTTCTACAGAATAAACAATCTCTGCCATTTAGTTGGAAGCCTTATATCATTTACATTTACTGGAGTAGTATATTTAACTTTCTATCATCTTTATTTTCTGCTTTGTTACCGTGCTTTTTCTCTGTTCCTTTTTTAAATTTCCTTTTTCTGGCCTCTTAATTTATCAAGACCTCTCCTTAGCTCATTTTTTCTATGTTCCTTTAATTGTTTCATTTCTTCTTTTTTTTACTAGTTATTTTTACATGTATGCTTATTAAAATCTACAATTCAATCATAGTTTCCCTTCAAAGGCTTTAATATACTTAAACTCAAATTACTCTTTCCCATTTTATCTATTGCCCTTTATATTTCAACTCTACCTTTGTTTGTGCCCACTCATAGTCATCTCTCTTATTACCAAAGATGACTACTTGATCACCATTGTTTCCATGTATGTCCTTAATTGCTTTTCTTCACCCTTTCACACCCTTATTTGCATCATATTCTTTCTTTATGGGTTAAACATGCTTTCCTTAAATAAGTCCCTGAGACATCCCTGTAGAGAAAGCTTTTGGTATAAACTCTGTATCAGGTGCTCTTGTTATTTCTCTTCAATGACTTGGACTTGCTTCACACTTTAGCCTCTCTATTTATCCCTTTGATGAAAGTTTCTTTTAAATTCTTCTTTCTCTTGATCTATTAACTGTTCCCCTAGGGTGCAATTGTTTATCTTAGGCAAGAACTGGGGAATTTGAAGGAATGGAGTGTTCTGGGTTGGTATTCATAACCATTCATATGTTGTTATCACTGTCACTGATGCTAACTGTCTGACACACCAAAAACAGCGGTAACATCCATCCCATGAAGGCAAGATAAGAGATGCAAGGCATGTGTTATCCCCAACCCTGAACACCTCTGTTGTCTCCAGGGCAGGCATCATGTTCTGGGTCATGCATGTGTCATCCACAACCCTGAACACCTCTGCCTGCCTCCAGAGCAGGCCTCATGCTCTGGGTCCCTTGGGTTATTTTTTCTGCAAAAGCTGGAACTTTCACATCACTTGTGCTATCTTTTGGGGTTGATTTATTACAGGAAAAGGTGGATCTGAAATAATCTTGTTTGATGGTCTGTTTTCCAACACTGCCTTTTTATTATCACAAACCTCAGTCTGGAGCTATTTGTAAGATCATATACTTCTTGTGTTTGCTTTATGTCTTAATTATCCCCAGTCAGTCAGCTTTGATACCCAGTCCTAATACATGTCACAACTTTCTACAGACAGCAAACCCCAGTATCCAGTAACACACACAGCTCCAACAGTTCTAAATTCACCTAACCCACACAGTCTCCTCAAGACCACCCCTTATCTCACAAACACAAAGACCAGACATACCTATACATGCTATAAGAATTCTATATCCTTGTAGGTGTACAAGCACATAACATGCCATACACACACACAATCCCACACTCAAGCAAATTCTCACTGACGCAATCAATACATGCCATCACATACATTTGACTGAGTGATGAATTTCAGAGGGCAAAGCCAAGGATCTTGACTGCATAAACCTGGATCTGAAACTTGGAATGGCGTTGAAGCCCTGGAGGGATGTGAGGAGGCAGGATTTGCCTACCATTTTCAAAATAAACATGTTTCCTACTTTGCTGCTAAGGTCAGAAGCCTTGGTGTAGACATCTTCTTCATTAATTATGTATTTATTCATTTTACATCTGGTAGCAGCCCCCTCCAAGCCCTACCCTCATAAATGCCTCTCCATTACTCCTTCCCCTTCTCCTTAGAAAAGGGAGAGCCCCGCCCCTTGGGTACCCATCCACCCTGGGACATCAAGTTGCTGCAAGACTAAACTAATCTTCTCCCAGTGAGGCCCCACCAGTCAATCCAGCTAGGGGAAGGGGATCCACTGGTAAGCAGAGTCAGAGACATCCCCAACTCAAATTGTTAGGGGACCCACATAAAGACAAACTGCACACCAGTTACAAATGTATAGGGGGGCCTAGGTCAAGTCCATGCATATTCTTTGGTTAGCAGTTAAGCTTCTATGAGCCCTCATGAGCCCAGACTAGTTGACTCTGTAGGCCTTCTTGTGGTATTCTTGACCTTCCAGCTCAGTTCTATCCCTCACTCTTCCATATGACTCCACAAGCTCCTTCTGATGTTTTTCTGTGGGTCTCTACCTATGTTTTCATCTCCTGAAGGGTGAAGTCTCTCAGAAGACAGTTATGCTATGTTCCTGTCTGCAAGCATAGAGGACTATCATTCATAGTGTCAGGGGTTAGCTCCCTCCCATAGGATGAGTCTTCAGGTAGAACTATTTCCAATTTTTTGAGGAACAGCCAGATTGATTTCCAAAGTGGTTGAACCAGCTTGCAATCCCACCAGCAATGAAGGAGTGTTCTTCTTTCTCTACATCCTTGCCAGCATCTGCTGTTACGTGAGTTGTTTTCTGTTTGTTTGTTTTGTTTTGTTTTTGTTTTTATCTTAGCCGTTCTGATTGGTGTAAGGTGGAATCTCAGGGTCATTTTGATTGTCATTTCCCTGGTGACTAAGGATGTTGAACATTTCTTTAGGTGTTTTTCAGCCATTCAAGGTTTCTCAGTTGAGCATTCTCTTGTTTAGCTCTGTACCCCATTTTTAATTGGGTTACTTGGGGTTTTTTAGGAGGTTAGCTTCTTGAGTTCTTATATCTTTTGGATATTAGCCTTCTTTTGGATGTGAGGTTGGTGAAGATGTTTTCCCAATCCATGGGTTGCCGATTTGTCCTATTGGCTGTGTCTTTTGCCTTATAGAAGATTTTCAATTTCAGAAGATCCCATTTATCAATTGTTGATCTTAGCGCCTGAGCTATTGGTATTCTATTCAGGAATTTGCCTCCTATGCCACTTTCTCTTCTATTACATTTAGTGTACCCAGTTTTATATTGAGGTCTTTGATCCACTTGGGCTTGAGTTTTGTGCAGGGTGATAAATATAGGACCATTTTCATCCTTCTACATGCAGATCCAGTTAGATCAGCACCATTTGTTGAGGATGCTTTCTTTTGTCCATTGTATGATTTGAGCTTCTTTGACAAAAATCAAGGGTCTATAGGTGTGTGGGTTTATTTCTGTGTCTTCTATTCTATTTAATTGATCAACCTGTCTGTTTTTATGCCCAAACCATGAAGTTTTATTACTATTACTCAGTAGTACAGCTTGAAATCAGGGATGGTGATAGCTCCAGAAGTTCTTTTATTGTACAGGATTGTTTTAGCTATCCTGGAATTTTTGTTTTTTCATATGAAGTTTAGAGTTGCTCTTTCAAGGTCAGTAAGAATTGTGTTGGAATTTTGATGGGTATTGCATTGGATCGGTTGATTGCTTTTGATAAGATGGTCATTTTCACTATGTTAACCCTTCCAATTCATGAGCATAGGGGATCTTTCCATTTTCTGAGGTCTTCCTCGATTTCTTCAGAGACTTGAAGTTCTTGTCATACATGTCTTCCACTTGCTTGGTTAGAACTACAACAAGATATTTTATATTATTTGTGGGTGTTATTGTGGGTATTATTGTAAAAACTGTTGTTTCCCTAACCTTATTTTCAGCCCAGTTATCAATTGTATAAAGGATGACTACTGATATTTTTGAGTTTATATACAGCCACTTTCCTGAAAGTGTATATCAGGTGTTCTCTGGTAGAATTTTTGGGACCATTTATGTATTCTGTCATATCATTTGCGAATCATGATACTTTGACTTCTTCCTTTCCAATTTGTATCCCTTGATCTCCCTTAGTTGTCTTACTCCTCTAGCTAGTTTCAAGTATTACATGGAATAGATCTGGAGAGAATGGGCAGTCTTGTCTTCTCCCTGATTTGAGTGGAATTGCTTTCAGTTTCCCTCGATTTAATTTGCTGTTGCCTATTGGCTTTCTGTATATTGCCTTTATCATGTTTAGGTATGTGCCTAGTATCCCTGATCTCTTCAAGTCTTTTAACATGTAAGAGTGTTGAATGTTGACAAAGGCTTTTTCTACATCGAATGAGATGATCATTTTTCTTTCTTTCAGTTTGTTTAATGGTGGATTAAATTGATGGATTTTCCTATATTGAACCATCCCTGCATCCCTAGGGTGAAGGATATAGACATTTATTTTTTGTGTTTTAATTAAAAAATATAGAGTGCAATTCCTTTTTCAAATGCTAACTAAACAGATGATAGTAGTTATAATTACTACTATAAGTGAATAATTTCATAGATTCACAGAATAAAGATGTTTCTAAGGAAGGAGGCCAAGGGAGAGATGCAGCTTCCCCAGGTCACCAGGACCTGGGTGGATGAAGGCAACTTTGTCATATGTGAATATAGGATCCTGTGTGGCGAGGAGGCTGCATGAGATGGCTCTTGGTGTCCTCATCTCAAACAACAGTGTAGGATTGTATGTGACATGTCAGAAGTTTGGTGGAGAGTACACATGTGCACACACACACACACACCACAACCAACAACAACAAAAATAATGACTACCAGCCTCTTCTGTCTTTGTGATACTTGGTTTTGCTACCTCAAGTCCTCCACCAGAGAGTCACCACCATGATCACTGTCCAGGCAGAGAGAAGCAAGAGGCCCCATGGTCCTGGCCCTAACCCCACATAGAACTGATGGTGGGACCAGACCTGTGCCCTCACCTCACTTTGCAATCTTGGCCAAGTCACTTAAGATGTACATTCATGGAGGAAAAAGCTAAGGTTGCTTAGTAGTATGCTTCCAGAACCAAATAACTGAGGCATGGAAAGAAAGCATTGCCCAGAGGCTGCATGGCTGGTCCTCTGTGGTATTCAACACTGAGGCATTTTAGGATAGCATTCAAGTGACTTCCTGAAATGCTTTCACTCGTGAGTCTGGACAGCGACTACAAAGCCCAGGAAGGACCTCAGAGAAGATGGTCTTGGTCCTTAGTCAGCCTAGTCCTTAGCCAGTCCTCCCTTATGAGGTGCCTGTCTCTTCTGTCCATTTGTTCCAGGAAGACTGCAGAAGTTCCTGTGCATCTTGGAGCCTTGTTACATTTAGGTTGACTTGACCCTAATGCAGGTTGTGAGCTCTGCTGCTAAGAGAGTGCATGTGCCCTGGAGCCCAGCCAGCTGAGGGTACCAAATGTGTCATGTGACACATGACAACAATGACAATGCCAGTCCATTTCTCCTCCATCAGTGCCATCTGGTGCTGCCTGGTGTGTGGATGGGCAGCATAAGTCACCACCAGAGCAGGAGGAGAGTGTAGAGTCAGAGTTAGAAATAGAACCAGGCAGTAAGCCCTGACAAGTGCTCTGGGCATACAAGCACTTGGATGCTGAAACTGACTCCCTCCATTCTATCTTGTCTACATCTTCCAAAAGCACCTGAGGCTCAAAAGCTTGGGTGTTTGTACAAGAGGCTTTTAAGGTTAGGGTATACCAATATAAGGTTCAAACACAGGCTCCTGACTCCTCCCTCCTCACCCAGGAGTGCTCCTATGCATAAAAGTGAGCACGTGGAAGCTGGTGCGACCGGCTCATTGGCAGGTCTTTGTGCCTTTAAGTGTCATTCAGTTGCCTCAGCATCTGGCCTATGAGTTGGAGGTGAAACTGTAAGGTGATGTGAACAGTAAAGAAGGCAGGAGGGGAGCTACCTGGAAAAGAAAAGTGGATCTACCTCTGCACCTCCACAAAACATGCTCCCCAGTTCAGCTCCCTGGCAGAGCTTCCAACCCCATCCAGCGGCTACCATCTACCATCTAGCCCACAGCCAGACACTCTGCTGGCCTGCTGCAGAGATATGCCACCCCTGAAACACTAGGCATAGACCTCTCCTGGCTGTCAGACTAGGAAAGCATTGGCCCTGCTTCACACACCTTACACTTTGTAAAGATATATATATATATATATATATATATATATATATATATATATGAAGTAAGAAGTTACTTTCCGGCACAAGTCCCTTCCGGTCCACTCCAGCGCCAGGGTAACTTGCCCATGGAGTCTCCGGACACCCACAAGGACCCACACAGGATCCCCCACGGGATCTTAAGACCTCTGGTGAGTGGAACACAGCGTCTGCTCCAATCCAATCTCGCGGGACCTGAGACGGCATTATCTAGGGAAGCAGATAACCCGGCCTGATCAGGGGCACAAGTCCCTTCCAGTCCACTCCAGCGAATGAGTTCCTTGCCTGTGGAGTCTCTGGACACCCGCAAGGATCCACACAGGATCCCCCACGGGATACTAAGACCTCTGGTGAGAGGAACACAACTTCTGCCAGGAGGCAGGTTCGAACACCAGATATCTGGGCACCTTCCCTGCAAGAGGAGAGCTTGCCTGCAGAGAGTACTCTGACCACTGAAACTAAGGAGAGAGCTAGTCTTCCAGGTCTGCTGATAGAGGCTAACTTAATCACCTGAGGAACAAGCTCTAACCAGAGACAACTATAACAACTAGCTTCAGAGATTACCAGATGGCGAAAGGCAAACGTAAGAATCCTACTAACAGAAATCAAGACCACTCACCATCATCAAAACGCAGCACTCCCACCCCACCTAGTCCGGGGCACCACAACACACCCGAAAAGCTAGACACTGATTTAAAAGCATATCTCATGATGATGGTAGAGGATATCAAGAAGGTCTTTAATAACTCACTTAAAGAAGTACAGGAGAACACAGCTAAACAGGTAGAAGACCTTAAAGAGGAAACACAAAAATTCCTTAAAGAATTGCAGGAAAACACGACCAAACAGGTGATGGAATTGAATAAAACCATCCAAGACATAAAAAGGGAAGTAGACACAATAAAGAAAACGCAAAGTGAGGCAGCTCTGGAGATAGAAACCCTAGAAAAGAAATCTGGAACCATAGATGCAAGCATCAGCAACAGAATACAAGAGATGGAAGAGAGAATCTCAGGTGCAGAAGATTCCATAGAGAACATCGACACAACAATCAAAGAAAATACAAAACACAAAAAGATCTTAACTCAAAACATCCAGGAAATCCAGGAAACAATGAGAAGACCAAACCGACGAATAATAAGAGTTGATGAGAATGAAGATTTTCAACTTAAAGGGCCAGCAAATATCTTCAACAAAATTATAGAAGAAAACTTCCCAAACCTAAAGAATGACATGCCCATGAACATACAAGAAGCCTACAGAACTCCAAATAGACTGGACCAGAAAAGAAATTCCTCCCGACACATAATAATCAGAACAACAAATGCACTAAACAAAGACAGAATATTAAAAGCAGTAAGGGAAAAAGGTCAAGTAACATATAAAGGCGGGCCTATCAGAATTACACCAGATTTTAATTTCTTTCTTTAATCCTTCCTTGACCAAGGTATCATTGAGAAGCGTGTTGTTCAGTTTCCACGTGAATGTTGGCTTTCCATTATTTATGTTGTTATTGAAGATCCAGGAATAAAGAAAGAAATTAAGGACCTTTTGGAGTTTAATGAAAACGAAGCCACAACATACCCAAACTTATGGGACATAATGAAAGCATTCCTAAGAGAAAAACTCATAGCTCTGAGTGCCTCCAAAAAGAAACTAGAGAAAGCACACATTAGCAGCTTGACAACACACCTAAAAGGTCTAGAAGAAAAGGAAGCAAATTCACCCAAGAGGAGTAGAAGGCAGGAAATAATCAAACTCAGGGGTGAAATCAACCAAGTGGAAACAAGAAGAACTATTCAAAGAATCAACCAATCAAGGAGCTGGTTCTTTGAGAAAATCAACAAGATAGATAAACCCTTAGCCAGACTCACTAGAGGGCACAGGGAAAGCATCCTAATTAACAAAATCAGAAATGAAAAGGGAAACATAACAACAGATCCTGAAGAAATCCAAAACACCATCAGATCCTTCTACAAAAGGCTATACTCAACAAAACTGGAAAACCTGGATGAAATGGACAAGTTTCTAGACAGATACCAGGTACCAAAGCTAAATCAAGATCAGGTTAATGATCTAAAGAGTCCTATATCCCCTAAAGAAATAGAAGCAGTCATTAATAGTCTCCCAACCAAAAAAAGCCCAGGACCAGATGGGTTTAGTGCAGAGTTCTATCAGACCTTCAAAGAAGACCTAATTCCAGTTCTTCACAAACTATTCCACAAAATAGAAACGGAAGGTACTCTACCCAACTCATTCTATGAAGCCACAATTACTCTGACACCTAAACCACAAAAAGACCCAACAAAGATAGAGAACTTCAGACCAATTTCTCTTATGAATATCGATGCAAAAATCCTCAATAAAGTTCTTGCTAACCGAAACCAAGAACACATCAAAACAATCGTCCATCCTGACCAAGTAGGTTTCATCCCAGGGATGCAGGGATGGTTCAATATACAGAAATCCATCAACGTAATCCAGTATATAAACAAACTCAAAGACAAAAACCACATGATCATCTCGTTAGATGCAGAGAAAGCATTTGACAAAATCCAACACCCATTCATGATAAAAGTCTTGGAAAGATCAGGAATGCAAGGCCCATACCTAAACATGATAAAAGCAATCTACAGCAAACCAGTAGCCAACATCAAAGTAAATGGTGAGAAGCTGGAAGTAATCCCACTAAAATCAGGGACTAGACAAGGCTCCCCACTTTCTCCCTACCTATTCAACATAGTACTTGAAGTCCTAGCCAGAGCAATTCGACAACAAAAGGAGATCAAGGGAATACAAATTGGAAATGATGAAGTCAAAATATCACTTTTTGCAGATGATATGAAAGTATATATAAGTGACCCTAAAAATTCCACCAGAGAACTCCTAAGCCTGATAAACAGCTTTGGTGAATTAGCTGGATATAAAATTAACTCAAACAAGTCAATGGCCTTTCTTTACACAAAGAATAAACAGGCTGAGAAAGAAATTAGGGAAACAACACCCTTCCCAATAGTCACAAATAATATAAAATATCTTGGCGTGACTCTAACTAAGAAAGTGAAAGATCTGTATGATAAGAACTTCAAGTCTCTGAAGAAAGAAATTAAAGACGATCTCAGAAGATGGAAAGATCTCCCATGCTCATGGATTGACAGGATCAACATTGTAAAAATGGCTATCTTGCCAAAAGCAATCTACAGATTCAATGCAATCCCCATCAAAATTCCAACTCAATTCTTCAACGAATTAGAAAGGGCAATCTGCAAATTCATCTGGAATAACAAAAAACCTAGGATAGCAAAAACTCTTCTCAAGGATAAAAGAACCTCTGGTGGAATCACAATGCCTGACCTAAAGCTTTACTACAGAGCAATTGTGATAAAAACTGCATGGTATTGGTATAGTGACAGACAAGTAGACCAATGGAATAGAATTGAAGACCCAGAGATGAACCCACAGACCTATGGTCACTTGATCTTCGACAAGGGAGCTAAAACCATCCAGTGGAAGAAAGACAGCATTTTCAACAAATGGTGCTGGCACAACTGGCGGTTATCATGTAGAAGAATGCGATTCGATCCATTCCTATCTCCTTGTACTAAGGTCAAATCTAAGTGGATCAAGGAACTCCACACCAGACACACTGAAACTTATAGAGGAGAAAGTGGGGAAAAGCCTCGAAGATATGGGCACAGGTGATAAATTCCTGAATAGAACATCAATGGCTTGTGCTGTAAGATTGAGAATTGACAAATGGGATCTCATGAAACTGCAAAGCTTTTGCAAGGCAAAAGACACAGTCAATAAGACAAAAAGGCCACCAACAGATTGGGAAAGGATCTTTACCTATCCTAAATCAGATAGGGGACTAATATCTAATATATATAAAGAACTCAAGAAGATGGACTCCAGAAAATCAAATAACCCCATTAAAAAATGGGGCTCAGAGCTAAACAAAGAATTCTCACCTGAGGAATACTGAATGGCTGAGAAGCACCTGAAAAAATGTTCAGCATCCTTAATCATCAGAGAAATGCAAATAAAAACAACCCTCAGATTCCATCTCACACCAGTCAGAATGGCTAAGATCAAAAATTCAGGTGACAGCAGATGCTGGCGAGGATGTGGAGAAAAAGGAACACTCCTCCATTGTTGGTGGGATTGCAAGCTTGTACAACCACTCTGGAAATCAGTCTGGCGGTTCCTCAGAAAATTGGACATAGTACTACCGGAGGATCCTGCAATACCTCTCCTGGGCATATATCCAGAAGATGTCCCAACCGGTAAGAAGGACACATGCTCCACTATGTTCATAGCAGCCTTATTTATAATAGCCAGAAGCTGGAAAGAACCCAGATGCCCCTCAACAGAGGAATGGATACAAAACATGTGGTACATTTACACAATGGAGTACTACTCAGCTATTAAAAGGAATGAATTTATGAAATTCCTAGGCAAATGGTTGGACCTGGAGGGCATCATCCTGAGTGAGATAACACAATCACAAAAGAACTCAAATGATATGTACTCACTGCTAAGTGGATATTCGCCCAAAACTTAGTATACCTGAGATATAAGATACAATTTGCAAAACACATGAAACTGAAGAAGAATGAAGACCAAAGTGTGGACACTTTGCCCCTTCTTAGAATTGGGAACAAAACACCCATGGAAGGAGTTACAGAGACAAAGTTTGGAGCTGTGACAAAAGGATGGACCATCTAGAGACTGCCATATCTGGGGATCCATCCCATAATCAGCTTCCAAACGCTGACACCACTGCATACACTAGCAAGCGTTTGCTGAAAGGACCCTGATATAGCTGTCTCTTGTGAGACTTGGCCGGGGCCTAGCAAACACAGAAGTGGATGCTCACAGTCAGCTATTGGATGGATCACAGGGCCCCCAATGGAGGAGCTAGAGAAAGTACCCAAGGAGCTGGGGGGATCTGCAAACCTATAGGTGGAACAACATTATGAACTAACCAGTACCCCGGAGCTCTTGACTCTAGCTGCATATGTATCAAAAGATGGCCTAGTCAGCCATCACTGGAAAGAGAGGCCCATTGGACACGCAAACTTTATATGCCCCAGTACAGAGGAATGCCAGGGCCAAAAAGTGGGAATGGGTGGGTAGGGGAGTGGGAGGGAGGATATGGGGGACTTTTGTGATAGCATTGGAAATGTAATTGAGGAAAATATGTAATAAAAAAATATTTAAAAAAAAAAGAAGTTACTCTCCATGGTGGTGACTACCTGCCTGGCCATGGGAAATGTGTTTCAGCTTCTAGCAGGTACTTATCAGACAGGAATTGGACAGATAAATCCGGGCACCATCATGAAGGACCTCTATCACTGAAGTAGGAATTGGAGTTTGTTCTAGGGGCTGGACATAAGAGAGCTAAAGAGTGCTAGGGTCCCACAGTCTCATACATAGGAAAGGGAACAGGCAGAAACTATAGCTCAAAGCTTACTTTGTATGGAGCTCCGTGGCTGAGGCTGAGGCTGTGGCTGAGGCTGTGGCTGTGGCTGTGGCTGTGGCTGTGGCTGTGGCTGTGGCCAGCCTCACTTAGAGCCGAGGCCCAGGGTGCCCACTCAAAAAGACACAGTTAAGAGGCAGAGAAGCAGGAATGGCAGGCACCAGGCCTATCTGATTCTGAAACATAAGCTCTGATTCCTGCACTGTCCTTCCCTCCCCCTCTGAGTTATCACAGGGGTCAGCTCCTGGGTGGGAGCCTGGCATCGAGACCATAGCAAGCAAAGGCTTTCTGCCTGCCTCTGAAGCATGAAGCCAGCACTGGGTCCTTGCCTATCCTGGGAGCATCACTTTGCATGGAATAGAATTGGGTAGAAGAGATACCCAGGAGGGTGGGGCGGAGGGCAAAGTCAAGGTGGGAAGTGACACACATCCCCAGAGCCTTTGGCAAACTTTGCATCTATATATGATGGAGCTCCCATCTATACATGATGGAGAGCTGAGCAGCCCTCTCAGGGTAGGCTCAGTATCCAGGGCAGAAAAACTCTAGGGAGCGTGGAGAGCCCAGTGTCCCATTATTGCAGGAGAACCATGGATCTCCACAATATCCCTGATCCATGAGAATTAAAAAAAATAATAAATCAGAGAAAGACAAGGAGAATCGAAGCGAGAGATGCGTGGAGGCGTGCGCAGACGGGCAGAGAACTCCTAGGCCAGGCCAAAGCAGGGCGCTCCAGGGCTCTGAGGGCTTTGCCTTCTGCTCCCAGCTCCGGCTCCGGGAACCAACCGGAGCAGTGCTCCTCGGTCCAGCACCAGCAGCAAACTGGAAACAGCTGCGGAGGTTTTGAGTTTCCGCCCGGCTTCCCCCCTGGCCCCTGGCTCGGCCCACCGGAGCAGTTTCTCTTAATCCCGCTCTCTCGGGAAGCTGCGCTGTGGAAATCCTCCCTACTTCAGAGGTCAGCCCCAGGCTAGTGACCAAGCTCCTCTCTTGCCACAGCCCGGGCTGCTGTCATTCAGGTGGAAACTTGCAACCCAGCTGCTGGGTGGGATACATAGAACCAAGATCTCAAGGGCCTACCCTAGCAGGTGCTCTCTGGACTTCACAGGTTGCATTCTGCTTGGATGCAAAGCACTAGAAGACACTCAAAGGACTGGTGGGGGCGGGGGAGGAGTGCCTCTTGACCCTCCCCACGGAGTGGGGTTGATTTAAAGCTAATCGACCCATTTCCCTGAATGAACAAAATGCTTGCTCAAGGTCACAGAGCAGCTGTCACTGGGTGGTCTCTGGGCCCAGTTTCTTGCCCAAGTTTGCTTTATTTCTGTTTCCCTTCAAGCACTAAACTACAGTCCAACTAGAATTTAAGCTGCTGCCAGGTCTGAAGGTTCTCATTTGGCAAGATTTTGCTGGGTGTCCTTGGCCCCAGCTCTGGGATCCTCTCTACATGTGTACAGCTCAGGTGAGAGGCAACAGGCACACCAGGAAGAAGGCTGATGGGGCAGTCCAGGAGGTATCACAGTCCTACCCTTCAGTGGACCTTTAGTAGAGAAGAGAGGGCCTTTGCAACCCCATGCTCTGACCCGGAGGAGGGCTTCCAGAACTCAAAGCTGGCCCCTCACTGCCAGGCCTCAGCCTCCCTCACTTGATGACTCCAACTCTGCAAAGAGGCAAGACTCTAGACAGGCCCTGCTTACCAGAAAGCAGATCTCTTCTTCCAGAACTCCTGGCTCTGCCAATCTCCTAGGTGCACACCCAGCTGCGCTCTCTCTCTCTCTCTCTCTCTCTCTCTCTCTCACACACACACACACACACACACACACACACACTTGCACTCCCCCAGTGCTTGGCATGCATTCTCGACGTTGTGTACCTAAGGTGTCACACACTCTCCCTCACGTTGTGCTACACACAATTCTAAATATGGCTCCTATTCATATCACAGCCTTCTGCCCTCAAATCTCCAAAGGATCCAGATGCCTTTGCTCGAATCTCCATGCTCTATACAGGAAGATTTCAAAATACCGAAGCCAGCATGGTGACGGTGGCCTTCACCTTCACAGTCTTTTAGGGAGTCTTCCCCAGGGATGCAGGGAACAGATGGCTGGGCTCACCTTCTCTGCTGGCAAATCAGGTATGGCCACAGCCAACAGATTGGAAGTAGGCTTCGTCCTTTGGAACTGTAAAGGGCTGCACTGTAAATGTTTGTGTCTTTGATGACACCTACTTGGTGGCACTTGTTTGCTGAGCAATCTCTTCCTTGGCCAAGGAGAGAAGCCCTCCTTGTATCTCAGGGCTTTGGATGGGTGACTTTCTTTCTTCTCTCTGTTTTATCAAAGCAGGCCTAACACTCAGTGTAGCTCTGTCTCTTTGACATTTTCATCTGTTGAGACCATGGAGCTGTGTTGCAGATGTGCCTAGGGGAGTAAGGGGTTAAAAGCTGTCCACAGACTCATTTCACATCACTTCCTGACACAGACTCCACTGGTCAGCCTTATTCACAACAGCCTCTACACATGCTCAGCCACAGCCCCTCAGGGGAAGAAAAGAGCCTGAGAGAGCTGGTGTCAGAAACAGTTACAAAACATAAGGAAAACTCTCCTAGGACCTGGGAGTGGGTGAGTGGGGGGGGGGGTGTCTTGGGAGGGGGAGGTCAGACCCAGGAAGAAGTTCTACCTAAGAGAGACCTGAGAGTGAGTAGTTGAGCGGGCCAAGTGGGGCCCACATGAGGCCCACGTGAGGCTTCTAACCCATGAGTGGGTTAGAAATGAAGTGTACAGGGGGTGGCTGCAGGCAGAGAGGAATGGTGTGGAGCCCTACACTCAGAGCTGAGGGAGTCCCATGGGCCTGTCTTGCAAATCTCCACCATTATGGAGTTATCCTTCTGTGGGGTTTGGGGAGCAGGGTGACACATGAATGGTCTGCAAAGCAGCTACATTCCATGTCTGTATAGGATTATGGGGTCTTGCGTCTGCTGCCCCACAAGGCTCAGAGCTCGGGGAGGCAGGACACGGGAAGCTGACCGCGCTTACTTACCCCTACATTGTTGTCAAGTGGGTGTCAGGCAGCCCCAGGAACACCCTCCTAGGGTGGGGAAGCTCTTAGGGGGGGGGGGGAGCTCCAGCTTGTCCCGCGGAGGGAGAGTTTTTGGCTTGGTGGCAGCCGTGGCTGGGAGCGCAAAGAGGCCTTCTATGGGAGATTAGATGGTGACTTTATAGGCAAACGCCTCCATGGCTTCCCACAGCAGATCCCAGTGAAAAGAGGCAGTCCATGGTTTTAAGGCATTTATTGTCATGGTGGAAAGTAGATGTGTAAAACTGTACCCCATTTCTTAGGATGGGCCTGAGGTTAAATACCTTTTGCAGGGAGGAGTGTCTGGGAAGGAGAGTTTATTGACTAAGTCCTTTAGGTACCTCATTAAAATGGAGATCTGTCTTGAACCTTCGTGACCTGTGATCATGTTTTCTACCTGTGGAAGGGCTTGGGGCATTGCCCTTAAATGACTGATAGCCACAAATCTATGAAGGGCTGTGGCCTCATGCCAGGAGCCTGGTGCCCGGGAACAGGCGAAATGCCTACTGTCCCTTTAGGGTCACCAGGGTTTTGAGCCTTAGCTCAAGCAGGAACCAGGCTGCCTTTCACCAGTCCTACATGTCTGGTATCCTCAGTAGTTGGGAATTGGTAGAGACTAATCCACTAACTCTGTCTCCCTTTCCCCTCCAGGCCCTGTACTCATCACTGTACACGTGGAAAGGAATCCTCTGAAGGCTCTTTGACTTGTTTTCTTCTATAGGAGAAAAATGGATGCTTGGCTCCTGCAGCAACCCAAGGCAGTAAGATGTCCAATTGTACAGGTTGCTCACTGTCCAAGATATCATCCCTGTTGGGTAAGAAGAGATCTTCAAGCTATGTGTACTCTGTGCTGTCCACTAGCTAGCCTCTGCATATGCTAGATATGTCAAAGCAAAGCTCACCTAATCCTTACATGTGTCAGCACCACCGGCCATGGGACAAGGCTGAAGGCTAGTGGCATACCTTCTTTCCCAATATTCTGGATGGACAGGTTAGACAGTAGAGCAGCTCTGCCTCTCCTTAAGAAAGATTAGAGGGGTCAAGGCAGGCTGCAGGCTTTGGGGGTAGAAAGTATACAAGATAAAGGACAAAGCAATAGAAATCCCTTTCTGTGAAGGCTAGGAGGCACCTCAGCCCACCTTATCTATCCCTTCATTTTGAAGGTGGCACAGCAGAGCACCAAAGGGCTTCCTAAAGCCCTACCACAAAGTTCAAGACAATCTTGAGCTTCCAAAACCTACAGCCAAGGGTCTCCACTGCAACCTTGCAGACCCATTTTGAAACCCTCATCCTAGTCTCGAAAGTCAGGGGTCATGTTAGGCCTTTCCAGGGTCTTCAACCCACACCCTGACGTCAGCCTAGTGGCTGCCTCCAACACAAAATGAAGACCATTTTCCCCATTCACCACACTGACCTGTGGAGAACTGAGAAGACTCCGGTGTCTCTGCACACAGCCTCACAAGGGAGTTAAACAAGATTTTACTTTTATCTAAATATATCCCGGTGCCTTATCACACAGGAAACTGATTCCCCCTCTCCCCCGTGGCTGAGAAGCCCCAGGGCCATGTAGTGCTTCCAAGACAGCCAAGACTCCTGGGATCACAGGCAGGGGAAGGATGAGGCAGCCTCAGTCAATAATGGATATCCAAGCCCCTACCTCCACCTTCTCCCTCTGAGACTGCCAGCCTTACCCTCTTTGTAGTCTGTGCTGCTCGGATCAGCTCACTGCTGCAGCAGGCTTGCTGGTGTTATTTTCTTAAAATAAGTAATAGTTTTTTCTACTGTCACTGACATTCTATTTGACATTTCCACATCTGGAAGGTTAGAAGAAAGAAACTACCCCTCATCAAGGACACTGAACAGAGTGGAAAGACCACTGAGAGGAGGTACTCCCCCAGAGGTGCTCCCCCAGCCCCAGATAAAGCCCCACCACAACCAAAACTTGTTCTCTTGTAAAAGAACAGGAGTGCACCTTTGCAGTCATTTTCAGGTCAGGAAAAATCTCTATGGGAGCCATTGCAGGACCCCACTAGAGCATCATCCCAGCCACAAACATGTCCCTTCTCAAATAACTCCAAGTCCTCTTAGAATTGGCTTCTTTTTCTTTTCCTTATACACTTAGCACAAGTACAGATCCCTAGACACTATAATTTAATAGTGTCATTTCTGTTGTCCTTCAGTTTGTTTGTTTGTTTGTTTGTTTGTTTGTTTGTTTGTTTGTTTTTTAAGACTATGAGATATGTAGCTCTCACTGCCCTGCAACTCACTCTGTAGACCAGGCTGGCCTCAAACTCACAGAGATCCACCTGCCTAGGCCTCCTGCCCAGCCTGTCCTTTCTGTTTTCCTTCCCTCTCTCGGGACTTCTACCGCCGGTCTTCCACTCCCTAGGTCTCCACCGCCAGCCCTGTGTTTCTGACACTGTTTCATCGGCTCTGTTTCGGAACCCGTATACAGTTCCAAGTCTGGACTGTGCTGACTGCCTGTTGTGGCGCCAGCTATCGTGGGAGATATGTCCCTGTGTAGATTAGACACTGGAAAGATGCTGGGCAGTCATTCTCATCCATCAGAGACACATGGTGCCTACCTGCACCTCCTTCTGGCACTGCTGACAGCCCTTGCTCCTCATCCTCTGGATGCAGACATCCATCCACTGAGAATGCTGAACTCTGAGTGACAGTTTCATTTTGCTTACTCATCCATTAGCTGCCACACTTTTAACTATACCAGAGTTTTTCTGAAAGATTTATTTTAATTATGTGTGGGTGCCTATGTATGTGTACATAAGTGCAGATGCCTATACAGGAGTCATATCTCGCCCCAGAGCTGCAGTTATAGGTGGTTGCCAGTCATTGATGTGAGTGCTGGAAACCTATGAGAACTCATAAGAACTGGACTCCAGTCCTCTGCAAGAGCAGTACTTGCTCTTAAATACTGAGCACCAATTATAGCCTATTCTTGAAACTGTCATTTCCGTTCAAGGCTATAGGTTTGGCTCCCTGGACAAGGAAGGTATCTGAGGATATGAAAAGAGAAAATATCATTGGCCTAATATCTAAAATCCCTTAGCTGTCCTGAACGTATCTCCAAGGTAGTCTATTACAGCTACACACCCAGAACAAGAAACTTCCCTGGAGCCTCTTAGCACTGGCCATTCAGCCCTCTGCTGGGACAAGCAACTCATAGTCAAAGTTAAGCCATCAGCGGAGCTGTGGAGCTGGGAGCAATCCTTCCCCATGCTCTGGAGCACTTCCTCAAGCCCTCCTCCTAGCCCACACCTCCTCCTTCAGAGTAGACATCTTTCACAGGAAATAGCCTTTCCAAGCTTCTCTCTCTCTCTCTCTCACTCTTTCCCTCTCTCTTTCTCCTCCATGGGCTGTGGTTTCACATATGCTCCATAGCTGTGGAGCTGTGGCTGATGTTCCTTCAAAATTCCAAAGCAGGCTTATCTGTACTGTTCTTATAGGCAGGCAGTCATTTGGAGTTGCCTAGGTCCAACTGTCAGACTCTACCATTTTGGCTCACATCACAGGTTCGCCACAGCCCACACCAGCCATGACTGATGAACACATATGGGTGGGTCTCCCAGTGTGTGACACCCTGGTGTGTCTGCCTGAGAAGCCACATTTCACAGACACCCATTGGTAAGATGGCAGAGATAAATGAGGCAGCTAGAAAGCTTCTCTGCTGGCACTGGGCAGACAATGAGAATCAAAAGAAAACCAGCAATCCAAAAACTGTGGGTCTAGTTGTAATTGAAAATGGGGTTTTAAAGGGACATCTTGATGTTATCATCTCTCCCTCTCCTTTTGAAGCAGGGTGCCCCTTGGCAGATGACATCACTTTCCATTCAGACCGCTCCGTGTCTAACCTCAGTCTTCCCTGACTTCCTCCCCTCAGCTTCACAGTTAGTATTCACCAGGTCCAGCCAACAGGCCTCAGCAATAGCTCTGTGAACAGTCTGTGCCTTCCTACATGCTTTGTACCAGGTGTCCTGCTACCTTGAGATTGTTCTAGCTATCATCTGTCAATAGATCTATTAACATAAGCCACCACTCCACCCCCACACTGGGCGCACCAGCACCCAGTTCACAGGCCCCCCAAGCACCTGGCATGGACCCTGAGTTCTTCCCAAAGCATCTGTCTCCAACAGACTCTCAAAGCCAGATTTGGTGCATGTGAGTGGGCTCACTGATTCCATGTACATTTCTGTCCTTCCATTCTAGGCATCACCCCAAGCCCTCTGTCACACTCAACAGAGCCTAAAGATGAGTAAAACAGATTGGTAGATTAGAGAGCACACTAGGAAGAGGCATAGAGAAAGTTAAGTGGGGCCAGAGCTCCTCCTATGGGGGTGGATGGAATGGAGGACCTCAGAAACATGGTGCCATTTGAGAAAAACTTTCAAGAAGGTAAGGGAGGGGCCCTGTGCAGACATCTGGGGAAATGGGTAGATGAGGAAGTGGTCAACAATGAACTGAATCCAGTGGTAGTGAGAACACTCTGAATGAACAAAAGAACCAATGCAAATAAACAAGACAGCAAAAGACTATATCTAGATGGGTTTTTATAATGAATTGCATCTCAGTGGTCACACTGCATTGGAACAGAGACCACCAGGCCTTGCAGGTGTGCCTTGGAACCTTAGCACTTTCTTGGCTTTTCTTCTCTTTGTGTGTGCCCCCTCCAAGGGCTCTGTAAAATATAGCCAACTCCTATGGTCATGGCCATGGGTGCTGAGGTGGTAGCATAGGAATGCCATTGAGAGGTATGTGACATTTGTGCAGAGAGACCCCAGGTGACTCTGGCTGGCCTTCACACTGTACCCAGGGAAGACGGCACAGCACAGACAAGAAAATGCTATAGATGAGGGAACATCTTCTCTGGCCTCCAGGGTAAACATCTAGACTAAGACACATACATTTAGATGGACTTTACTCAGCCTGACTTGGAGAACTCAAGCTTGACCCAGGAGGGCTCAGAGCAAGAAATGGAGGATTCAAGCTCTGTTCCTCTCTGGCTGGGTTAGTTTTCTCAAGCTGTGGAAACACTGAGAGGAGCCTGGAATAAGGGTTGTTCCTTGCTGAAGGAATAGCAGTCACGTGGGATGGTCGAGTCAAAAGGCCAGGAACAGAGCAGCCTGGATGTTAAAAGTGTGATGGCTGGTGCCAGCTAATCAAGATTAGTATAAGGCAGGCAAGGCAGCAGACTGCAGAATCAAAACCAGAACCCCTGAAGCCAAATGGCACAGGTTCAGGACCAGGCTCTAGCCTCAAGTTAGCTACCTAAACTCTGAGGTACAAGCTTCTCTATAGTGGGAACAATCGCAGTTGCCTTACAGAAAATTAAAGATGTGTACAAGGAATGGTGCGTAACTCTGGCATGTAAGAAATGTACAGCAGTTATAAATAATATGTCCTACCACATCATTAATAATATCAATATATTATAATAAAACAATATATTAATTCTCTTATATTGTTAATAAGTGGCATAGACCCAATCTGAACAAGCAATGTGTTAAGGCCAAGAAAAAGATAGGCAATGTTTATATTTCTTCCTTAAGTCAAGGGCTAAAACTGACTGCTGAGATGACAGTTGTGAACTACCAGACTCTATCCCTGCCCCTGAGTGGACAGGGACATCTGGATGGATTCAGGGAGGCAGCTGGAGTGTGAATGGCTGGAAACCCCACCTGTGAGAAATAAAGTCTGCTTCTCCAGCACCAGAAAAGGTTGTGGGGGGTGGGGACTGAAGAACTTGGTGGGGGCTTCATAGGCAGAGCTGTGGCCTGAAGAAGATGGAGACCCTGCCTAGAGTCAGGTTACATCCCTGTGCAGAAAAAAAAAAAAATTCTTTCATGTCAAAGAGGCCCTCTTTAGTAACTAAACTGCTCAGAATCAAAGATATGTCCAAGGATAAGCTGCACTATAACAACACAGGGCCTGCCAAGAAAAGATCGGTCTACATTAGTACCTGTCTGCTCTCTGGTCTGATGCTGATCTCTGAATGAGGCACATTCACCCACACTGTAGTCTTGGGAGTATAAGATTCCTCGCTGTTCTATTCATCCACCAAGCCATCCCCCTGCTTCAGTGCTTGGTGCCAAGAGTATTGCACATATGAATTCTGCCTTCCTGTGGTTTGCAGTCTAAGCAGAGCTCCTCAAACTGCACAGACATCACCAGTCATATGCAAAAATAAATGAATACAATCCTTAAGTCACATCATAAACAGAAATGGATGTAAAATCTAAGGTAGGAACTAAGACTATAAAACTCTTGGAAGAAAATAATATGGATGAGCCTCCAACACCCTGATTTTGGCAATGGGTTCTCAGATACGGGCCACAAAACACAAGCAATGGAAAAGGTAATATAATAATTTGAAATTTATCAAAATGTTGAGTGCTTGTGCTTCCAAGGTAGCTATCCAAAGAGTAAAAGGTTGGAGTTGAAGAGATGGCTCAGTAAGAGAGTATACTGTTCTTACAAAAGACTGGAATTTAGTTCCTAGTATGTGGGAAGCCACATGTGCCGTTGCAGAGTGGCGCTGACTACTGCTGGCCACCACGCATAAGTTTGGACAAACAACCAATGTGTACATATGCAGTAAAGTTTTTTGCAAAGACACTGCCTGGCCCGGGCATGATAATGAGGCTTTGAGAGTATAACCAATCAGATGTGAGACATGCAAATGAGGTATGATAATGAGGCTCTGTGAGGTACAGAGAGAGAGAGTAGCCAATCAGATGAGGAACATGCAAATGAGGCTTAGTGCATAACCAATCCGGGTGTGAGACACGCCTCTCCTAGGCCTATATAAGCAGCACCAGTTCTGGGCTCGGGGTCTCTTCGCCTCTGCAATCAAGCTCTCCCAATAAACGTGTGCAGAAGGATCCTGTTGCAGCGTCGTTCTTGCTGGTCGAGTCCTGCGCGTGCAAGACTAGTACCTATGACTAACAGCTCACAACTGTAACTCCAGCTCTTGGGGATCCAACACCATCTCTGGCCTCTGGAGACACTGTACTCAAGGCACAAACCTACACACAGACACACAAGAAAAATAAATCTTAAAAAACAGTGAAAGGTCAAGACCTGGGCTGAGAGGAAACATTTGTAAGTCATCTTATAACGAGAGGCTTCTGTCTACAACAAAGAACACTTGCAACGAATAATGAGCAATCAAGTCAGTTATTAAAATTAATAAAGGGTCTGAAGACATTTTTTTGTTTTTACAAATAAGGTAGAAATGACCAATGCACACTTAAAGAGTAATCATCAGAGAAATGCAAATCAAAATCCTGATGAGATGCCACTTCACCCTCAGGAGGACATTTATGGTCAGATAATCAGAATACGACAGAAAAATCAAACCTTCACATGCTGCCTTTGAAAGTGTAGAATGATACAGCCAGTTTGTGGGGAATCTGGAGATGGCTAGCATTTCCTTAAAAAGCTAACCACAAAGTTACCATTTGACACAGCAATTCCACCCCTAGGAATATACTCAATAGAATAGGAACCATATGTCCACACAAAATAAGCTTGTTTACAATTGTTCACAGCAGCAATATTACTAACAGCCAACGGTGGGATGAACCCGATTGTCTCCTAACAGGTGACTATGTTTTGCTCTCATAGAAAAAAATAAGAGTTACGTGCTACAAGGAGGAGCTTAGACTCTGGAAACAGACTGTTCAAGTCTACAACTTTGTACCTTCAACTCCAAAACCAAAAAAGATCCAAAATCAAATGTTTTTGCAGAAATCTGGAACAAGATTTTTTTTTTATGACACAAAGCCCTATCTTCAGCAGTTCTGTATGAGGTTTGCATCCACATATCCCATTGCAGAAATCAGCATCTGATCAGAGGCTGCATTCCTACCCAGCTATAGAGCATTGTAAAATATACTCTGTATGACACTTCTCTCCAGAAATCCAAATAGTCGACTTTTAAACACATCAGATAACAGGCTTTGAACCCACATTTGCCTACATTTTACAAACAGAGTAAACTTAGTCTAAGGGTCTTAAGTCCTAGAGTCTAGACAAGTCTTAGGGCTTTCCTATAGCTAGGAAGACCCTAGTGCCTTGCCTGGCCCTTCTCTGTTCCTCTTGCTGCTCCCCCAACACACACACACACACACACACACACACACACACACAAGGAGGGGTACTCCTGTTTCCCCAGTGAGAGGCTGCTTCCTGCTGCAGACCCACTGTGCATTCACTACTTGGCAGTGACTGGCCCAACACATGGAATGGAACCAGAACCTGCACCCTAGCCTGCTGCTTTATGCCTTCTCTGCCAGCTCCACCCCCAACCCCCATCCCCTGCCCATGCATCTGCAAACAGAAAATCTGGGAAGGTGGTCGGCTTTCCTGGCAGATGTCTGCCTCCAGCAGCAGGGCTGAACGGTGTAGCTGGGCTGGTAAAGGCAGGCTGCTGAGGCTGGCAGAGGGGCTGCTACAAGGAGACAAACACAGCACATGGACTAGCAGAGAGAAGGAATCTTAATTCTGGAACAGCCGACTCCCACGAAATTTCCTCATCAAGAAACAATGAAGACAACAGGCCGAGGCCTTCCTGCCGTGCTCTGCGCCTGCTTGTGGCTGCTGTTAATATAATCAATAGTAATAATAGCAGCTACCATTTAATGAGTCCCAGCTCTGAGCCAACAGCTGAACTTAGCACTTCTCAGACACTAACACCCCCAGGGCGTGAAGCATTATCGTCCCATTTTTCAGACGGTAAATTCCGAGAGATGGTGTAAATAGGCCCCAGCTGAGCAGGGGGAGGCCTTCCTCCTGCTGAAAAAAAACCAGATCTTCTGCACCCCCTCACCAAAGGAATGTTAACCAAAAGTCTACCAGGAAGCTGAATTCATCCCATCAGTAAGGTAGCTTGAACTCAGCTTCCTTCCTCCCCCCCCCCTCTTTTTGAAAGATTAAAATACCCCCAAACCATGCAGCCTTCAGCAATATGTAGTCTTCAGCCTTGACCGTATATCCTCTACCCATTTCACAGATGAGGAGAATGAGGCCTGAAAAAAACAAGTAGCTGCACCAGGCCATACACTCAAGTCTTCTCTCCTATGCCTCTCTCAGCCAGATGCCAATCCCTGAGAATCCACAGCAGTGAGAAACCTGGTGGGAGAAACATAATCCCTTTTCTTTAGTGGATAGACAGACAGCCTGAGCCTAAAGGGGTCAAAGAGAGCCCCCCTGTGTACCTGTGTATGAGTCTGCTGTTCACTGTTCAGATACTCTCATTTAAAATCCTGCACATGCTCATACATATATACAGACACACACACAAACACACATATATACACACATGCACACACATATACACAAACACACGTGCACACACACACACACACACACACACACACACACACACACACACACACACTGCTCTAAGCTCTGGCTAGGCAAAGGATCAGACACTATCTCCAGGGCAATCAGTTTGGGCAATCAAAACTGCAAACCCACCATTTGGTTTCCAACCCAAGTGAGGTCCAGCTGTGGTGCAATCTCAGGGCCATGAGGCACAGAGAAGGAGCCCTGAGCTGCCAGTCCCTCAGGAAAGGAAGTCTACATGGAGAGTCAAAGAGGGAGTGAAGCTGGGTCAGAAGGGCATGCTGGGTTGGCCATCACAGGCCCAGACACAGCATAAGCCACAGCTCATGTAAACAACAGGGACTCCTAAGGAAATTTA
This sequence comes from Mus musculus, assembly GCF_000001635.26. Lineage (NCBI taxonomy): Eukaryota > Metazoa > Chordata > Mammalia > Rodentia > Muridae > Mus > Mus musculus. The sequence continues at coordinate 114,779,115 of NC_000070.6, forward strand.
TACCGGGGATATAGAGCAGAACCTGGGCTCTAGACTGACCAGGGGATCACCTTACCCAAATGGCAGTGAGGAGTTACAGCCGCAAGGACCCTACCTCAGGCGGGATACTAACAACCTACTTAAAGGTTCCCACAGAGGAGAAGGGCCTACCCAGAGAAATCCCAAAGTCCAGCAGCCTCAGAGACCAGCAGTGACAAGGATGTCTCCTGGCCATTAATCCCAGCATGTGTTAATGTTTGATAAATTGCCCAACAGTTGCATTAGCTAATAACTCCCCGAACAAAACCAGAGAGTTCATCTGTTTTTATAAGAGGCCCAAGAGCATCCTGGGAACAGGCACGGTGGTCGTGAATAAAAGAGAAACATTCATTTATGGTAATTGGTTTCAGCTCCTCTCTTGGCTGCTTGTCCTGACCTAAATGTATCCAGTTGTTCCCTCGGCCTGGCTCTGGTTTGGGGGTCACTCCTAATGGTTTAATTCAACAAAAAATGCCTGCCATTTCCTGTAACCCCTGTCTTGTTCCACCCGCCTCCCAAACGGTTTTCTTGCAAAGAGGCATCTCAGCAACCCCTCTGCGAGCTGTTTCCTTCTCACGGAACAAAGTCAAGATTGTTGACAGAGAAAAGGGTCTTAACTCCAGGCCAAGAGAAAAGGCTGGGGGAGGGGACACTCAAAGGTAATAATCATTTGTTTGTCTTCTACCCGGACTTCACAAAGCAGGTTTTGTCCAAGGCTGGTGGTCAGGGACTCTGACACACAACATGGCCCTGGTGACCAAGGGCAATTTACTGGGAGGGAACTAACACAAATCCTCATTCATGGAGTTGCCTCGGAGGAAGTGACTAGGAGGAACATTTGTGCCCAGCCAGCCGGCCCTCCCTATGTCCCTCCCACAGGTCTGAGGATGTGGAGGGCTGGGGAGAGGCTCACTGGGTGCTGTGAGTTTTGGCCAAACTTCAGGCCCAACCCTGGGTACAGCCTTCCTCTCCACGGCCAGGCTTTCTTTTCCACTCAGAAAAGCACGTGACCTCCGTACAGGGCAGTGCCCAGCAAGGCGTGGAACAGTTAGGTCCTGGTGTGCAACTGGACAGGCCTGCCCCTCAGGTGGATTTATGAGCTCTGTGGGCATCACCTCCCCGCCCCTCCACACACACACACCAGGGAGGGGGGCAGGGCGGAGGCAGGGAAAGGGTCTGGAATACATTGCGCCGTCCGCGGGGACAGCTTGTAAACTTTGTTGGGATGCATCTGGTAGAAAGGCGTTGTATAAATATTAGATCATTATCGGTGTATTGTGTTTCCCGCTCTGGCGGAGGAGGGGGGCCAGTGGGCCACAGATGCCTTTCCTCAAGCAGACAGCAATGACTTGTAGGAGTCCTTAGAAGGTCACTGCTTGCCCCTGGGCAGTCCTAGGAGGCAAGGTAGAGCCCAGAATCTTGGGGAAGCAGAGTTTAATCACCAGCCTAACTGCCAGAGCGGCACTGAGAAGCCTCTGCCTATCAGAAGGGGAAGAGGGGCCAGGACTGGGCAGGTGGAATGGAGAAGGCTAGCTGGCATAGGCAGACTGGGGCCACTTTGTTTCCCTACGCAACCCTGTCCCTCATTTCACTGGAAGTCCTTCTCTATCTAGGGGGACAGGAGAGAAACTGGCCTTGTGATAGCAGTGAATACCTGGCCTCCAGCAGAGCGCTTGAGATCCAGCCTAACTGGGCAACTGCTCACCTTCCTGAGCAGGATGTGGGGAGCTGTTCTTGCCTGGAGAGCTTTCTCACCCACAAGCATCCAGAAACTGCATCGGGGGAAGCCTGTGCACCCTCACACCTAAAAGGGTCTTTGCAAACCAATTGCAGGCAGCACTTCTCAGAGATTGAGGCCTAGACAGTACACCAGTAATAGCAGGTGACTGTCACCCCTCTTCATTAGCATTACTAAGCCACACCCCTGCTATAGAGTCCTGACAATGGCTCTCCACATCCACTTGAAGAAGATGTTACTGGGACTCTGACTGCTGTGGAAGCTAGGATCTCAGTGCTCAGTGCTCTGTGCTTTGACCACTCTGGTCTGCTTCAGGGTCTCCGTTGTCTTTCCCACTCTGGGCCACAGTACATGTTGGGCCCAGCTTCTCCACCTGACCAAGGTCCACTCTTCCGACTCTCAGCTCCAGTACTTGGCTCTCTATGAAACTTTCCCTGACCTCTCTTGGCACCCAGACTCCCTTTGTGTGCTCCTGGATGCAAGAGGACTGCTTCCTCCTTGACTTGCACTGCCTTGAGTTGGAACTGTGGGCTTACAGGATGACTCACACCTAGACTTAGGCAAGCACATCCTCTCCATGGCCCTGCAGTGCAGTGGGAACTCAGAGAAGGGATCGCAGGGAATTCCCAACCAATGAACTGCTTTGACGTCATTGCTGTCATCATTGTCGTGATAGCGGCTACCGGGTAGACATTTTATAAAACATCCATGAGGCCAGCACTAGCACAGTATAACAGAGAAGAGAACAACTGTTTCCAGCCTGTCTCACCTTACACGGGGTGATGACTCATACCTTCAATCCCAGCATTCAGGAGGCAGAAGCAGGTAGATCTCTGCGAATTCAAGGCCAGCCAAAAATATGCCTCTGCCGTGGGAAGCGCAAAGCTTGAAAGGTCTGGAGAGGTAGAGCTCTGCCCAAGAAGGACCTGTGGAGGAGGCTCTCTGGTTCTGAGTGCACACAAGACCCTGACAGAGATACTGGGCAAGGAGATGCTTTATTGTCTATGCAGATCCTCCGTGCCCTTGTCTCAGCACCAGGAAAGTTCCCCCAGCAACTTTGAACTGTCCACAACCTTGAACTCTGTTTCCATTGGGTTTCATCCAGAGTTCTCAGCAACTCCACAAGGAAGGTGTAGAATACTAAAGCACAGAAGAACAGCCTAATTTACCCCAAGCCACACAGCCTAGAAGCAGATAATCTCACCACCACTGCACACATGACTTCCATAGCAGACCCTTTTTGGCACGTGCTCGGAGCATAGGCCTGGACACAGACTCCAGGATCTCATCTGTGGCCCTGAGCAGTCCCTCTCCAGGATAGCCATGCCAGAGGAACTCTGTGACCTCTGACATGCCTGCAAGCTGAGACTTTCTTGACACACTCTGTGACACAAGAGTGCCATCTTTACTTTGCAAGTGAACCTGGGCACTGGCATAATCAGAGCACGAAAGAACACCTGGAAGAGCACAGCCATGCAGGGATCTGCCTCAGTTCCCATCAGGACGCTCCTCAAGTGGGAGAGAACGTGGGGCATAGCTAAAGACAAAGGGCCAGACCTGTAGTCAGAGATTCACCAGCTACTCTAAGCCATAGGTGACTTCCCTGACGGGTCTCATCAAACTTTGCTTTGAGTGCCTCCAAAGAATTTGTATTACCTACCAGTGTAGCAATGGTGGAACCATTCTGATTTTAGCTTGGTAAGGGAAGCACTTTTGATGAGAAAACACCAGGTAACATCCAGGAGACTGAGCTGGGGGCAGGGGAGCACATAAAAAGGCACTAGAAGCTGTAATCTAATCAAACAGAGCTCGTTTTTGTCTCAGGCACCTGGACCTTCCCTTTTGCTAGGGAGAAACAAATGTGTAGGAAGCACTTGTTTGCATGTCCTCAAAGACCCCGTGGCTAGGTGAGCTCAGTGCAAGTGTCCTAAAAAAGCAGGGAACGCTTCTCCTGCCTGGGTCACCCAGATAAAGAGAGGTCACAGAGGACCTGAAGCCAGACTTTCCCTAGCCCCTCACTGCTATTGTCACCAGGCTACCCCAAGTTACCAAAAAGCCACCCACAGAGGTTGCCTACTACAAACAGCACTACAGGCGACTTCTAAATCTGGAATGGGACAGTGTGTGCCCCTTGGGATGCGGGGCTCTGTTATTTTTAGATGGATCAGTTGTTCCAACCCTGCTTTCCTCCCCAGACCCCCCACGCTGATTTCCCAAGCAATCAAATCCACGTGTTACCGGTTCCAGGCCTGGCGCTGGCTGAGGTGAATGTCGGATGCTCACAGTACCACCAAAGGTTGTCTGCCCTACCAGTCTTGCCCTTCCTGATGGTCCAGACTCCACTGTGGTTCCCAGGAACCAGAATTTTCACATCTTGCAATGCTCCCAAACCTCCAGAAACCCCAGAGGCCAAAGGGGAAAAGGAGGGGGGCATCTCTAGAAAGAGAAGCAGTCTTCAGGCCAGGGAAACCCTGACACCCAGCCACAAGTCTTCTTCCTCCCCAGTCAAGCCATCTCATTGCTGTGTGAGCTAAATGGAAAGGCAGTAGTAGTTTCCACTCTGCTCAAGTGGTCAAGTGCCAGGGGAGGAAAAATTCTGCACAGACACACAGCGTCTCTGCTCTGACACTTTGAGCTATCTGCCCCACCCTGTAGAATGTATATCTGTTCACTCCCAAATGGTGGGTAAGTAAGAACAGGATCCCATCTATAGGGGATGTTAGCTTCGCTAACAGTGTAAAAGGTTTCTCCTAGGGCACAGCAGTAGCTGGTACCCTGGTCACTTCTTAATGATTAACAAAGGAGTTAAATCTTAGATACCACAGAAAGGGGGAAAGGCTGCAGATTACTTCTGGAGTCATGGATTAACGGGAGGGATACGCTGCGCCTCAGCACCAGCTCTGGGATTGCTTTTGTCTGAAGGAACCTGCCCCACCCCACCTCTACCCAGCTCACAACAGAACCTGCCAATTCTTGGAGGCTCTGAATGTTCTTGCAACCTAACCACCCCTGATCACCCCTGGAAGCATGGGAGACCCCTCTCATTCTGACTGTTTCCCTGACCCATGGCTCCCTGCAGGAACTGTAGTCAGACCCCACCTCCCCAGAGCTTGCCGTGTGTTCGGAAGGTTCTGGAAGAATGAGGAGCACTGGATTCCCCAAAGGAGCCGGAGAAGCCAGACCCAAAGCCTGGTTTCCATTGCACATTCTCTCACCCTCTCAGATTCTGTCTCCTCTTGTGTAGAAAGAGCCTGGGAATCCCAAGTGATCGAGACAGAGGAGACATGAGGAGCCTCTTAAACAGCGACAAGATGGCTCTGAGCCACCATAGAAGCCCTCACAGGAAACAGAGACATGGAGAAGAAAGGGTTCCTCCAGACAACTGAGATCCTAGCTTCGCTGACCCAGGCCCAGTGAGCAGCATCGATAACAAGTGAGGACAATATTGGAGGCCTCTCCCTGCTATAGAAAGTCTCTGTAGCCAGCAGAGAGGAAGGCTTTCTAGGCAACTCCTGACCTCAGATTCCCCCCAGATAGCATCACAGAAAAATGACTCACTTCTCCCACTTGCATGTGTACAGGTACACACACACAGACACACACACACACAGAGAGCCAATATGGTAGGACTTATGCATGGTTCCCCGTGCCTGCCATGGGAGCCAGCCACCTCCCTCTACCAGCCCCCTAATTCTTCCAATGTGGCTGAGAGCTATCAAGTCTGGAAAGGAGAAGGGAAGGGAGGGCCAAGACCACCTCTGCTGATGGCTTGTTTACAGCCCGCCCATCAAGTGTACAAGCCAGTTGGGAGAGCCCTCGGGAGCTACCGGTGACACACTGCAGGCACTAGGGGAGGCCTGACCTCTGTCACTAGGAATGGCACTGAGGACCACCCCAGCTGGTTAGAACCAGAACAGCCTGGGTGAGTCTAGAGAAGCAGCAGAGGCCTGGCAGCTTTGGAGCAGCCTAAGCTTGAAAATAGCAAGCCTCCAGTCCCCACCCAACCCTGCATCTTGCCAGGATAGCCAGAGGGCCTTGCTGTGGCTGCCTGGGCTGGCTGTGCAGGTCCTGGGACTGAAGAATGGAGAGGATGTGGGTGACTCAGAGTTGCTCCCTCTTCTGGTGGCCCACTTGGTAGGTCTCTGGACAGTGTCCCAGATGAGAGAGGCTATCGGGACCACTCACTACCAAAGAAGAGTCAAATTCTATTCCATGTTTCCGATGGGCTTGCTGGGTGATCCCCAGGTAGGACTCAACCTCTGTAGACCTCTGAAGTAAGGACATAAGAACGAGGCTTAGAGCCCACAGAGAAGAGGATTCAGAGGTGTGAATCAGGACCTGCACTGGAATGGCTCAGGGAGCTATGAGCTGCCAAGGTATTCAATAAGCACGGTGAGTGCTACAGCATGCTGAGGATCCCTAGCTGAATCGACCTTCTCCCTTCCCCTTAAGACTGCCCAGTTTAGTTGAGGGCTGATTGTGAGAAGAGGAAGTTTCAATGTGAGTGACCATGAAGGACAACTGTTTATAACTAAGGAAAGACTTCCACTGTGAAACCTAGAAAAGACAGAAGTTAAGCCAGACCTCAGATGAATAGACCTGAGGATGAATGGGTACATGGATAGATGAAGAGCATCCATTGGTGGATGGATGAGTAGGTACCTGGGCAGGAGGAATGGGGAAGGGAAAGATAGATGGGTGAGCAGATAGAGGTATACCAACTTGAGTGGATGTGTTGTTGTATGATTGGATGTGTGGATAGATGGAAGAGACAAATAAAGTGAAGGAAAGAAGGGAGGGAGAGAGGGAGTGAGGGAGGGAGGGGGAGAGAGGGAGGGAGGAAAAACATTGAGTCAATTTCTAAAAACCTCTAGCCAAGTAAAATGATGCGATGGTAGCTTCCTTCCCTAATTAATTAATAATTAGCTAATAAGGAAATATTTAAAGAAATAAAAACAATTCATAATTAAACACTTGAGCCCAAGAGAGGGAACATGACTTGCTTAAAGTCACTTAATCAATGAACTGTGAATTCGGAGCCATTAATCCTCCAATCCATTGAATCTGCTTGTTCCAGACTCCTGTCCCATTCCTCCTCTGATGTAGGAAAGAAAGGGAAAAGCAGCAAGAAGGATTGGCAGCAGGGATGGGACAAACCATGCTTGTATGTCCTGGCTTCTGTCCTCTGGCCATGGGCTTGGTTCCCTTATCTCTGCCTTTTTCTCTCTCAGTAGTAAATGAATGTTGATCACAGACTGAAAATATGCTTTGAAAGACCCAAAATGTCAGTAAAAGTTGAAGTCAGGAGAAGTCGTTTCTGTGGTGTCCCACTCACTACACAGCCCCCGTAGGGCTCCCCAAGAGAAGAGGGTCTAAGTCCTTGGTCAGAAGAGTCTCGAGGATGTTGTACCCAGGACCTTATGTCAGAGGTTAGGAGGTAGGGTAGGGAAGGGGAGAGGAATCAGTCTGGGTTGGTCCTGGACTTTCATGCACAACCATCTGTACAAAGGCAGCATGAGAATGATGGTGCAGGCACTCCAGACCATTGCCACCCACGGCTGTGTCCACTATCCCTGTGCTTCCTCGTTTGTGCACTGAGGACACACCCGTGCTCGGAGAAAGTGTCAGGCATCATGGCACTGTGTATTTTACAGAGGCTTTATCATGTGTGATGCACAAGGACCTGCCCCTCGGGCATTGATGGCTAGGGTCAAGCTCTGGTTCCAGATTGTGGCATCTCAGATCCAAGCTGTATCCTGGAGACTATCCACACTCTTTTATCTCCTGCATTAATCAGAATTTTCATAGTTGCAACAAATACGTGAAAAAGTTTGAAGACAGAAAGATTGATGTAGGAACCTAGCTTCAAAGGTTTCCGTCTAAGGTAGCTAAGATCTACAGCTTTGGGCTAAGATGAGGCCAGCTGTCCTGGTGGTGGGCAAAAGAATTGCAGGAGTCCGCTCACCTTACAGTGTATAAGAAGAAAGCATGACAGGAAGGGGCAAGGGACAAAAACTATATCTTTCTAGGGCAGCCCTGCTTCCTCCAACTAAACTCACATCCTCATTTTTGTCACCCTCTAATAGTGTCATCAGATTAACTCATCCATGGACTAATCAATTGATAAGGTCAGAGACATCAAGATATAGTTACCTCACAATGATCAGATCTACCAATCAGGACAAAGTCTTCAACACATGAACATTAGGGGGCATCTCAGATACAGACCATAATATCTCCCTCTCCTTTCAGTTCCTTCATCAGTAAGTGAGAATAAGGTCTCCTCTACCTGCTTCCAGAGAGCATTATAAGAGGAGGAAGCTCTGGCCCAGCCACTGATGCCCAAGTGGCACCCCCACTGTCTAGGAAGAGCAGGTACCCTACTGGAATGTGAAATCCACAAAAAAAAAAAAAATGGTACTGGCTATCCTGGACAGGGAGCTCATACGGATCCAGTATGAGAATAGTGGGAGGCAAGGATGTACTGTCTCATGCTGTGTTAGGTAGAGTGATGTTTATCCTCTGTACTCCGCACCATCTTTCTTCCCCTTCTTGTAATAGCAAGGAGATTAGAGAGTAAGCTACTAGAGACAAAAGCCTGGATAATAATTCAGCTTTGGATTGTTCTTAGCTGTGTAGGTTTAAGAAAGTCAACTAATATCTTCATATTTCTACTTCCAAATATATAAAATGGGGATAAAGACAGAGCTGTTACAAAGATCAAACACCCTAATGTATGGAAATAGCTTCAAGCAGTACCACACACAATACAAGCACAATATGAGTTACTAATTAAATAAAAGCGTCATCTGAGGCCCAGGTCTGGGGTTGAGACACACCCCCCCAGGAAGATGCTCTGATCTCAAAAACTGAGCTGCACTTTCCCATTCTTGAGCCCATTCACAGAAATGAAGGCAAAGCTTTGTTAACATTAAGAGATTCTTCTCCTTTGGCCAACATGTGTCCATTGTAGGAACCTCTTGTGCCCAGATTCCACCTATCCTAGGAACATTGGCATCTCTGAGTGCTATGTTCAGGGTAAGAGGCAACCAGGAGAAAGTAGGGTGTGATAAGGAACATGATACATGCCAGAAGGCACGATAATATGGCTGATGTAAAATAACAAAGAAAGTCCATTGTGTGTGGAGGACCCTAGAGCAGTTTAGTGGTATTAGGGTACAAAGAGAGCCAGGGGCTTAGCAGATGAAGAAGAGATGGGCGGCTCCATCACACTGCCATACCCTTGAACACTAGTCCAGAAGAAACAAACAGGTCACTGCAGCAGGCAGGAAGGCACTGGGCTGCCCGTAGCAGGACACAGAGCCAGCCAGGTTTTTACCTGGACCCCCATTATCTTTAAGTATGAGGCAGACCTGTTATCACAATGCTTTGTCACCCTGTACCAGAACTGTCATTCATATACACACCTTTATAACACTCATGGAGCTAGATCCATTCATCTTCTAGGTCTCTGTCCCCTGCACCAGGCATTGAGCAGACACAGAGATGACCTACCCAGCTAAGTAATTAACCAAAAGCAAAGCACACCATCAACTGGACCAGACAGTTATGCAGAAGAAAGACTTTGGAACCTGAGAGCTCAGTCCTGGTGCCTTCTCACTGCAGAATGGCTATGGCACAATAACATCCTGTATCCTCAGCTCCATCCTCCACAAGAGCCTGAAATTCCTTCCTTTCTAGGACTGAGCTTGGATGGGGTTTCAGGCAGTGGAACTACTCAGTACACACCAGCTAAAAGAACACTCTGAAACCCCTCTGGGTGCAAAGTTGTAAGAGCTGGTTCTTACAAAGTTGTAAGCCCTGGTTCTGATGTCAGGAACCAGGAAAGACGGTGTTGAATGGCAGGATTTTAAAGCAGGGTGATCCGGTTTAGGACGTTGGCTTTGCTAGCTGCACAATCCTGAAGAAGTAAATTAACCTCCCTGTTTTCCGTGTCTGTTCAACACTGACTTCGAGAACTTGAGAGCAGACTCAAGAAGGCAACAGATGTGACTATGCTCTATGTACCAAAAGTAGGCAGTGGCTTTCACTTGTAGGGACAGCTCCTGACAGCAGGGCAGAGGGTTCTGTTGTAAACAAGGCCCCCACCCCACTGCAGTCTGGGGGCTTTGTTCCCTGCAGGGTGTAGCTGGAGGAGCAGAGGCCAAAGCGGTCTCAAAGCTCCCACCATCTGCACCTCAGGGCCGGCCCATCTGTCCAGCAGTGGGCACACATGTGGCCTCATCTGAGGGCATGGGTCATCGGGGTCAAGCAGGAGAAAATTGGGGGCAGATGAGGAGAAGATTCCAGTTTATTTTTAGAAATAAGGGAGAGCAAAGACAGGAAGGCTCTTGTTTACCAGCTTCTCGCCCTAGTGCATGGCAAGCAGGAGTGCCGGTGGGCAGCCAGACCCAGGACAGAGGCAAACAATCTGCTCTGCAGCCACTAGCCAACCTAGCCTATGTGTGTCCTGCCCCTGGGAACCCCGTTTCTTCCCAAGCCAAACTGAGTCAGAATAGCAAAACTGTCATTCACTTATCTACTTTTGATTCATATTTTTTAAATAACATAAAGATAATATTCTAGAACCTAGATGAATCCAACCATGCTCCATTTCTATGTAAGGTGCTGAGAACAAAATTCCTAAATTAAACAACATCTGGTTGGAAGAGTCCAGTTCCTGTGGGAAAGGATTGGGGTCCTGCAACAGACAGCGCTTGATGAGCATCTATGGAATTACTTGTGTGTACCTGGCCCCAGACAGACTGAGGGGATGGACACATGAAGAAGCAGACATGGAGCCACAAGGCCCAAGGAAAGAGCATGCCACCAGCAGCCATGTGAACCGTGGAGGCTTCTCAGAAAAGATGGTAGTTGTGGTCACAATCTGCAGACTACTAGAAAATGCATGCACCCAGGTAAATGGTAGAATGTAGAAGCCAGGATGTTCGAACCATGTGAGGAAGAAGAGAAGAGTCAAGAATAAATGGGTTTTGGAAGCATGTCTCCTTTGTGTACTTGAGTAGAGAAGGGCCCAGCCTCTTGGTGCCCAGTTCCTAACCACAGCCCCAGCCACACCCACTGGGAACTGTTATAAGAAGATCCCAGGTCCCTTGAGGAGGCTGTCCCTGCCCAGGGTGTTAAGCAGTAAAGCCCTATTTGGACTGGAGGAAAAGAAGGGGAGAGGAAGAGAAGGGAGAACATGTAGGCTAGAATCTAGTGGCACAGAGGCCAGTGAGCCCTCCCAACAAAGGGTCTAGCACACAGTAGGCCTACAGGAATGCAACTTGCCACCTGTTGCCCTCCCCCTGAGGTTCAAGGTCCAGGTACTTCCATAAACCATTTGCTCTATCTCATGGAGACAGATTACAGACAGGTATGTAAATTCTGCTTTTTTAACTTCCTGGCTATGTAGATTGATCTAGTTGCTTTGTCTGTCTGTGCCTTGGTTTCCTTGTCTGTAAGATAAACATGGATGTCATTTATTACACAAGATTGTTATGAGAATGGATCAGTGTATATGAGACGCTTGGAACAGTGTCCAGTGCTCAGCAAGTCGTGCTATCTGTGGTCACTGCCAAATAAAAATGGGTATATGTAGATGAGGTGGTCTATGTGAGGAGCTGAGGGCTGAGCAGGCCTAGCAGTCTCCAAAAGGACCCACCGACAGAGGGTAAGGGCATCAGAGTGTGATGGACCTGGTGAGGGTGAACAGGTCCAGTGAGGCCCCTGCTCCAAGGCAGGAGTGCAAGTCTAAGTCCGGACATGACAGGCCCCATCATGGCTTGCTGGGCATCTTCAAAAAGTGCTAAAAAAAATGTTGGGGATATTTATAGTCATTGACCCTTTCCATTCCCAGTCCCAGAGCCCCCATTCTAGGATCTTTATAATGCCATACTATCTCAGGGACAATATGGTAAATGTCTGAAGACCCCAAAGATGACAGTTTGTCCAGGAGATAGCATGCTACTGAGCTGACAGCACAAAGGTAAGGTGCTGCATGCATGCAAATGCATGTATGCACACATGAGTGTGTGTGTGTGTGTGTGTGTGTGTGTGGGTGGGTGGGTGGGTGTGTGTGTGGGTGTGTGTGTGCATGCATGTATGCGTGCATGCCACGGGTGAACCTGAACAGACAGAATGCTAACTTGTAGGCTGGAAGGAAGCTACACATGTATCTATGTACATGTGGCTCATACACATGATCAGTGTATACACCTATGTTTGCTCACAAGCAGTACTTGAGCTGCAAGAGGCACAAGAGGCTATGTGTGTTAACCTGACCCAGTGGGTACCCATCTGCTGGAATGGCCTACATTGTGTAAAGGCAACACACACCCTTGCCCTGAAGATGGCTTGGCTGACTCCCACCAGAATGTTCCTGACTGGCTCCAAAGGCATGCCCTCCCATGGGCAGCTGATGGCTAAGGGACAGGGTCTTTGGATGCAGCTCCTCACATAGACCACCCCATCTACATATTCATTTTTATTTGGCAGTGACCACAAATAGCACCACTTGCTGAGCACTGAACACTGCTCCAAGTGTCTCATATACAGTGATCTATTCTCATAACAATCTTGTGTTATAAATGACACCCATGGTTATTCATATTTCCCTGGGAAGAGTCTAGAACCCTATTAGTCAGTAAGACTTTGATCTCCTCTGGGCCTCAGTGTTTCTAACTGTACCAAAATGGGATAGCTTAGGGGACACCTGAGGTGTTCCTTACCCCATAGACTGCTGGATCCACAAAGAAAAGTAACTGGGAGCAACCATCACTGGGGTGAGCATGGGGGCCTCCAGGACTGGGTCCCCAGACTTCCCCCTGCTGCGGACACTGCCCCATGGTTTATGTCAAATTGTCAGGCCCAATCCTGTTTCCCTCCCGGGCAGAGCTGCCTGCAGTGGAACTCCGGAGAGGTGGCCTGTCCAGCCGCTGTGTTTACAGTGTTCAGATGAGTCAGGGAACCTGATCCGAGCAGAGAAGGGTGGGCAGCCCCACTGGGCCCACCATGTCCACACTCATTTCCCGGAGACTGAACATGGCCGGCCCGCCCACCTCGATGAGTCCAGCTGCTAGCCATCCACTCACAGAGAAGCCAGCTCCTTGTGGGCAGGCACCCTGATGTTAGTAGTGGTGAGAGGACCCCCCCCAGAGTTGGATGAATGGGGTGTAGAGGGCCAGAGGGCTCTCTCAGCAGGCTAATCTTTTCTCCCCTGAGTGGACCTTCCTGCCTTGCTGACTCTCACTCAATCATCTGCTGGAGGCTGAGATTATGCTTCTTTATGTTCGGGGAAAGCATAAAGAAGATAAGATACAAGAATTATGTGAATGCCAAATATCAGTATCCACACATAAAATCTTATCAGAACACAACCGCACTTATTCAGACACACGCCATTTTTTTGGTGGCTACTTTTGTGCAACAGCCACAGAGTTAGAAAGCTGCAACAGAGATCACATGATCCGCAAAGAAAGATGGCTTCCTTTATGGACAACATCTACCATCTCTGATCTGCTTTACTCCTAGATAAAAGAGGAATATCAGGTCTCCATCTTGGAAATGTGGACACAAGAAATATCACTTTCTCAGTTCCCTAAAATGCAATTCCTTACACGAAGTTGTGGTGCTGTGCACACATCCAAACGCTTCCTGATGATACCAAGACTGGGGATGGAGGCAGGGAACAAGACTGTCCCAAGTATTTATCCATGAGCTATTCCTGAGATGCCCTTTGTATCCTCCCTTTGTGAATCAAGCGCCCTACCTCCTCTGTAACTTCACAGCCATCCCCTGATGCACCTACAGGCCCTGCTCCTGAGGCTCTTGTCACTCCTCCCATCTGAGGAAAGCCTCTGATGGTGGATTCTGCTCCTGCCCCTCCCCAATGTGGCAGTAATTGTTTCTTTTGACACCAATTAAAATGCTCTTAATATAAACCCTATTCACTCCAGACATCGAAAAGTCCCTTCTTTAAGAAGCAAACCACTGGCAAGGAACCTACTGAGCAAAAGGTGAATGAAGAAGAGGGGACAGGAAGTGGACAGTGTACTGAGCCCTGCCTGGGAACAGGGGAAACTGGTTCTGCCATGACCTTGGAAGCTTGTGGACTGGGGACCCCCCCCCCCCAGGACAAAGCTCAAACCTGTGCAATGGAGGGTAGCACTCACTCATGTACTCACACAGGGCTGTGGGGCTACAGGGAAGTCTCTGGCAAGTGCCTTAAGCAAAAGGAAGGATGGAGAGATGGCTGATGGGTAATGGTAAGAGATGGTAAGAGGCAGTGGGAGGGAGAGATAAGAGGGAAGTAAAGTCAGATCCACCTAGAAAAAGTCAGAGGATATCTCACAAAGGATATCTGAACCAGACCTGAAAAATAAGAATGCCACCATGCGAAGAGCCCAAGTGGGAGAAAAGATATCTCCAAACAAAACAACAGCCAGGGGAAGATGGAAGCTGCATCTAGGGAGGAGGGAAGATGATGCAATAAATAGGGCCAGCAGATAGGCTCAGCTCTGACTCTGGTGTCACCTTGCTCTGGAGAGTTACCTGGGGCAAGCCCCCTCACCCCTCTGTGCTTCTGTCACTGTGATTAGGCCCAAACTGCATAGCCTACCCAGTGATGAAGGTGGCTTGGTGAGGTAATGTAAGAAGAGTTTCTTATACAAGCCATAATTGTGCAATCACTGATGGCTCCCCGCTTCTTCTCACAGGATCAGTTTGCTTACTCTGCCTCTACAGCTCAGAAAAATAGTGGTTTTCCTTTCCCTCTAACCCCCTCACTACCACCCACCCATCCACCCCACACTACACACACACACACACACACACACACACACACACACACACACGCACACACACCTTTACAAGCCCATTGAATTCTTCTTTGACATCACTTTTTCCAGCAAGGGACTGCTACCTCACACCCTCTCAGCCTTCACCGTTATAGATATTACTGGGCAGGCTACATTTAGGGGATCTCTATGTATTCTTATTTCTTCACCCTTGACTAGACTGTGAGCACCATCCAGGATAGAAAGAGGGTTCCTGACATTCAGCAAGGGGCCTGGCTAAAAGGAAGTGCCCTTTGAGGGCTTGCATGAATAGTGATCCCAGGAGCTAGACCTTCCACTGACAGGAAGCAAGCCAGAGGCTGCAGTTACCCTCCAGGCCACCAGGGGGTCAAAAAGAAATTAAGCTGGAATTAGGCTGAATGCCTCCTCTCCCCCTGGTAGTTAACAGGAATTACTGCTGTGGTCTCCCAGGTCTGAACACTGACTATGTGACCCTCCAAAGAGTATCTGAACTGCGGCCTGGATCCACAGAATCCTGAGATGGCCACACAAGGCGAGTTTTTACATCTCAACAAGCTTGAACATCACTCCTGCCCCCATTTACCAGGTAGAAAATGTGAGGTTCACAGAGAAGACATAGATGTCTAAGGAGCCGAGCCCAACAATTCTAGGGAACAGAGGAAGGACAGGAGGGTCTGCAGCAATGGGTCAACCAGCCTAACTGTTCTCTCTTCATCCAGCCATGCACCCAGAGCTAGGCACATGCAGCAGGTCAGATACCTGCTGATTGAGTGGTTCCAAGGAATCTGCACTGCCAGTTGGTGAAGGTGAGATCTAACCAGAATGTGAGCTCCACCACATCCCTCTCTCTACCTGCTCTCAACCACACCTAGAGGATAAGCTGGACCCTGAATGTGAATGGCAGATGGTCGGTTTCCTTGGATTGATTAGCACTAGTCATCTGAGGTCTGTGACATAGAGTGCTACGGATGGTTGCTGATGCCTGGCCTGGGGCCAGGGGGCAATATTATTTGCAAATAAATAATAGGAGATCCCTAGACCTGGAAGCCCTGGTCAATGCATCTAAGACCCCTGTACCTTTTCCTGATCTAAACATCTGTATTTCTCTTTTTTTTTTCCTGCCTTTTATGTGACTATCCAGAGTAGTTTGAAGCTGTGTGCCAAGTGTGACCCCATCAGAGATAACCTGAGCAACCTGGTTCCTCTGTCCTGGAGAGACACAGTTTGCCAAAAAACACCTACCCAAATCCACATGCAAACAACTGCAGCTGGCTGAGCCTGCTCTGAGGGATAAAGAGGCTTTAGGGCCAGAGGTCTGATGCTTTGACAAGTAAAGGAATCCTCCTAACCAGCAACACAATGTCTCCTGCTCCCCAGTACCTCTTGGGAGTCATCACTAAAGCCCACTATGTGTTTCATGACAGCATAAGCCTCATACTCCTGGTCCTGGCAGTTCCATTATAAGCTGTGCCAGGTCCCCCCAACGTGGTCACAAATCCTTCATATATCTACCCCGTCTCTCTGTTTCTCCCTCTGCCCCAAGGCCTGGTGGGGCTGTTCTGAGGAAGAGAGAAGGAAGCACCATCATCAGTCTGGTGCAGAGCCTTGAGACAGGTGATTTCCCACCCCAAGTCCATCTCCTCAGGGAGTCATCTCTGGCTCCGCACTTAAGGGAGGCACAGACATTTAGTGTTCCAATGGTCCCGGGAAAGCACAATACAGAAGCAGAGATGCCCACAGGGCTACACCAGCGTCTCCTCCCTGAGAGTGTTATATGGACATCTCCAACTGCTGCCTCTTTTGGACACTTACCAGTCATGGTGGCTGGACTCTAAGCCAGCCCCTCTGAAGAGGATAAATCCCCCAGGGGAAGGTTGGAAGAGAACATTCTGAGGGTGCCCTTGCATCTGCCACCTGGCTGTACTCATAGTCACAGAGGCCTGGCCTCAGTGTTCTCCCTTCCTCCCTCAATGGAGAGCTGATCACCATGCCACCAATCTGTGCTGGGCCATGGTGGGCTCAAAGTTTGCTCCTTGCCTTCCCTGCCCCCAAATCATTAAGCAAGCTGCAGTGGAAACGCAGCTGTCACGTGGCCAGCACAGCCGCCAACCTTGGCACTTCTTCCTTGATCCCGTTTGTTTTTCTAATATAAAACTAATATGACATAATGTATAATCTAATTTGGAAATTACCATTTGCTTGGCTGGCCCACACTGCCAGCCAATACCAACAGCAAGAGAAATTATTTAAGAATGTTTCTTTTCCTTCAGAACACGGCTGATAATTTATTTTTCCGTCAGAAGATTATTTTTCTCTTTACGACATTTCCTGCCCTTGTGATTTGTGTTAGGCTTCAACAAAATGCTCTGTGACTGATGCAGGGAGGTGGCTCAACACGCCTCTCTCTGGACTAAGAAGGTGGGGTGGTCAACCATGGTCAGTAGTGGGCTCAGACCTGTGCCCAGGGATGGGAGGCCAACTAGGCTTTGAAGTGAGGGTACACCAAGGTCAGGAAGTCTCTCCCTGTCCTAGAAGCCATCCCTGAAGGCTGACTGTATGTAGGTCCATGTAGCTCAGGAACTGCTGGCTTCTGGGGACACTGGTGCCTGTCCAGCATTCCTGAGCAGGTGATCTCAGAACTGGGGTTAGCTCTAAATTGAAAGGGTGCTCTTCAGGACTCTAGCCTGTCTACAACTTGTATAGAGTGCCTCTTCCCTTAAGGCCATGGGCATCTCTCTCTCTCTCTCTCTCTCTCTCTCTCTCTCTCTCACACACACACACACACACACACACACACACACACACACACATACACACACACACAGAGTCTCCTTACGTGCCATCTCACCTACATCTTCAATGTAGGTGATAGGCCAGGCTAAATCATTCCCTTGACCCTCTCTTCATTAGTATTTCAAAGGTCCAGCTGGCTCAATTTAGAGCTGGTTTCAAATGTTGCCACTTAGTAGCCTTGTGGCCTCTTTGAACCTCCAGGAATGTCAACTGTACTGTGGGGCCAATCAGGTGTCATAGACATGCCGTGGAGTATATAATGAACTTCTTATCCAGTGCCACATAATAAGTGTCCTGGACAGAGATGCTCAGAGGTGATGAGCATCTCAGGGTTCTAGATTTGATGAGAGATTTCTGGTCCCTATGATGACCTGGAGCCTTGGATGGCAGGCTAGTGCTGGGGCTGCTGGTGTCTGACACTGAGAATTAACTCAGCCAGCACACTAAGCACAGGTTTGCCACTTCCTGCAAGATGCAGAGCAGTGCACCCTCCATGGGACACATGTCCCTCTCCAGGTGCTCTTCAGCAAGGCACTCTAAGAGGCTCCCTCCCAACCACAGCACAGGGAGCAGGCACAGAAACCATTCTGCCAAGTCACCCCAGGCACCTGCAACCGCTCCAACTAGAAAACCTTCCTCTCCCACTGAAAATTATTCACCAGCTGAGTGACAGGGCTGATTTCTTCCCGACTGCTGGGGGTTGGAGGGTGGGGGGAGGTACACAGATGTGGGCATTTTGCTGAGGGACCATTCTGTTGGCTGTGTGGGCCACCTCCTTTGAGTCTTTGTTGAAGTGCACTGGGCAGGAGAGGTGTGTCCAGATATCCAGACATGGTCTGTTCCTTTACCCAAGTTAAGTGGCTGTTTGGGTTTCACTGCATAGAGGCAAGCAGCAAATCGTGAAGCTGACTGGATGTTTAGACTCAGACTCTCCTGCCTGAGTGGTTGTTTGACAGGATGGAGTGGGTGTTTTGTTACTGCCTGGTGACCAGTGTGACCTATGGCTTTTGCGAGGTATGACTGGGTTGACTGCTTGTTTGGCTGTGGTGATGGGTGGTTTCACCAAGTCGACCAGTTGTTTTGTCACGGTTAGAGTGGCTGTTTGAGTTGGATAGGTGTTTTGGCACTCATTAGCTCAGTTGCCTGGGTTTGATTGAACTGACTGGATGTTTGGGTAAATTAATCCAAATATTTGGACATTGTTTGTGACTGTTGATTGGCTGTGTATGGGAGGCTGGGTGTGCTGCTATTATTTGCCTCAGCGAGCCCATTGTTCAGGCACTGTCTGACCTCACAGGCTGGTTCTTGAGTTGCTGTGCTGGTTGAGTTTTGCTTAGCTCTAAAGACAGGCTGTTTGAGAGTTGCTAGATCAAGGGGATTGGTGGCTTGATTGTACTAAACAATTGCTCTAGTATTACTTGACTGCTGATGGATTCAACCTGAGGTGACCTGTTACTGCAGTTTGCCCCAGCTGATTACAGGCACCTGCTTTGGGGAGTGCTGTTGATTAGGCTGTTCAGGCATTGCTGGGACCCACCAACTGTGACCTTGGTCTCCTCAGTTCCATTCGTTCCTGCTGTTTGGCCAACAGGGCTTAGCTGAATTTACTCTAATTTCTACAGGGTTGACCAGGTCTATCCAGTTTGCCCAGCTTTTGGTCTCCTGCCAGCAGATACAGCCATGCCCAGCCCAACCCTACACCTCCAGAACCCAGCTGGGATGATGGAGCAAAGAGAGGACCACGCACCTCCAACATGGACCCAGCAGGTGAGAAAGTCCAGCAGCAGTGCTGCCTGCAGGCTCTCAGACGTGCTCTCCCAACCCGGAGATGAATGCATTTGGCAGAACGCTTCAAGAATGCAACCTCTGGGTTAAGTGGTTGAAATTAGGCCCAGTGGGGCTGTTTCACTGAGAATTTATAGTCAGTCATAGAGCGCAGCTTGATAGAGAGAGCTCTCCACCACCCGTCAAGCTGGAGCTGGCTGCCTACCCAGGTTCTTGCCCACAGAATATCCCTCTCCTCTGAGGAGCCTGACATATGTGGTAATTGGTGGCCACAGTCCTAAAGACTGTCCTCTCCAGGGACTGGGCCACTCTCTAGATGCCATGGGAGGTAGGGACAGGCCCTTCTCTTTAGCTTCCTGATGGGAAGGCTGTGGTGGGAGGCTACCCCATGCGAGGTGTGTATGAATGGAGACACCAAAGCCCCCGCCCACTCACTGGAGAGTCACTGAAGCAGACCAGATCACTTAGTACTCCAGAGAACAGAAATTACGGGTCTCTCCAGGAGAGCTGAACTGACCCCTTATTTTATATGAGGAAACTAAGTCCTGGAGGGAGGAGGGGGACACAACAACAACATGGGCACGGGACAGGTTGGGGAAATGGGAGAGAAGTGGGGAGGGGGACATACTTTTCATTTCCTTTCCATTCTGTTTTTTCAGTTGTTTTAAACTTGCAGCTCTTCCGACTCAGCCTGGGATGCAGATGTGTTCCATCCCATCTGGGTTATCAACCTTTTCAGCATAGAAAGGTTCAAATAGAAAATCCCTGATCAAGGAGCCGAAGAGTCCTTCAGCTCCGAATCACTTAGCACCTCCTGCTGACTGGCCTGGGTTTTCCAGCTTCAGCTTCCCAACATGGAGGAGGCCCAGCAATCCTGGTGTCCATCCTCAGTTACAGAGAGGAAGATGGCCCAGTAAGACAGCAGTGCTCATGTGGGATTGAACTCTGACCCCAGCTCAGCCCAGTCCACATTTCCCTCCAAACCCTGTAGACCATCCTCACAACAGTTTGGACAGCCTGAATTCTGAAGTGAGCACTTTCATTTGCCTGTGTTGCTACAGCGAATACATCCAGAATGGTGATTCTGGAGGCCAGAAGTTGGAGGTAGTGGTAGGGTTGGTTCCTTCCACGGCTTATAAGAAGACCTGTTCTGCATGCCTTCTTTAGGTTCTAGGGGTTATCTGGCATCCTTGGGGTTCCTTGGGATGTGGAACCATCATTCCAGCCTCAGCCACCCCTTTTATTCAGTATCTCTTGGGCTACCCATTTTTGTACTGAGACCAGCAATCCTGAGCAAGCACACACTTGGCAGCCTGATTTTAACTTTATTTCCTCCATAAGAGTCTACTTTGAAATAAGTGCACACTGTAGGTCCTGGGGAGGGGGCACAACAGCATTGAGATTTGGAGAAGGTCTGATTAAGCCCATTACAGATGATCTATGGTACCTCACAGACCACACACACCACACACACACTCACAGCACACACACACACACACACACACACACACACACACACTCCCCCACACACTCACAGCACACACACACACAGCAGGTGACAGATTATTGTCCACCCACTTTGTCAGCTTTTCTTTGACCCTCCTGAACAGTTCCGTTCCCTCTTTCCTGGCGCTTTCTTGCTCAGTTACTGGGACTGAGCCTTCTTGGTCTCTTTTCCGGTGCTCCTCACCTCCCCAACACTTCCACTTCCACCCGAAATGTTTCCAGTCACACAGCCAACTCTACAAACTTTTTTGAAACATAATATAGAAAGATGAAGAAAAAGAAAAAAAACATGAAAAATTCTGCTGCCTCAGAGCAAAGCAAAGGATATCCCAAAGGTAGCAGCTGCAATAAAAGTTTTGCTGGTGTCTTGAAAAAATGTACCCATCCCTTTGTCCTTGACATTTTCTCTATGACATTTGAATTCAAATTTCCCATTCTGCCTAGCCCCACACTGGGTGCCACTCATAGTATGTTTAAAAAAAAAAAAAGCAAAATTCCAAAATTCTCACTACACATGCCTTCTTGACCCTCTGGGTACAGTTACACTCCTTTCTGGAGCCTGCGAGTTGGCCTTGTGGTATACTTCCCTCAGTGCCAGAGACGGGTCTCCAGGCTAGGTTGGGTACCTCTGCTGGGCACTCTGATACACTTTCTGCTTGTTCTCTGCCTGCTAGACAGTCCTTACGAACCTGCACTGACACACATGGCCTTCTCAGGAGAACTTTTCAGTAGGCATCCTGCCACTTTTAAGGCATGGAAGCAGGGATCCCGAGCCAGATGCCACCCTCTGGGAGACAGAGAACACACTCTGGTCTCACACTGCTGGAGGGTAATGTCGAGGCCAGGGTTTGAAGGACTGGCTCCTTCAGCCTTGTCCCTTGTCACATACACAAACAGGCGCCCACACACTGAAATATGTGCACACATGCACACACATACACACACACACACACACACACACACACACACACACACACACACACATAGAATATGCACATATGCACTGAGGACCTCACCTCACAGTCTACTCTGCCCATTGTCCTGTCACAGAGCTAAAGTAACTGAGTTCCTCCTGAACCTGCACACAGTCACTCTCCTACTCATTCACTTACTCCTTCCTTCCTCCCTTCTTCCCTTCCCTCACTCACATGTCTGCACGCTCATTTGCTGGCCTTCTGCCCTATTTGCCCAATAGTTAAATCCATTCAGAGCCTTCTCATATCGCTCTATGCATTTATTCATGTCTACCACTCCCTAATTTGAATATTAAATTTCTCTGTTCACATATACCATGAACAAATGCCTGCCATGGGCTATCACCAGGCCTTAAAGCTGGGGGTGTAGAAATGAAGGTGACAGGGAAAGCTCTGCACGCACACACACACACACACACACACACACACACACACGCATGCATGCATGTGCATGCACATGCACTCAGACATAGACACAACCAATGGAGATCATACACCAAGACCCATGGGTTAAGGGGGACCCCTGTGACTGGAGGTGACCCCTTTCTGCAAAAACCTTTTAGATAAGTTGTCATGCTGCAGTTTTAAGACTGAAGAGTCACTGCTCAAGTAATGACCCAAGGGAAAAGATTTGGGCAGCAGGAACAAAAAGAATAGAGATCATCAGCTGCGTAATCATCATCCTTACAGGAAATAGGAAGCCTCAAGGAGGGGGATCCTTCCTGGTATGCAAGGAAACGAGGGGAGTGGCACATAACTCTGAGCCAGCAGTAATGAAGCTGCTGTGTGGAGGGAAGCTGAGACACCTGCTGGAGTTCACTGTCCATTTCCTTGAGGGCCTGTTGGCATCAGGAGCAGGGACATGGCTAGCCTATGATGCCTCCAGGGAGAGGGCTTCTTGACTGGTTCTCTTCTTACCACCTGTGTGTGCCTCCCAGGTACCAACCCTGCTGGGGTCCGATTCCAGGAAGCCTTTAATGGCCACTCAGGTCAGTGATGGTGCAGCCTAGGCAGTGGCTCTGCAGTAGCCACAGCTACCATGGCTCTGTGCTGGGTATGCTGGGGTGGGAGTGCTCACTTCAGAGGGAAGGAAGATCACTGATTAGCAGGGAGACCCAACTCACAGGGACAGGACAGGGTAAGTAGGGCTTGTGCCTCCTGGAGGGAAGTTCATGGGCATCAGGTCAAGTGTTGACCATCTTTCAGATGATTGGCACAAGTACATGTATGTTCACGGTTCTCTCATGGGCCTTGCTGACAGGTTCCCTCCTGCCTTCCTCTCAGCCTCTTTCCGCCCCTGGATTTAAAAGAATCATTTCTTCTCAGTGCCCTATGCTGAGCCCCTACCTAACCCCAAGTGTACCAAGCCAGATGCAGAGGTGAGACAAACCACACTGACCCTCCAAGAGACTACCTACCCATGTCCCTGGAGACCTCTGACAGTGAGCAGAGATTAGAAAGACCCTAAAGGGCGAGAAGGGCCAGTGGAGGATGATCAGGGTGGAGAGGGTGGCCACATTCAGCTGGGAGGTACGGGCTTTTGGCAAATAGATGGACCTAACACCAACTTGCTGTGTGACTCTGAGGGAAGTGAGAAGCCTCTCTGAGACTTGTTTCTCATCTGAAAGGGGTTTATGGAAGGCAAAGGAAGAGGCTTTAGCTGCTGCAATAGAGGCAAAGTAGCTACTCTTTAAACTTGCTCCCATGCATCCTGGACACATAGCTGAATTTTGCTCACAACCTCCTGTGCAATTAATTGGAGTCACATGACTAGATTCAAGTAGGTAGGTTGGAAGTGCCACCCTAGAAACCTCTCTTGACATCCTTACTTTCAGTGGCCACCTACGAACATATGGCCAAAACTCTATAGGACAAGAGTCATCAAACAGGAGCCCATGAGTTAGACTCAGTTGAAACAAAAAGTTCAGGCTTGAGCTGAGCCCAGGATCACAACAACCAAGCAACCTCTGCTACCGTAAAGCTGGGGGGCTGTGTCCTATGAGGGGAGTGAAGTGCTACAGGGGAGAGAGGAAATAGAGCCAGAGGGTCAGCATCAAGTTGGGTGAGGTACTGAGTCTAGATTCTATTACAGTAAGAGAGCTGAAAGCTAGAGAACATTCTGCCCCCAATCTGACCCACCCACCACTCAGCCTAGCCCACCCACAGAACTCTAAGAGTTGATTTAGGTGCTAAAGTTGAGGCTCCATCCTAGACTGAGGAATGCAGGTACCAGTGATCCTAGAGCCTCTGTCTCTTTGGGGCTAAGAGACCCAGGAATAGGTCTCAAGTGCAGCTAGCCAAGGGACCAAGGTAAGGATTGTTCAGGGCAGAACTAGAGGTCATCCATGCTGCCCTGACCCCTGCCAACCTTAGAGGGTGACTCTGAAGTCAGGCAACCACTGGCTGCCTAAACTGAAGACCTCAAGGACCCGTGACAGTCAGTGCAGCTGCCCACACTCTCAACAGAGATCCCCAAGTAACATAATACCATGAGTTAGGCTCCAGATGTCACCCCTGGGGTCTTTGAAGCAAACCTTGGAGGGAATGTAACTCAGCCAGGAAGCCAAACCCTGTCCTACTCCATCCACCTGCACACCCTATATGTGCCCCAGACAATGATATGAATAGCCTACCACGTATCCAGCCACCTCTACCAAAGGCCAAGGCTGTAGGGATTAGCCAGGCCCATCCATGTAGCCCCCTTCATCCCTGCAAGCCTACAGGAGTCAATGAGCAAACCCAGACAGATTCTGACCCATCCTTACACACCAGCAGGTGCTGGAGAGCTTCTAGAGGTTCCGCCAGCTCTGCTCCTCCCCAGCCCACACTCACCTTTTTCTGATCACCAACTGTGTGACTGGCTAGTGTGGCAATGGTGATGTGCCATCAGATCAAAGGCAGACTATCTAGGGTATCAGATAAGACCTCCCAGAAAGGGGGACATTTAAGTTGGACCTTAGAGGGTGAGCTGGAAATTGAAAAAAAAAAATCACTCATTTTAAATGATGATATTTCTTTGTATTTTATTTGTTCACTTTCATAATCATTTTCTCTCTTCCAGACTACAGTTTTAGCAAACTAAGACTTAGAATACGTAAATGGTAAACTCTAAGGACCTCTCTATCCATTATTCCCATTTTCCGATTGGAAGAGCTGAGGCTCAAAGAGGGAACGGAACATTCAGAGGCCACCCAGCAGAGAATCCATAGGCAGATCCTAACATGAGACTCTCCAGCTAGAATTCCTGCCACAAAGGCTGGCTCACCACCTTTTCCTTTTTCAACCACCACCTGGCCCAACCAACTGCCCCACACCTCCTGCCGGACATAGGACATATTTTACAGGGAGAGAGTGGGTTGGGTGGGGGGCAGAGAGCACCAGGAGAGTTTAACCCCACTATGTTTTCATACTTGGAATCTGAAAACAAAGTTTCCCCCAGCAAAGCAGCTTAGCGTTAAGCAGAAAATCGGCTCGAAAGGATGTGATATCATTTATAGCAGTACATTAAATGCAAGCTGAGAAGCTGATATATTTTAGGAACGTTCAGCACACTCTAGACTAATAAACATTTTACAATATTATTGCACATGTTCTTTTCACTTTGTCCAAATAACCATTCCCTTCACATCTAATAAGTCTGTTTGACACATAAGTGGTCTTGGGCAAACACCTCAGAGGCCATGTTTCTCTGTGCATTGATCATTTATTTGTGTAGCCCGCCAGGACAGTGACTAATGATTTTGAGGTTGAAACGTCCTCAAACATTGTCTTTGTCCCCCCCCACACCCACACACACACACCACCTCTTATCGTAGAAATGTAAAATAATTTTAACTTGGCCCCAGAACATATTGTTTTTCATGTATAAAAAATGTCTGTCCCTTCTCTGCCTGACGTAGCATCAATCAGTTTAAAACAATATTTGGAGGAGCCCCAATCTTCAGGTCCTCCACCAAGCTCTCAAGGTCCCCAGGAGACAGGCTCCCAAACACCATTTACTGCAGAATTTCCAAACAAACCTGCCACCACCACCATAGCAGCCCAGGAGCATGATCCCCACAGGCTGGGAGAGTCCTGTCCCTCCACCACCCAGAGAGTGGATAGAGAGTTGCTGGGCACAGCTGGTTCCTCTCAGCTTCAAGAATATACATGGGGTTCTAGGCCCCAGTGGTTCTGTGATGGGTATTAACAAACTCAACAGAGCCCTGGCCTTTGGGAACTCCAAATCAGAGCAAGGGCCAACATTAGCTCAGAAAACATTAATGTGAGAAATGGAAAAATTAACCCCTCTGGGTGGGATCTGCCAGTTGAGCCCTTCACTGGAGAACAGCAATGATATATCTTTGTGTAAATTAGAAGCAAAGGACTTTTTGCCTCTAAGCAGATGCTGGCTCCAACTTGGGCATATTCTTTTGCAGTGTGTGACCCAAGCAAGTGTCCAAAAAGGTCACCTTGCTGGAGTAAGAGCACAGCTCATTAACCACAGACACAGAGGCACTGCTTTGAACTGCATGTCCCATAAAGGGACAAACTGTTAGGAATCAAAGCACAGTGTGGGGAGCCAATAAGGTAGAGGTCTTCATGGATGAAGAGACCTTTGAGAAAATATAGGTTAGTGATAGGCAGAGGGGGAAGCAGTTCTCATCCCCCATGGTCAGAAAGAAGAGCCTGAACCCAGATACAAGACAAGGAAGCTGCCATTTGGACAGATTTGATGACGTTGGAAAGAAGTAAAAGAGAGTGAGACAAGAAATGAATGTTCATATGCTGGCAGTGGTGGTGCACACCTTTAATCCTAATACTCAAAAAGCAGAGGTAGATGAGTCTCTGAGTTCAAGACCAGCCTGGTCAACAGAGCAAGTTCTAGGATGTTAAGGGCTACACAGAAATCTTTCTTGTCTTGAAAAACCAAAAAGAAAAGAGAGATGAATGTTTACTGAGCAGATGCATGGCTGGATGGAGGGATAGAAGACCAGACAGGTTGACAGAAGAGTTGTGTGTCAATGGGTGAATGTAAGGATGGATGGAAGGATGGATGAATGGATGAAGGGAGACTAAGAGGTATGGGGTTTGGTAATGACTGACTAGAAAAAAGTGTGCCTTCTCTCCCCAAGCAGAGAAAACTGCATCTTACATTGTCCTAGGTGGTAGTAGTAGTAGTAGTAATAGTAGTAGTAGTTGTTGTTGTTGTTGTTGTTGTTGTTTTATCAACTTGACACTAGTTAGAGTCAACAGAGAAGATGAATCTCAATTAAGAAAATGCCTTCGTCAGATTTGTCTGGAGGCAAGTCTGTAGGACATTTTCTTGATTTATAATTGAAATGGGGGGTTCAGGCCATGGGGGTAATACCACCCCTGGGCCAATAGTCTTGGATGGCATAAGAAAGCTGACTGAGCAATCCATGAAGAGCAAGCCAGTGAGCAGTTCTCTATATGACCTCTTCTTCAGTTCCTGCCTCCAGGTTCCTGCCCTGAGTTCCTTCCTTGGCTTCCCTCAATGGACTGTGACCATGATGTGGAAGCCAAATAAACCCTTTCCTGCCCAAGTTGCTTTGGTCATAGTGTATGTTCACAGCAATAGAAAACATAACTAAGACATACATAACCACTTGCCCATTGTGAACTGGAAGGGATGGGTCTAGGTGCCTGGGGGAACACTCCACACTCAGTAGTCTCACTTTGTTGGGGAAGGAGGCAAGATAAAGCAATGCCCCAGAGCATCTGCTGCACTGCTGGGGTGGATCTGCAACTGAACCTTGAGAGCCTTATGCTAAGAGAGGTAATGTGCCTGTGGTCACCTGTCTGTCAGAACCATCAGGTAGCATACTAAGTTAATGAGAGGCCTAATAACACCTCTTGACCATCACACCCAAGAAGCCCAGGCTTTGTGTGCTCACTCAGCTCTGGGGTCAAGGGCATGGTTCAGGCCACTGTGATCTGCTCCTCCTCCCTGCCTGCTCCCAGAAAAAAAATAAAAATAAAACAGTTTCTGGAACTAATTCATGGGTCAAGAAATCTGTGCTGATCTCTAGCTTTGACCTCCCTCCCTCCCTAATCTTTCCCCATGCTTCTCCACCACACCCTATTTGCAAAACAATGCAGAATGCTATCAGACACATTCTCATGCACACACTCTCTCATGTACACATACACACACACACAAAACCAACACATTTGTATGTGATTTTCTCTGCATGAATTTACATCTTGTCTAGATAATGCTTCTTGTCTTTCCAGGACAACTCATGTGTCTCCTCTGCAGGAAGCCCCTCTGACTCCACATCTGAAGACTTCCTTTGTGCCCCCATGGTTGCTGACTTAGGTTTTTATGTTTTTGTGGAGTACTTACATCATCTTTCTCTATCCTATCATAAGCTGATGAAGAGCAAAGGATGGATTTGTCCTCAGCCCACAGCACAGGGCCTGAACCAGGAGAGTCAGAAACTGTTGGAAGGTTATGAATGGGCACATGGATGGATGGATGGATGGATGGATGGATGGATGGATGGATGGGTGGATGGATGATGGATGGATGGATGGATGGATGGATGGGTATGTGAATTGGTGGGGAGAATGAATAGATGAATGGGTGGTAAATAAATAGGGGAAATGGATATGTAGGTGGGTAGATGGATGAATAGATAGGCAGGTAAATGACTAGATAGATAGATAGATAGATAGATAGATAGATAGATAGATAGATAGATAGATGAGTGGGTAGGTGAATGGATGGATGGATGGATGGATGGATGGATGGATGGATGGACAGATTTTCTATAATGGGAAACAAATTTAGAGCTTGGCTCCTCCAATAAGAGTCTCCTGAACTGGAAGAAGAGGAGGAAGAGGAAGAGAAGGAGGAGGAGGAGAAGGGAAGAAAAAGAAAAAGAAAAGAAAAATCAGTCTTACAAACTGAAGCTGTGGTGATGACACTGACAATGATAATCCATGGACTCACAGACCTGAGATTGATCCACATGAGTGAACAGAGCAAAGCTAGGTGATATGGTGCACCATCATGCAGGCAGGAGTCCAAGGTCACAGACAGTGCTGAACACAGCCTCAGTAAGAGACTTGGTCTGTGTTATAAGATAGAGCGAAGCTGAAGGGAGTGGTGAGATGTGAGAACAAGGTCAAGGGAGTCTGTGAGTGCTCACCCCATCTAGGCCTCTGACCCCTTCTCCTCTAGGAGAAGCTGGGACCTTTGCCATGGAGCATGCATATGCATGCACACACACACACGCGCGCGCGCACACACACACACACACACACGCACACACACACACCTGGCCCATTGCTTGGGAGTGCTGGAGAAGGAGATGGGGAAAGAGCTAGCAGACCTTGGCTATTGCCTGGTACTGTTGATGGAACACTGTCCTCCAAGCAGGACACGGCCATCACTGTTTCAAAGTGAAAGTGGCTATGATCATTCAGTCATAGATCAGACTTGTCAACATTCCTTCACAGAAAGACTGAATAGGGAGGTAGGAAAGGTCATCGGCCCCTCACCTGAATTTCCAGACACTTCTTTTTGCCCACCACCCCCCTAAGATTCTGGTCTTATCTGCACATAGTCTCATGAAGTTCTAGAATATTACAGAGGGCAGAAGGTTCATGAAGGAGGGGACTCCATCCACAGAGTTATCAAGAGTTGTCACCCATTCTGGTCTGGGACTTTTCAGTGATATGAGTGTTTTTGTTTTGTCTAATAAATGCATCATTCACCAAGCCAGATTTGGATCTATCATTGATGACCTACATGAGGTGACTATATACCTGTTAACTTCTTCCCAGGAAATTTTACTAGAACTTTTGGCACCAAAACATAACCAAAGATGAGTTTGAGAGCAGCCTTGCCCCTGCTGTGGAGAATGAGTCATGTAACCAAAAATAAGGCATTTGAGGCACCCAGAGAACAATCCTGATGAAGCCATCCCCCAACCTCCATCACAGTATGGAACAGTGTGCCTTCTTGCTATAGCAGCAGTTACAGTGTCCTCACTATGGGTGACAAGACATGCAGCAGAGGTGGAGATGTTTGCTTCTGGGAAAGTCCACAATGGACATCCCAGTAGGGCTGTCTTCCTCTATGACTTACAGAGAAGTGTTCCTTCTTGATGAATGTGATCACCAGGGGAGTATGGAAGTACCTCAGAAAAGCAGATGAAAGGCCAAAGAATATGCAACATAGGACTGTAAAAAAGCCATGGCAGAATTTGCCTTGCCTCTGCTGTGGGTGATAAAATACACAACTGAGGCTCATCTATCTGCATAGAAATACTTATCATAAGGGAGGAGTTACAACCAGAAAAAGACATTCAGGTGAAGTCATCAACATTAGCAACTGCTTTGGTAAGCAAATTGGATAAAGGAGAGGATGCAATAAAAATATAGGTTTGCCATTTCTTAATATATGGGGGAGAGGACAAAAGAGTACAAAACACATCTGTACTGAATAGCCCTTCCAGGGACCAAAAAACCTGGAACCCACGGAAAGAAACAGTGAAGAGGGGATAAATAAGGTAAAAATGATAGTGAGGAAACCGGGCATGAATGAAACATTTAATTTCCAGAGGACTGTGCCTCTGGGTTAAGAAGAAAGTTAATTCAGCAGGGATGTCAAGACTGGTGGGGTTTCTGTGGCTTCGCTGAGCCCCATGGTGATGCAGGACAGGCTCCAGAGGACCCGAGTGACAATGTGGCATGTTAATCAGCTTTGTAAAGTGCTAAGGCAATTAACAGGAGGGAATGAGAAACGGAAAAATGCCAATGGGGAGACTGTCCATGTCACTCAGAAACAAATATCACAAGATTTGTGTCAAGCTGGCATTCCTAGGGAGAATAATGGCAGCCAAATGCTGCAACTGAGAGTTTCTAGAAGACTTTATAAACTCAAAGGTCATCAGTGGGGTGGAGAAGATGCAGGTACACCCCACGGTAATCCTGCTGGGAAGAAAGGTGCTCTCACAGGGTGGGAACTCCCCCAACTGCTTCCTTGATGGTGTAGCTGCCTGCAGATAAAACTATGCAGGGTAGCTAGAGGCCTCACGTGAAACTGTACACTCTTTGCTCTCCTATGAATGTGCAGAGTATTTCAATTTGTGTGGATCCAGTGTCTCCTGACAGCTTCTAGGAGTATCCATGGCCAATGGGCATCAGAGGGTAGATCTGGAGATACGGTAGTATAGTAAAAAGGATTAAACTTGCCTTAGGGTGGGCAATTATCTCCCAGTGTATGCTGTGTATGGGACTGTTTATCCTTTGCACTATTAGACTTAGCCTGTTGACATGCCGCAGCTATAATACCAGACTGGAGCACTCAGGAGATACAATTGAAGAGAATATGGCTGTCCTCCCACTTGGCACTCACATGGGTGAGCAACCTGAGCCCACCTGCCTAGTGCAGGGATATGGGAAGATGCGCAACAGCCAAACAGCTCTGCCAGCATAAAGAAGCAGAAAGGCATATGGAAAATGATCGTGGCCTACACAGAGCTAAATGAAGTAGTGCCTCTCATCTATGCCCCAAGACTCAACATTGCTCTTTTGGGTAAGAGTGATGGGATCTTTCTCATGCTACATTGGACCTTGGCAACTGTTTGTTAAAATCCTTTTATCTGTTGAACCCCAAGACTGATTGGCTTACCTGGAGTAGTCAGCAGTGGGTCTTCTGTAAAAAGCTTCCACAATGTAACATTAATCCCATAATTGCCATCTTTTTGTTTGTTTGTTTGTTTTTTGAGACAGGGTTTCTCTGTGTAGCCCTGGCTGTACTGGAACTCACTCTGTAGACCAGGCTGGCCTCGAACTCAGAAATCTGCCTGCCTCTGCCTCCCAAGTGCTGGGATTAAAGGCGTGTGCCACCACTGCCAATCTTACAGGTTTAGAAAAGCATCTGAAAAGCATGGAAACACATTTGAAGAAATGAGTACAAGAACTCAGTTCACACAGTGCAGAGGCCAGCGCAGCTGTGAAATTCTTGGGAACCTTAGGGAAAGGCACAGACAGCTATCAATAAGGTGACTGAGAATATCCTATAACAGCCTAATTGTTAATGTGAAAGAATCAAGGAGTTAAATAGAGAAGGCAACCTGCATAGATATCCTCTGTCTTCATGCACACCATAAGAGGGCATCTTATTCCATTACAGATGGTTGTGAGCCACCATGTGGTTGCTGGGAATTGAACTCAGGACCCCTGAAGAGCAGTCAGTGCTCTTAACCTCTGAGCCATCTCTTCAGCCTGGATATAAGATTTTTTTTAATGAGCCAAGCATGGTAGCTCATGCCTTTAATCCCAGCACTCAGGAGGCAAAGACAGGTGGATATCTTTGAGTTCAAGGGCAGTGAAAAACTAAATTAAAAAAAAAAAAAAAAGTAACAAAAATCCCAGTGCAAGGGATAGGCTATCTGCCTATAAGTAACAGATTGGCCTGAGAGGTCCTGAGGCCCTAAAACAACATGCCACAGATAGAAGCTCAGGCTTGTAATTGTCTTAGTCAAGGCTTTATTGCTGTGAAAAGACACCATGACCACAGCAATTTTTATACAGGAAAACATTTCATTGGGGCTGGCTTACAGTTTCAGTCGGAAGTTTAGTTCACTATCATTATGGTAGATAGCAGGCGGCAGGCAAGAATGGTGCTGGAGAAGGAGCAAAGAGTACTATATCTTGATCTTTAGGTAGCAAGAGCTGAATGCCACACTAGGCCTAGTTTGAGCAAATGAAAGCTCAAAGTCTATCCCCTCCCCCACTGATACACTTTCTCTAACAAGGCCACATCTACTCCAACAAGGCCACCCCTCTTAGTAGTGCCACTCCCTGTGGGCCAAACATTCAAACACATGAGTCTATGGGGGCCATTCCTATTCAAAGCACCACATTCCACTCCCTGGCTCCCAGAGGCTTGTAGCCATAACATAATACAGAAATTCATTCAGTCCAACGTCAAAAGTCCCCATAGTTTATAACAGACTCAAACCTATTTAAAAGTCTGAATATCCAAGTCTCTTTTGAGACTCATGCAATCTCTTAACTGTAACCCCCTATAAAATCAAAATCAAAACGCAGATTACATACTTATAATATAAAATGGCACAGGATCTGCATTACTATTCCAAAGGGAAGGAAAGGGAGCACGGTGAGGAAATACTGGACCGAGGCAAGACTGAAAACCAGCTGGGCAAACTCCAAACTCTGCTTCTCCACGTTTGATGTCAAAGCACTCTTTAGATCTCCAGCTCCCTTCAGTTTTGTTAAACCCAACACACTCCTTCCTCTTGGGCTGTTTCTGCTTTCTCTTCCTACTCCCTGTTAGCAGCTCTCCTTGGCAGGTATCCCACAGCTCTGGCATCTTCAAAATTTTGGGGACTCCAAGGCAATCTAAACTTCATCTTCACAATTTCACACAATGGCCTCTCTAGGCCTCCATGCAGAAACACCCCTGACACATGTCTGGCCTCAACAGCTTTCCTTAGTCTCAATAGACCCTTTCTTCCATCCTTGACTTTAAAGCCAGAACCATGTGCCTGCAGCTGCGGAGTTCTCCTGCTTGCTGGGAATGAAACATGGCCCCCTCATTTAACTACATCTTCACTAGCTTTCTGTTTGCAATGGTTTCCTTAACTGCCTTAGCTTGTCTGTCCTGGAACTTGATCTGTAGACCAGGATGACCTTGAAATCAGAGATCCACCTGCCTCTGCAGGGTTGGGATTAAAGGCGTGCACCACCACACCCAGCTCTGAGCTTTTCTTTAATTCCTTTTCACAGAATGGAAGTTTAGCGGGCTGGGATCTTGCTCTGAGGCCACCATTCCCTTTTTTTCCATTTTACGTCAGGCTTTTCTTGAATCTGTTCATCTCCTTGAATTAGCTCCAGTCTACTTCCTGGTGCCCCTTTTTCCTTGAACTCTACGTTTTGTATTTTTCCTTGTTCCATTTGCTCCCTTCTTCATAAAGAAGGGAGACTTTTGAGACAAGGCCAAAAAGCAGCCACATTCTTTGCCAAAATATCACATAGTCACATAGTCTCTAGGCCACATACTAAAGTTCTTCTCTTCTGAAATCTCTTGAGCCAGGCCCCCACAGTTCAAATCACCCTCAGTATCACTGTCTTCCATATTTATACTTGTATTTAACTGCTTTTCTAATGCAAAGTTCTACAGCCCACATTCCTCCAAACAAAAGCATGGTCAGTCTATCACAACACTTCCTCACTCCTGGTATCAACTTTTGTCGTAGTTACGGTTTTTATTGTTGTGAAGAGACACCACGACCACAGCAATTCTTATAAAGGAAAACATTTAATTGGGGCTGGCTTACAGTTTCAAGGGTTTAGTCCATTTTCATCATGGTGGGAAACATGGTGGCATACAGGCAGTCAAAGTGCTAGAGAAGGAGCTAAAAGTTCTACATATTGTTCTACAGGTGGCAGTAAGTGAATCCCACACTAGGCCTAATTTGAACATATATGAGACCTCAAAGCTTGCTCCACAGTGACACACTTTCTCCAACAAAGCCACACCTACTCCAAGGCCACACTTCCTAATAGTGCTACTCTCTATGGGCCAAGCATTCATACAAATGAGTCTAAGGATATTATTCCTATTCAAACTACTACTGCAGTGTACAACAAAAGCCTGTGGCTAAAGTATAGACCCAAATGAGGAAGCTTCAGCTGTCAAATTGCCCTCCAAACATACTTTTATGTCCAAAGACTGTCCTGTCAGCTATGGTCAGGGTGGTTCTTTTTACAATGGGCAGTGGTTATTGTGCACATGAAGAGCTGGTTGTCTTAGGTAATATTCCTATTACTGTGATAAAACATCATGAACAAAAGCAATTTGGGGAAGAAAGAGTTTATTTGGCTTACAGGTTGCAGTCAATCATCAGAGGGATGCAAGGCAGGAACAAAAGGCAGGAACCTAGAGGCAACCGAAGCAGAGGCCATGGATGAATGATACTCACTGACTTTCTCAGTTTGTTTTCTTATATACCCCAGGACTACCTGCCCAAGGATGGAACCACCCACAGTGGGGTGGGCCCTTTCACATCAGTCGTCAATCAAAAAAAAAAAAAAAAAAAAAACCATGGGCTGCCTTGCTTACAGGCAAGTCTGATGGGGGCATTTTCTCAGTTCTGGTTCTTTCTTACCAAATGACTCTAGATTATGTGAAGTAGACAAAAACTAACCAGCACACCAGTCAAAGTGACTGTTGTTTTGGTAAATTAACCCAATTCTCTCTCAAATGGGAGAAAATCAACAGACATCTGTTATCATCCCTCAAAGCTTAGGGGCCATCATGGAAGAAAGGATGGAAAGAAAGGTAAAAGAAGGAGGGAGGGTTGCAGTGTTGTATGGCACTGTCCTCAGACGTAACATTTTCATTCTCATCTCAAAATCAGAACAGCTGAGCTGGAGCGATGGTTTATCAGTTGAGAATACTTATCGCTCTTCTAAAGGGCCCAAGTTCAATTCCCAGAGCCCATATTGGGTGGTTTACAACTATGTAATCTACACACACACACACACACACACACACACACACAATTTAAAATAATAAAAGGTTTTTAATCAAAGCAGCTGTGGTTACCCACACACAAAAGACCTTCACAAAATCACGCCTATTCCCTCACATAAAGAGAACATGAGGTGAACAAACCCTCACCTGAGATTCCAGCCACTCCTTCCTGCACATGTGTGCACATACACACACATCAGCTGCAGGTAATCCTGCCTAAGATGCATGTTGTCTCAGAAACTGCCAGAACATAGGGAAGGGAGGGTTAACTGCAGGGAGAATGCCACCTATATACAGCTTTCAGGAGGTTGTCACCAATGATGGGGCAGGAGCAGCTATTAGAGGAGTCATTTATACCCCTGTAAGAAAGCCCAAGAAACGAGCTGAACTTGCATGGAATCATTATAGATGTTTGTCCAGATCTCTCCAGAAAGCTGTTGCATGAGGAAAATGAACAGAGAGGCCAAAGAGCCTGAGCTCGGGCCACACCCTTCCCAGCTGCTGGTCAGTGCTGCCCTCCAGACCTCAAACAAGGTATCTCTGCAGCTCTTTTCAATCTAGCAGCAAGAATGGAAGGGATCCTGGGAACAAAGTTCCAGCTCAGCCATGATGCTCCCACAGAACACGACTAAGTCTGCTGAGTACTTGGCACAAGACTAGTAGTCAGTGAAGATGCACCAAAGAAAAATTAAGGATTCTACTATCACTGGGCTTTAACTGTAACAAAGGCAATTTTTTAAAATGCTGCTGTTCAATTGCTGCTACAGTAAGACACTTACAGTTATTTATGGTCTACCATTGAGAAACAGGGAATTAGGGTTATATTTACACTCAATGTCACAGTGGCTGAATCAGGCAAAAGTTGCTCACCAAAAATAGTGTGATCCTGTGGGATCATGGACCCAGACCCCTTCTTCCTGCAGATCTGACATCACCTTATGACCTGGGTTGTCTACTGACTGGTGCTGTATCTAATATCTAATGGATATTAAATCAGTATCCCAACCATCAGTCAGAAGGGAGGGAGATGGGGATGCTCTAGTCCTCTCACTTTAAGGACATGCTCTTGGAGCTTCAGTGAACTATCCAGAGCCAAGGTGCCAGCCACACTTAGCTGCAGGAAAGGCTTAAGATGGCTCGGTATGCAAGTAATAGAATTCATATTTATATCACTTAGTAAAAAAGGGAAAGAATTGTGTGAGGCAACTAATAGTTATTATACAGCTATATAGGCAGTAGA
This sequence comes from Mus musculus, assembly GCF_000001635.26. Taxonomy (NCBI): domain Eukaryota; kingdom Metazoa; phylum Chordata; class Mammalia; order Rodentia; family Muridae; genus Mus; species Mus musculus. The sequence continues at coordinate 114,815,506 of NC_000070.6, forward strand.
CAACAGCAGTCAATATCTCAGACACAGGAGTCAGACAACCCTGAATTCCATTCCTACTTCTATTTCCTAGCTGCTGAGCAAAGCAAGCGCCTCTTCCTAGCATCTATGTCCATGGGCACATAAGAGCTTGCTCATTACAACTCAGGCACTATTCTAAATACTTCGAATGTGCTGCTATTTGTCCTTTTCCTTTCTCTTTATACTATTTTAAGTTTTATGATTATAATTATCATTTCCCTTTCCTCAATCTAAGCCCTCCCATACATGCCTCCTCACTGTTTGATATTCATGACCCATTTCTCATTCATTGTTGCTATATACATATAAGTATGTGTATCTATGGATATATATGAATTTTTACACACACACACACACACAGGTACAACCTGTTCAGCCTGTAAATTTATGTTTTCAGGGCAACCATTTGGTATTAGATCACCAATTGGCTTCCCTGCAAAAGACTGGTTCTCTCGCTCCCAGCATTCCTCCGTTGCCTATTTGTAGTTCTTCCTTTGAGGTTGAGGTCTCCTGGGCTTCTCACTCCCTGTTCTTGTTAGCATCCTATTGTTGTTGTCCTTGTTCAGCTCTTTTTTTTTTTCAGGCAGCCATGCTGTGAAACTGTAGGGATGCAGCTTCTGACATTCTAAAGAGATCTCACAATGAGACAATCTCACCTCAAACTCTCTATGCTCTGGCTCTTACAGTCATTCTGCCCCCTTTTCTGCAATGATCCCAGAGCCTTAAGTGTGGCAGTTGTATCATAGATGCATTCTTTGGACTGAGCTCTACAACCCTGCATTTTGGTTGGTTCTCTTCTATAACGGTCTCTTGTTTGTTGCAAAGAGAAGTTCCCTTGATGAGGGGTGAGGACGACGTTTATCTGTGGGTATTAGGACAAAGATTCATAATGTAGTTATGGAATATGCTAGTTTAGTAAATTAGAGGTTGTAGGTTCTCCTCCAAGATTCATGACTTCATTAGTCTGGGTAGTAGGCTACTTTTCCAGTACTAGGTAAGATTTCCCAATTGTTGAATGGGTCTTCAGTCCAATGAGAGACCCTTTTGGTTTCCACCCAGGTATAAGTACCTCTAGTACACTAGGATTATGATGCAATGTTGTTTGTTGTGGTGGTTTATAAGCGCCATAGCTGAGTAGTACTGTCGGTTACTTCCTTCCTTTGGAAGCTTGCAGGTACCATGTGTCATCATGAAAGCTAGTCCTCAGAATAGAAGGCTTTCAGGTCAGTTCCAACTCAGGAATCTCTGAGCCCTATATCTGAGGTGCATAGTGTCTTTAGCAATACAGATTTGCCTTCCACCTCTTGGGAAAACCCAAGGTTGATAGCAATATCCAATAAGGTTTGGGAGTCTCTTGGACAAACCTGATTTTTTTTCCTTACGTGTGTGTGTGTGTGTGTGTGTGTGTGTGTGTGTGTGTGTGTGTAGACAAATTACAGGAGTCAGTTCTCTACTTCTACTGCATGAGTTCTGAGTACTGAATTCAGGTCCTCAGGCGTGGCAGCACATACCCTTCCCTGATGAGCTATTTCACCAACCCTGGGCTGGTAGTTTTAGTCTCACAATGAATTTGAGTCAAATACCATCATCCTCATTTTGTAGACAAGGAAGCAGAGGCTGAGAACAGAAATTCTCTTCCCAGGGTTATGTTTATTTGTTAACTTAAACTTGATTAATGAGTGCCTGTTCTGTGCCATGCCCTGTGTTGAGCTCTGAGGATACAAGCAAAGTAATCCATGGCCTCAGCCCTGCCAGGGCTCCTAGATGGGGAGATATGAACCTGGCCTGCTCCCCCACTCTTCCAGACTGACCCCTATCACACATGCTGAAGGGCCCAGGAGCTCAGTTTAGAGAAAGAATAGCCAAGTGTCCCTTTGTTTTGCCTTAGAACCCAGCCTGTGCCTGCAACAGCTATTTGAGGGTTTTGTTCCAACCCAAGCTCCATTCAATTTACTCATAGAGGGGTCTGCCTAGTTCTCAATTGAATAGTCAACTCTGCAGGTGTGTGGCCAGCAGATGCAACAACAGTGACCCCACATCCATCAGGCTCCACCTCATGGTCACCGAGTGCTTATGAAGCCACTCTACCTCAGGTCATTTTGTAGACAAAGATCCTGGGATTCATGAACCAAAATCGCTTCCCAAGATGACCCAAAAAGCACTGGAGGCAGGTCCTGCAGAGAGCACCACCAGAGGAAAGACAGAGGTAACTACCTAGCCTGGGGTTCAGAGGCCTTGGTCCAGGGCAAAGAGGTGGAACAACGGCTATTAAAGATCTCTGTGTCTTCTGTAGGAACAGAGGTATAGAGTCATTGACGGCTCACCAGGGACCCTATATGATGTCACGTGTTGGGGGGATTGCAACAAACAGTCAAAATGCTTCACAGGCCCACCACCACCACCAAGTGGGCTAGAGAAAGGGCTCAGTAGTTAAAACTAGTACTGCTTTCACGAAGTCCTGGATTTAGTTCCCATCACCGACATCAGGCAATTGACAATCAGCTCCAGCCCCTGGAGATTCCACGCTTTCTTCTGGTCTCTGCAGTCACCTGTACTTATGTGCACACAGATATACACATAATTGAAAACAAAATACATTTTTAGTATATTAAAATAAAAAAAGGTTCCATCCCTGCTTCCTTAGCAGCCAGCCCTTCAGAGAACTGGCTTGAGCTCCCACCCATCCCAGCCATAGGTCTTGACCTACTCAGCTGAGGCTAGCTGGCCCCTCCCTAAAAGGATGGAAAAGGCAAGGTGAAAGACCACCATTCATAGGTCTCAGAATCCCCTTCTGCAGAATCCTCTCTCATCTTGGTCTTTCCACTGGGGTAACGAAGCAGGCCATACCACAGTGCACCCTAGACATGTTTCAGACCTAGTCCCAGCACCCCCCCCCCCAGTATAGTGACAGTGCTGTCCTCTGGGGACCAGGAGAAAAAGAGGAGGGGCCCAAATGGACTATGAGATTCAGGGCTGACACTAGGCTCCTTACCTGCACTAAAATTTAGCAATGAGTATCTTTGGGGGGCTAGGGGCAGGACAAAGTACTAGCCAACCACAGAGCTCTAAACAAATTGGCAGGCACAAGCAATGCCTTCTGTAACTAGCGGCTCCCTTCCCTTTCCACCTGTTTGCCCAAGAGAAGAGCCAGGAGCAAACATCCCTCAGACCAGGTGGTGTCAGGGCTAGAGCTCAGTCCCTGGTTGAATCAGAATGACTAAGTGCCAGTGAGGAGAAGGGATTTTTCCAGGCTCACACAGTGTGGTACAGACCCAGGCAAGCAGAGCACTAGAATCTGCAGACAGCTCCACAAGAGCCTGTACCAACCAGGATGCTGTGAGGGGAGCAGGAGCCTCAGCACTTGGTGGTGAGACAAGCAAAATGAAATGCATGGTCTCATTCACTGCAGAACATTCAGGAAACACAATTTAGTGACATCCACATAGCATCTTCACTGCCTATTGTGTTGAGGAATATCCATCTGTGTTATTTGTGTGTTCTAACACTGGCCCCCTCTCCAAGACCCTTCCCCCTTTCCTGTTTGGCCTTTGAATTGGAAAGGGCTGTAAACAGGCAGGCGGGCTCTTTGCCCTGGGGGCGGGCCTGTCAACCAGCCAGGGGAAAGGTAGGAGCCAGGGGACCCCTGCCCCCACCCACCCCACACAGCCCAGCTGAAGAACTTGTAAAGACAGGATTTGTTTGTTTTCTTGGATCTGGCTCAGGATCTGGCTGAGGCCAGGCCCTTTGGGGAAAAGCAACTTTTAAATAAATGCTTCAAGATTGTGCAAACATTTCAGTAGTATTGGAGGCCTGGTGTTCTGGGTCAGAGAGGGGAAAAAAATACCCCGTCAATCACTCTAGAGATGAAAACCCGATAGCAAAGCGGCTGGTGAGGACAAGAGCTTGGGTTGCAAATCTCAGATGTGGCTGGCTGAGACCAAACTACACTTAAGCCCTCTCTCAAAAAATCATTTGCATGTTAATCAATAGAGCAGCCGGCTTGACAGACACGGAGAGCAGAGAGCAGAGCGCCAGTGCTCACTGGCAAAGAGCAGCCTGTGTGATGCCTGAAGAAAGGACTAAACGTGCAGGCACAGAACTGCTTCTGATAGTTCTGCAGTCCTGAATCAGTTGCTTGACATCACTTAGCATCAGTTTTCTCACTGGCAAATGGGCTTACCAGATTAATTTTATACAGACATTGTAAGAATTAAACACAGGTGGCAACAAAAATCCTGGCCCAACCCAAGAGCACGGAAGCCACGTCAGGGAGGTTAGCTGCTATTTTGTGGGACATTTCTTCTAAGCAGGGACTTAAATATGATTTCAGTGAGCCTCGAAACCCATGTGACACGGTCAGCACAGCCTCTGCATCTCTTCCCTGCTAGGTCCACACTGGCCTAGAGAGGGACTCGGCCCCTGGCCTCCGGCCTCAAGACCTTGAAGTGAAGAAGCTCAGAGCTGGAGTACAGATACGTGCACATGGATGCTCCAGGGTGTGGAGCACAGAGAGGGCCTTGGGGATGCCTGCTTCTGGGAAGATGGGACATCTGGGCTAGTGTGGAAGGGTGAGGAGGATGGACTCTGGAAAGGGCTCTCCAGATGGGAGGCCCTCCAAAGCACACCAGAATGCAGTTACTAGGCATTGAAGAGTCACGAGAGAAACAGACTGAGGTGAAAGAGGAGGGTCCTGTATTGGAAGGGTCCAGCTTGGTTTCTCGGCTGGGGCTGGCCGGCTAAGGCAGAATCTTGCCTTCCTCTGCTTCCCCACCATTCCCTTCCCTACAGCTGGGTGACTAAGACTTTGGCCCAAAGCTCGCTCTATGTGTATCTCTCTGCCAAACCTGTCTGAAGGGGCTCCAAGGGTTAGTTAGAGAGCTGTGAAAAGGTTAGCATGCTCCACCAACACTGGCACCACTGGGTGCCATGCACGTATGCACACATGGCACCTGACCCTGTGCAGAGCAGGGAAAGCTCCAATGTGAGTCCAGCCAGTGTAGCCAGTGTAGTATGGTGAGCTCACAAACTCAAACTGCCTGTTTCGCCTTTAAGAAGAAACTACCCCACCCCAGGCCAATTCATGAGTGTGTATATCCTAGAGGTCGGTCCCCAGAGTTCTCACTGTACATACGGGGAAACTGAGGCTCAGAGAAGGAAGAAGGTACTTCCAGCTTTGATATGATGAAGCCTAGGGGAAGAAGTCTTCCAGAAAGCACTGACTAGAGAGCCAGCAGGACCCGGTGTGGGAATGGCCGTTTGGGAAGGGTATTCTGCATCAAGAGAACAGCATGAGTGATCGGTCACCCACTGAAATCCCTGATGGCCTTGGGGAGAGCTGAGTTTCTTAGCCTGTCAGAGCTAGGAATGAGGCTGTGGGTGCTGCAGCTGAGGAAGTGCTGGCATGCAAGCTGGTTGGTGTTTCAAGGGAGCCCCCAAAGGTCCGAGGAAAAGAGCCATGGCATTGGGTCAGTAGTTTAGAGAAGTTCCTTTAGTGTGAGATGCACACAGTGCAGGCATGTCACGCGAGGGTGGAAAGTGGGTCTATTCACGAGGCACCAGAAGACAAAAGCCTCTCCAAGGAGTAGAGTGATGGTGACGGGCACCGAGGAAACACTGGACATTTCCTCTAAGCAGGGACTTAAATATGATTTCAGTGAGCCTCGAAACCCATGTGACACGGTCAGCACAGCCTCTGCATCTCTTCCCTGCGAGGTCCACACTGGCCTAGAGAGGGACTTGGCCCCTGGCCTCAAGACCTTGAAGTGAAGAAGCTCAGAGCTGGAGTACAGATATATGCACAAAACAGCCACCTTCAACCAAGGGACTTCAATCAGCTATGGGACTCAGAACAGGGACTTGGACTTCCACCGCCCCTTCTGCACACAAACCCAACCCCAGAGAATTTAGGATCCAGAAAGGAATCCTTGCAGAGAGTCGGAGAAATCTCAGCTCCCAAAGATGCCTTTTCGCCATTCCGTGGACTCCCATCATCAGTGTAGCAGCGCCGTGAATGGTGTTGCCTGACCCGCTGACAGGCCTGGGCCAGGCAGGGTTTGAACCCGGGTCCCAGAACTGGCAAGCGGCCTCTGTCTCGCCTCTGTTTCCTCCCTCTTCCGCCTCCCCTCTGCGGCTCCCAGTCCAGGGCCTTCCCCTCGTCGTCCACCTACGGCGCCGCCCCCGCCTCCTCCAAGTCCTCAGAGCCCAAAAAACGCGACACCTGGAGCAATCGCAGCCGCCCGGCGGCCTGGGCCTCATTATGGCCGGCCCTTATCGCGGCGTGCATCGCATTATTTCATTTCAAAGAATCCACTGAGAAGCCCGTCCCCGGCCGACAACAGAAAGTAAAAACACAGCTGACTCCCATTAGGGCCCTCTCACAGGCTCCGCGTGAGGTAATGAAATATGGAAGCGGTGAGATATGTAATGCTTTATTAAGCGGTCTCGGCTACAACGGCGTGCATGCCAATTACGCCTGCAGGCTACCGCCCGCCCCCGGCCGCCGGACCACCCAGCGTGCGCCCGGCCTGCGCCCCGGCCTGGCGGAGGAGCGCAGGCAGGAGGAGGGAGCAGGGAGGAGCGCGGGGGAGGCGAGAGGAGTGGTGTGTGGAGGGGAGGGAGGCGCACACGTGGAGGAGGAAGGGGCGCAGGGAAGAGGGAAAGGGTTGGAGGGAGGAGTGGAACACAGGGAAGAGTGAAAAAAAGAGGGAGGAGCACAGGGAGGAGGGTGAACCAGGAGGTGGACCGAGAACTAAGGAAATGGGGAGATGAAATGGGCAGAAGAGGAAGAGAAGGAGGGGAAGGGAGGAGAAGGACCACACAGGTCACTGCAAGCCCCAGTGGTTCTTTGCATGGGTGAGAGCCAGAGGACTTCCTGGAAGATCAAAAGGCAACAGCCAGAAATCCAGTTCAGAGATGGAGAGACACTCCTGAGGTCACAGGGATAGAGCCTTGCGAACTGAGGTCTCTCCTACCTGGTTGAGCATAGGAGAAATAAAACACTCCTGCCCTGGAAGAGCTCCCTCTCTGGTAGGGGTAACAGTAGCCAAGTCAGTGAGGAGCTAACGCAGGCATCTGTCAGTCCACCCAGGCCAAGGAGGCTTCAGCAGCAATCAATGTTTGTACAGTCTTGCAGGCTAGCGAGTAGCTATCTTAGATAAGAGCTCTCTAAGCCTATCCTGAAAGCTTTGGAGCAAGATATACCCAGAACTCATCTAAAAACTGCTATTGCTGAGCCAACAAGTGTCAACCAAGGCTGAGGGACAGGAGAACGGCAGAGATGTGTGAACCTAAACTACTCCAAGCAAGGAGCTGGGTGCTCATTCATTCTCCGTAGTTATTTTTCTATAATCTTGCTCCACAATAGGATTTCTTCGGGCCCTTCATTCCACCCTAAAAAACTAAGGTCAAGGGGCTGGAGAGATGACTCAACAGTTAAGAGCACTGGCTGCTCTTCCAGAAGTCCTGAATTCAATTCTCAGCAAACACATCAGATGCTGTGGCTCACAATCATCTGTAATGGGATTCAATGCCCTCTTCTGGTGTGTGTGAAGACATCTACTGTGTACTCACATACATAAAATAAATAAGTCTAGACCTCTGTTTTGATTGTACTGGTATCCTCGCCCCTCATTCTACAGACCCAGATCTGGAAAGCCATTAGTATAGCACAGGAAGAATACATGAGACTTTTAGCTATTGTGAAATTAGTATGCGGTGGGTACTTCATGAGCCTTCTGTACATTGACATCTTGCCTGGTCCTCAGAATGAATGTTTGAGAATCTTCTTGAAACTCTCCGCCTTTCACTCTCCTGTGTCTTTGGACTTGCTGTTCCTTCAGCCCTACGTGTCTCCTCTCTTTACCTGAGGTACTATTTAGGATTCCATAGACTTCAGATAGAAGAGCCCACAGCACAGTGGTTCAAACAGGAAAGAAGTTTGGCCCTTCCCACAAGTTTAGCCATGTCATGTGGTCCACAAGAAAAACAAAACAACAACAAAAAACAAGACAGCTGTGCTCAGCCAGGGCCCCAGCTTCCTACTATTTTGTGGATCCTCCACATCCTCAGAGCCAAAACTTGTTCCTCTACACCACAGCCATATTCAGCCTAGGGCCATGGTAGCATGCAGCTTTACCTCCATTCGCATTTAGTGTGGAAATTCGCACTCACACCTTCACGAAGCTGCAAGGAGTGATGGTAATTTCAACATCAAGCTGGGTGGCAGTGTGTCCTGTGGGACCTGGAGACCTGAGCAATGAGTCCTGCTACTCTGCACTGCCTCCTCTGGGAAGGCTTCCTGTATAACTTCCCAAGAGGAAGCGGCTGCCCCATTATGTATTTCCCCAGCCCTCTGTATGTTGCTTCTTCATGCCTTTCAGATAACCCTGTCTCTCCAGACAGCCCTTGGAGTGGCTATTTCCTCTTTTGCAAATAATCACTATAATCAGTCCTCTCTGGGTCCCAGCACAGGGCTGTGAGTTTATATGTGAACTTGTTTGCTCTTCCTACGGTCTTAGGGCTCTAATCAATGGGCATAATAATGATCCAGACCTCATGAGGTTGCTGTGAGGGTTCCTATTGAAATGGGGGCTGAGTTCATCCTCAGTAAACAGTGACTGCTACTGTTGTGTGAGTGTGGGTTGGTAAATGTTCCAATGGGTAGGGTTAGTCTAGTTAATGGCTTTGCATGACTTGCACTGCTCACAGCTGAACTGAAAGGCTAATCTCATTCCAGAGTGTGGATGGACCTGCATGTGCATCCAGAGGGCTCTTAATGAGGCTAAAAATGTTCTCAAACACACAACCACAGTCGGAGAAGGCTCTAATGCTATCTACCTCGCCTTGACTAAGAAAGCCTACTTACCCTAGCTAGTCAGAACCATGGCCCAAACTAGACTGAGAGCTGTAATGTAACTATTTTGTTCAATGATGGAACTAGAAGGGGGAGTAATTGACTAGATACCTGTAAAAAAAAAATCTCTAATACCTGTTCACATGAAGACCAAGTCCAAACTTGCAGGCTATGTAACGTAGTACATTTCCTAGTTGCACCAGTTGTTCTTACAGGAATAGACCCAACAGAGGCAAAAGAATCTCATGAGTCAACTTAGAATTGTTTCATACCCAGTTCCCTCTCTCCACCCACATCCAATATCTATTTTATTTCCCTTCTGAGAAAGATTCAAGCTTCCTCCCTTGGGCCATCCTTGTTATTTGGCTTCTTTGGGTCTGCGGATTGTAGCATGGTTATCCTGTACTTTATGGCTAATATCCACTTATAAGTAAGTACATACTATACTTTTGGGTCTGGGTTACCTCATTCAGGATGATATTTTCTAGTTCCATCCATTTGCCTGCAAAGGTCATGGTGTCCTTGTTTTTTCAATAGCTGAGTAGTATTCCATTGTGTAAATGAACCGCATTTTCTGTATCCATTCTTCAGCTGAGGGACATCTGGGTTGTTTCCAGCTTCTATTAAAAACAAAGCTTCTATGAACATAGCTGAGCAAGTGTCCTTGTGAGATGGTGGAGCATTTTAGGGGTATATGCCCAGGCATGATATAGCTGGGTCTTGAGATAGAACTCTTTCCAATTTCCTGAGAAACCACCAAATTGATTTCCAGAGTAGTTGTACAAGTTTGCACTACCACCAGCAATAAAGGAGTGCTCCTCTTGCTCCACATCCTTGCCAGCATGTGCTGTTCCTTGAGTTTTTTTTTAATCTTAGCCATTCTGGTGGGTGTAAGGCGGGATCTCAGAGTTGTTTTGATTTACATTCACTGGGTGGGAGAGAGAATGGAGAGAGGAGCAGGTTGGGGATGGGGGGCTGTTGAGAGTAGGATCAAGTGTAGGGAGAGCAGGGGAGAGAGAAAATGATGTGGGCAGGGGACATGGGTCTCTAGGACATGCTGGAGACCTGGGATGAAAAGAGTCTATGGGGTAACTCTAGCAGGGACCCCCTAGCAGTGGGGTGGTATGGAGCCTAAAGTGGCCACCTCCTGTGGCCAGTCAAGACTCCCAGTGGATAAAGACAGCAACCCAACCACAAGACCTTCTACCCAAAATGCTTCCTGAAAGATGTGCAAGGACAAAGATGGAACAGAGACAGGGGAATGACCAAATTGAGACCCATCCCATGGGCAATCCCTGACACTATTAATGATACTCTGTTATTCTTGCAGATAGGATCCTAGCATAACTGTCCTCTGAAAGGCTCCACCCAGTAGCCAATAGAAAGAGTTGCAGAGACCCACAGCCAAATGTAAGGTGGAGCTTGTAGAGTCTTGTGGAAGAGTTGGGGGAAGAATTAGGGTACCTGAAGAGGATAGGGACTTCACAGGAAGACCAACAAAGTCAATTAACCTGGACTCTTGGGGTTCCCAGAAACTGAACTACCAACCAAAAAGCAAGCGTGAACTGGACCTAACCCCCTTCCCTCCTCCCATTCTGCCACAAATATATAGCAGCTGTGCAGCTTGATCTTCATGCAGGTCCACCCCCCAGGGACTGGAGTGGGGGCTGTCCCTGAATCTGTTGCCTGCCTGTGTACCATGTTCCCCTAACTGGGCTTCCTTGTCCGGCATCAGTGGGAGAGAACGTGCCTAGTCCTACAGTGACTTGATGTGCCAGGGTTGGGTCATACCCAGGGGTCAGAGGAGAAAGGGAGAGAGGAATTGGGGGAGGAGCTATGTAAAGTGGGTACTAGGAGGAAAATGGAGTGCTGATATTGGGATGTTAAATAAATAAATAAATAAATAAATAAATAAATTATTAATTAATAAAATAAATGCTTTAGTACATTAGACATAGCAGAATCTTTACCAAATATTTGGTTTTTTATCTCTTATTGGTAAATTAACCTCAGGCTATTTCCTTTTTTTTTTTTAACATTTGTTTTTATTTGTGTGTGTGTGTGTGTGTATGTGTGTGTGTGCCATGTGTATGACAGTGCCAGAAAAGGCCAGAAGAGGGCATATGTTCTCTGGAACTGTAGTTACAGGCCATTGTGAGTCACTTGATATGGGTCCTGGGAACCAAACTCTGCTGGTCTGGGAGAGTGGCAAGCACTCTCCCTTAATTGCTCTGGACCATGTCTGTAGTCCCTAGTTCCATTTTCCTTGGCCATAGCACTTTGTAGATCTGTTCTACACTTAAGTCTTATGAAACCAGCATGTATATCACAGTCCCAAGTCAGCCCCCAAGATGAGAAGCAAGCACTCAGGCACTGCTGTGTGTGCAGTGTGACTTCAGTTGTGCTACCTACAATAGGACCCAGAGCTGACTATCAAATTTGGACCCCTAATTACTTCTTTCCTTATCTTCAGAAATAGTTAATTTGCTGTAAAAATAAGGTTTCTGTTGTGCAGGAGACAGCCTGTCACCTACCTGTCAGTGCAGTTCCTGGCAGTAAAAACTACCCAGTCTCTTCAAATAAATCAGAGAGTGCTCTGGAGTGGGCCTTACAAATTGATCCATCAAATCCTATAAGCTAGGCAATGAACACGTGCCTGCCAAAGCTTCCAGCTCACTTTTATTTTTTAAAAGAAAGCTATTCAACTTCCAGAAATATGCAGACATGGAGGGAGAGACCTGTGTATTTATCCAAATGGGAAATACTCATAAAATACTAATATTCTTCAGTAAGTCTTGAGACTGTACTGTTGTTTGGGGTGGAGAAAGAGAGTCTTGGGGACAGAATTCAGACCCTCAGACATGCTGGGCAAGTGCTCTCCCACTAACCTGCACTCCTTCCCTTGCCCTATCCTGTTGATTTTAGTGGGGTAGAGGTCACAGTTAGGCATGGTACTTGATGCCTAGAACCCAGTGCTTGGGAGGTAAAAAGAGGATAAAGAATTCATGTCTAAAAACATTCATATGAATACCATTGTGTGAACTAAACTGGTTACATTTAGGAGTATATATATATATATATATATATATATATATATGCATAACAATTAGTGATAAAAGAAACCATGAATTTGAAATTTGAAAGAGAGAGGGAAGGGGTATATTGGAAGATTTTGAGGAAGGAAAGGGAAGGGAGAAATGTAATTAAATTATAATCTCAAAAGTAAAAAACAAAATCAAGAGTTCTAGGCTAACCTTGTCTGTATGGTAAGTTCAGGACTAGCCTCAACTATATGAGGTCTTGTTCTAAGACTGAGGGATGGGGAGAAAGAGGGAATGAAGGAAGAGGGAGGGAAGGAGAAGCAAAGGGGAGCAGAAGAAAAGAAAGGGGAGAGAAGAGAGGGGAAAAGAGAAAAGAGTTGAGTTCACACACATCAAGCACAAAACCACATTGCCGTGACATTCTGTAGTTACTGAGGAGCCAAAGGGCTGCAGTAAACTGGGTGTTCCTGTGCGCTCTCAAGCATTGATTGTGACCTTCGCATAGGGACAACTAAAGCTAGCAATTAATTTTCCTAAGTATGCACCTCTTATGTGTCAATTCTTTCTACTCGCTGAGATGTAATTAAATCAACAGGGCATCTGGCAAGTATCCTCATAATATCAAGAAACTCCAATTTTTGGTTGGTATTGAGCCACTTGTTAGATAAGGAGTTGGTCATCTTGTCAGGACCTGTGTTCTGACCCTGCTCGTGGCATTAAGTTCCTCTGTCAACTAGTGCAATCACCTTCATGATGACAGCACTTGTCTTCTGACTCCATGATGTCTAATTTTATGTTTTTTTTTAATTGGTGTGTGTGTATGTATGTGTGTGTGAGGGGGGGGGGTATGTGTGAGTGTTGGGTGCATGTGCCTAGCATGTATGTGGAGATCAGAGAACAGCTTTCACGAGTCAGTTCTTTCGTTGCAGCCTGGTTTTTGACTCAGACTCTGTCTCATGTCTGCTTTACTCTGTGCCCCAGGCTAGCTGACCTCAGAGCTTCTGGGATATTCTCCTATCCACTTCCCACCTTGTCCTCGAAGTGCTGGGATTACAGATGCATACGCCACATCCGGTTTTCTAGGGGAGTTCCCAGATGGGATTCAGGTTGTCCCACTTTCATGACGAGCACTTTTACCTGCTAAGCCATCTCACCAGATGCTCTGTCTTAATCTTCTGGCTTTATTGATTTCTTGCTATTTTTGTCTTCTACCTCTCCTCTCCCTCCTCCAGCCTCCCTCTTTTCTTTCCTCCTCCTGTTCTTCAGTGATGAAGATGAAAGGGTTTTTTTTTTTTTTCTCTGCTGGTGGTCAACATCTTTCTTTTTTCAGATCTAGAAGGGAAAACGGAGCCTAGACGTCACCTTGGCTTTTCTCAACACCTGCAATTTCATTCTGTACAGCCCCCTGCCCCAGGTCATATCAGAGAACACAGAAACCAGCCTCCACATATTTTGCTTGTATGTGTCTTAAAGACTAAGTAGAAAGTTCTGAGCATCTTGTTGGAGAAAGTGAGCCAACTCCACCCTTGGTGCCCCTGGAGCTGAGTTAGAGTCCTACCTCTGCCAGTGACCAGCTTTACAATGGTAGGCTGTCACCTTGCCTGTCCATTCATGCAATGGGACTTCTCAAAGAGGCTGGTGTTAACATTGTTCAAGGCCCTGTTTGCTACAGCACCTGCCATATAACAGTTGCTTAGTAAGAGTTTGTGGACAGTCTAATAAAAGGGGAGCACTTCAAGAGTGGAGAAGCAGAGAAGGGAACAGTGTGGAGTGTGATGGGAACCTTATGTTCTGCAGTTGCAAAAGTGGCCACAGATTCTTCCCTTCGCATCAAGAGGTGGTTTTCTGTCCTCACCCTTTGGTGCTCGTTGGCTGTGTGCTTTACTTGGTCAATGGGCCATCAGCAAATGTGATGTAGGCAAAGGATGAAAACTGAGCTTTACCTATTCTTGCTGCCTTTGGGACCTAGTGGCTGCTACTATGGGAAGAATCTCAGGCTAGCCCACTGAGTGCTGAAGAGACACATCGCCCAGGTACCCTTGTCTCCCCAGTCATCGTCTGGCTGTCACTGTCATCTGATCACAGATGGACTATGCTATTGCTGCACGATAAATTACCTCCAAAGCAGATTTTAAAAATTGCTTTTCATCCTCACAGCTTCCCTGGGAGCAGTTTAGCTATGTGATTCAGGGTCAAGATAACATAAGGCTAGAGATAAGTTGCTAAATTGAAACCAGTGCAGTTGCTTCTAGTTGCTCTTCGTTGGCAGGCCTGAATGCCCCACCAGAGGGATTGGTGCCAAGGTCTTTGATGCCTCAACATGAATCTACCCACAGGACTGTGCACTTCATGGAAGCTAGGTTTCTCCCAAGAAATTGGCATGGTGGGGAGCAGGGGAGGGGGAGAGGGAGAGAGAGAAGGTGAGAGAGAAAGAGAGGCAGAGGACTCAACACATAAGGAGCAGTGTTTCATAACCCAATCTCAGAAGTGATATACCATCACTTCTGCTGTTTGTTATGATACAGAGTAGGACCACCTATGGATTGTGAATGCTGCAAACAGAGGTCACAATAATCTTCAAGCATGGGTTGGTGGCCACAATGTATGATCTTAACCAAGAATAACAGAAGAACCAGTTCACTGAGTCTAGATCTAGGTACCAACCCAAAGCTTATAAATAGTAACACTGCCACTATGTTTGGAGAACTCAGTCAGGGCATTAGATAATTGATGCAAACATCATAGGCCCCAACAACACTTCCTCTTCTTCCGCTCACTAATCTGGTCACCAGCAACATAGGCCAGAGCCTGAGCTGGATGTCTCGACAAAGACTGCAGATGGCTTGAGTCTGCCTGTTACAGCTCAAGAAAACTAACAATGAGCCAGATCCCTCTTTCTGCCAGCAGCTGCCAATAGAGAGGTCTACCTTTCTTCTATCCAGCTCTCCTCCTTCTCTGGAACCACCTCTTTCTTGGGCACTAGGCTTGGAGGAGCCTGGGCTGACAAGAACAGGAAACACCCATCACACTTGCCCCAAGTGTAGCCATGGTTCAACACACATGTACGCCTGCTTCAGAGCTTGAGTCTCAGAACCTAAAGGGTCCTCCACGGTGAGCCTCCTTGGCCTCTTATTAAAAAGATGGGGAAGTGTGCCCAAAGTCACACCACACACCCATAGCACTCTGACTTCCCGCCCTAGGCTTATTTCTATGCAGTAATGACGAAGCCCATTACAAGTCTGGTGACATTTCTGCACAGAAAATGTATTTTTTTAATATTGCCCATCTGGGACTCTGAGAAAGGCCCAGGGCAACAAGAAAGAACCAGAAATAACAGGAAAGGGAGAAGTGAGCTCACTGCCTGGTTACATCCCACTTGTGGCCACTCTTTTGTGCTTTCTTCCTACTCCTTTCAAACCAGAGCTCTGCCTCTTCACATAATTGTACCAGACCGAAACAGCTAACCCTACCTATACAGTAGTCCCTTGTCTACAGATTAATTTTGCAGTTACATAAGGTCAGGCAGGGTCTCAAAAGTATTAAATAGAAAACTTCTGAAAATAAACAATTAGTAAGTTTTGAAATGTGTGTTGCTGTGTAGTGTGATGGAACTTCACATTGCTCGGCTCCGTCTGGCTGTGAATTGGTTCTCAGTCCCTCATCTCCACACTGTATAAACTATCCACTGAAGACCCAGTTGCCATATTGGTTACCGGGTTAACTGTTGCAATATCACAGTGCTAGCTCTATGGAGCCCTTACTTTATTTAACAATGGCCACAGGGAACAAGGGTAGTCTTGTTGGAAATTAGGATATGCTAAATGTGAGCTGTAAAATGCTTCTATCAAATAAAAAGATGAATGTTCTTAATAAGAAAAAAATCTTAACCTGAGGTTGTTCAGATCTTCAGTAATAACAAATCTCATATCTATGAAATTCATATTTCATGAATAAGAAAAAATAATAAAGAAGAAGAAAAAAGAAGTGTGTGAATTTAACAGGCACGTCTCAAGCAGCTAAAGTTATGGCTACAGTGTGCGGCCAGTGTTAAAATGAAGAAGGCATTGAGTGTGTGTGTGTGTGTGTGTGTGTGTGTGTGTGTGTGTGTGTGTGTGTACATGCACGCGAGCACGTATGCGCAGGAAGAGATAGAGTATACACAGGTTCCTTTTCTGTGCTCCCTATAGTTTGGGCATCCACTAGAGGTCTTGCAATGTACCCTTCCCCTATGAATGAGCTATAAGCTCCATGACAGGTTCAGCCTCTGCTTAGAGGTTTCTGGTGACCAGGCACTCGCCACTCACATTGGTTAGGAAGAGTTTTGAGAGAAACCCACCTCAGTTCAAATCTTAGATCTGTAACAGATGGCTGTGTGGCCTTTGGCAAGTCATTTGACCTCTTCATACCTACAATTCCTCCTCTGAAAAGCCGAAGTGCTTCCTTCTGAAAAGGGTTACTGTGATAATTAGCTTTACAAACGTGTGATAGTCACAGAGAATCATGGCGGTACAACAATTAACGCATAGAGCTAAGTCACAACTGGGTGGACATACACAGGATCCTGTCCCTTTGCTCTGCCTGCTTCCTTCCTGGATACTTAGCCCACCAGGATTGTCTACTGGACATTTACAGTGTCCCAGAGATCTCTCCCACTGCCCAACTCTCTGCTGTATACTCCCCCATTCTCCAGCATGTAAGCTACTACTGTTACCTCAGAGAGCTGGACCTGGAACAAGCCAAAGTCTCCCAAGTGTGAAATCAAGGAGGAATAGGCCATTTGAATGAAAAATGCAACACCAAAGCCATGGGGCAGGGGAGCTCTCCCAGTGTGCAGGTCATCTTTCACAAAGCAAACCAAATTTGCAAGCAGGTTACTGTGTGAGAAGTTGTCGGACACTTAGGGACAGGAACTGGGAATTCATTACACCTTCCCATTGTGAGTCAGTGTGCAAACCAGACAAGAACCTTTGCGCGCGCATGCACACACACATACACACACACACACACACACACACACACACACACACACACTGGTTTATTTTACCTCTGTTTAAGCAGCTCCGAGGCATTCCATGGCCTTATTTGTGAGATCCCCATCTATCAATCACTGCCCTTCCTCATACCCTCCACCCTCTCTGTTCTGTTCTGGTCTTCCATGGCTGCTGTGTGAAGACATCATCAACGGGAACATAGAAATTTCAGGAGTTGGGGTGGAGCACTGATCCAACCACTTCCTTCCTGCTCAATCACTGGGAGTCCAAGGGTGGCCAAATGCCCCTAATGGGAACGGCTGCTGTGAGTTCACCCAGGTTTCAGTGACTTCTCCCTGATGTCTTATCAAGGTTCCTGTCCTACCAACCACACCGGCAAGTTCCATCCCTTTCTGGCTTCCTAATCTCTGTCCACAGCTTTGTAAACAGCACCTTTAACTATTTGCAGGCTGGTAAGATGGCTCAACAGTTAAGTACTGGCTGCTTTCTTTCAGAGAACTGGGGTTCAATTCCTAGCACCCATATGGTAGGTCACAACCATCCAGTTCCAGGGAATCTGATGTTCTCCTCTGGTCTCCTCAGTTACCAGGTCGTACACACTGTGCACAGACACACAGGCAGGCAAAACACCTATACACATAACCTAATTAAAACTTAAAATAATAATAATAATAGTAGAAATAATAATAACAATAACAATAACAACAACCACTACCACTACTACTACTTACTACTGCTTATTTCCATACCTAGAACAAGGCACTTCGAGGACAGAAAGTTGATCAGCAGTTACCACAGGTAAGCAGACATAGACCAGATGGAGAACTAGCAGTTCATAGACGAGCTCTTTGGCCAAGAAAGATGGCGTGGTTCTGGAGAAGAGAGGCCATGGTGGTGCACAGTTGTGTGAGTGTGCTCAGTTCCATAAACTGTGTACTAAAAACTGAAATGATCTTTTTAGATTTTTTTCTTTGTCTGTGCTAGAGCGCTGGGATCAGGCTCAGATTAGACATGGTGGGCAAGCACTCTACCACTACATCCACAGCCCTGCCCAAGATGGTAACTTTTATGCTAAATGTTTCCTGTGTATGTGTGTATGTGCACTCATATGTGTGTATATGTGTGCATGTTCATGTGTGTGTGTACATGTGTGCACACTCATATGTGTGTGTGTACATGTGTATGTGTAGAGATTGTAAGGCTTGGGAAGTAAGTTCTCTTACCTGCTAAGTCAACTCAGTAGAGCCTTTACTGCTGCCTTTTCACACTCACCTACAGTAAGCAACCTAAGCATGCCTCCAGTCCCTGCCTGGCACTGTTTCCAGGAGACGCTTCTACAATAGGTCCCAAGTTCCTAAACCTTGGTTGGACTCAACTCCAGAAGCTGGAGATCAGGCAGAGCAACTGGACCCTGTGGAGGCCATTTCCATTGATCCATAAAAACTCAATATCCTATGTAATGGGAGACATTTTCTGTTCCCCAAGATATTGAAACTCTAACCCTCAATGTGAGGATATTTGAAGGAGCCTTTGGAAGTTATCAGGATTAGTTTAGGTGTCAAGGTAAGGTTCCCAAGATGGAATTAACACCTTCATAATAGAAGAGATGTAAGATCTTCTTCCTACTCCTTTCTTCCCTTCCTTTTCTTCTTTCTTCTTTATCCCCTTTCACCTTCTCCTTCACTCCTTCCTGTCTCTCTACCCAAGATGAGAATATAGGGAAAAAAAAAAAGGACGTTAGCCCTTCCCAGAACCCAGCTACTCAGGCAGCTGGCACTTTGATCTTTGTGAGAAAATACATTTCTGTGTGTGAGCCACCCAGCCAATAGCATTTGTTCCAGCATCATCTGGAGACTGAGGCTCTGGGACAGTGTGGTCTTTTGGAGTTGCACACATACCTGAGACAAGTCTGCGAGACTGGCTCCAGACCAGGGTCTCCTGGTCTCTGATTCACACACTGACTCCAGCTCCCTGACACAACTGGTGAGTCAAGAGAGACAGCCTTACTCTGCCAATGTCTGCATGACCTAGGGTAAGTCAGTCTACTCTCTGTGCCTTGGTTTCCCCTTTTGTACAATGAGGAAGTTAGCCAACAATAAGTAAGCTTTTTTTTCTAACCATCAGAGTGAGTCTTTCCTCAAATAAGCCCTTACAAAGAAAGCCAAAGTTAAAGCAAAATAAACTCATGGCTACTTAGATTGGGAATAGGGTTGGAGGCTCGGTCTCCCCTTCTCTGCATCCCCAATGCTTATTATAAGCTAGCTCTACATCTAAGGACCCCTAGAGTTCTATGACAAACCCTGCCTTAGAAAGTCCTCCAAAGCGCCCCAGGGTCTGGCAGGATGTCATTGGAACAGTGCTGAGCACCGGGGTTCAGTGTCAACTTTTGCTAAATGAATGGAAGGTCCCCTGAAAGGATCCACAGCCTCTTGGGTAGAAAGAGCATTGGAGCCCAGGCCTGAAGACCACCAAAAGGAGACACTCCTATAACACCCTGATGTATCAGGGACTTCTGGGCCCTTGTGCCTCCTGCTGTCTGAAGGAGGAATCTTGCTGTTCCCTAACCCAAGCAGCCTGCTACTTCTAAACACAAACCGTAGGCTAGGCTGTGGCCAAGAGCAATATTTTGTCAGTGAGTCTATTAAGAAAATAATGGAATAAAAGAAGCCACCCTCACAAAATGATGTACAAGCTTCCCTTCTATCTGCCACAGCCTGACGAAAACTGAATGGGCCCTTCCAGATTGGGCCTGCAGCCAAAAGCTTTAAATAATCATTAAAAATGTGTGTGTGATTTATCACTGGGGACAGGCTGGCATGGGGCTTCAAGGCAGCCACTTACTCAACACACGGGCGCTGCAGTCCATCGAGTCTGGCCACTTCTTCCTCCGTTCTGGTTTATGGACATGGGTGTGGCAACCCTCCTCCCTCCCAGGTGACCTCTGTCCTGTGGACATTCCCAAAGCAGGAGGGACCTAGCTATAAATGGTCTCACTCCCTTCTGACAAGGAAAAAGCAAGCTATGATGACATCTAATGTCTCCTGAGTGTGTGGGACCCTGGCCAGGCGCGTTTCAGGCATTACCTCATCTGATCCTCTGGACAACTCAGTGGGCTGAGTACTATCAGGATGAGTGTGTTTATATTAGCCTAGGAAAACTGAGGCGCACAGATGTAGGTAACTTGCTTGCTGAGAGGCAGCAAAGCAGACATTCAAACCTGTTGTGCTTGGTTCTTGGATCCTTCATGGAGGCTCCATGTGGCCCTCTAGAGGATCGACTTCTCTCCTGTCTTCACATTGGGATTCCCAGTTATCTCCCTCCTTGATACCCTGTAAGACTCTGGGCAGAGACTGCCCTCTAAGCCTCCCGAGGGCCCCACTTCTATTTGTCACTTATACACTGTATGAAAAGGTATTAAAAATACACACTGACAGTGGCTCCCCAGTCCTCAAGACCTTGCCTGCAGTCTTTTCTTCAGCCTCTACTGAGGCTGAAAGAATCATTAGAAATAGATTGTTGGTGGCCTGGGGTGGAAGGTGGTTCAGTCAGTAAAATGCCTGCTGTGCAAACATGAGGACCCAAGTTCAAATCCCCAGCACCCATATAAAAGCTGGGCACCAAAACCAGAGGCAAGAGTCCTGAGGGAGACCATGAAACATGTCCAGTGATACTCGTTTCTGAGGAGTCCTAGAACTTTGCATCACCCCACCGTTCCTTATTACCCATGGATCCCCATCACCATCACAACTGTGGCTTGTGGCTCTGGTTTCAGCAACATACAGCTCCCCTCCAGCTGGCATCTCCATGGTCCAACTCCCTCACCTGTCTTTCAAGGTTAGCTGAGCTAGCCACCCGGGAAGCAGTCTCCAGAACAGAGACCAGACCATGCCTGGACACTCCCCCCTTGGATTCTGTACAACCTCCGAGTCTATCATTAGACCTGCCTTCTAACCAAGCAATGTGTAGCCAATGCTGGGAACAGCCACACACAGATAGCAGGAACCCTGTCCTGAGACTGAAGGATCAAGTGGTCAGATGACATGAAGGCAGCATAGACACAAGACATGTCCTTGAAGACAAGTGACCTCTAAGGAGGTGGACATGCAGGGTTTCAGTGCGGGTGAGGGATCCAGTTAGACTACAGTGTGAGTGACATCTCTGAAATTTTCTGTGTGACTTCAAGCAGATACCTGTACTTCTCAGGGCTTCTTATCTATCAAAAGAGACACTGTGGGCACTCAATAGGAAGTACGTGTAATTTGCCTAGAGAATTTGAACAAAAGATGTCAGTGTTGGTCTGAAGTGGCAGGAGAGAGAGAGTTATAGATGAGATGCTCTTAAGACTCAGAGAAGAAGGTGAGAAGACCCAGAGATTGAAGAAGGCTTCCTGGAAAAGGCAGCAGTAGATCTGAGCCTTGAGGGAGCAAGGCTTCAGTAGAAGAGGGGGATTGATTGGCACTAGAGCACAGAACACTAGCAAACCCCTGAGTGTGGTGAGAGGCGCTGGCCAGTGTAGCTGAAGGCCACAGATACCAGAGATTGTATTGTGCTCTTTGCTAACTATAATTATGGTAGCAACAATTTCCCCTCAGTCTCACCATCTGTAGAATGGGCTGCCAGAGTCCTGGAACCTCTGCACCCCCAGCCCTTCAGGACATTTCATTCTGCACTGCCTAAGCTCCCAGGCTCCTAAATGCTTCCACATGTCAACCCTGACCCGCACAGCTCCTTATCTTCATCTGCACAATGTGGCTAGCCAGCTCTGCTTCTTGGCTGTGGGATGGCCTCCCTGTGGTCCTTGAGCAGACATTTGCCTCAAGACCACCAGGTATGGTGCCCAGTCTCCACCAGAAATATAACATCTGCCCCAGGGTGGTGGTCTCACCATCTCTCTTTTCCTGCTTTGGCCTCTGCAGTGCTGAGGGCAACATAGGTTTGCTTGAGGTCTGCAGGGATGGGGATGTTATTGTTCTCAGGAAACTCCAAGGGCCAGTCTCAATGCTTTCTGGCCCTTATCAGAAGATGCTGTAGGCTTATTGGTGAGGTCTCACTCCTGCTCCCAGGGCTCCCAGTTCCCAAGTGTCAGGTTTCAGAGATGTGAGTTGAATCCCTGCAGGGGCAACAGGACCCTCGGATTCTTGAAGCAGAGAGACTGGCAAGGCTAAGAATCACTCCCCTTTAGGTCCCCTGACCCTCACTGATATCTGCAGGTACTTGGCATTTGCCTTTCAAGCTGGAATATGAGAATTCTAGAATTTTGGCACCTGAGGATTCAAGAATCTTCAAACAGATAGAATCTGAGGCTATCAAAACCTAGAGGTGTTGTTGAATCTTACACTTCTAAAATCCTGAAATTCTAGACTCTCATAATCAGATCATGCATACAGGGAAGAGATGGGAATTCATCGCTTCCTGACTATGTGGCACTGAGCAAGTGATCTAACATCTCCGTGTTCTGTTTCCTAACCTGAAAAATGGGGCCATGCTATTTTCCACTTCTTAAGGCTGATGTGTGAACTAAATGGGCTGCCATGTACCACAGCACTTAGAACAGAGCCTGGCACATGGACTTCAGTACTATGACCACAAAGTACTGGGTTGTGACAGCAAGCAGCATGCACTTGAACAAAGGACATGGGGCTCCAGAGGATTCAACCCCATGGGCTCCTGGTCAGAAAGCCCACCCACACTAGGTCTTGACTCACACAAGTAAATGGACATTATTTTAAGCCACTAGGTATGCAGTAATTGTTCAGGTCAGTAAGAACACCTTTCAGTCAGAACATAAGTCGCCTTGCTACATTCTGTTGGCTGAAGGAGTCACAGGTGAGCACAGATTCAGTATGAGTGAGAACCCCATAGCACCTTGCACAGCATGAGGTATGGTCTCTAGTGGACTATCTTTGGATACCAGCAATCAAAAGTACTATCAATTCCTCAAGGCTAAATCCCACCTTGACACTGTGTCTGGCTGACACTTTTCTGGAAGGTAGAATACAACGTTGTGTTAAGAAAACTGTTTGATGGGGTCGCTGGGTGCGATATTAGAACTGAGCTCTCATACTGAAATCATCATCTACTTTATCCCTACCCAAACCAAGTGTGTCCGCCCTAGAAAGATTCTCAAGGGCCACGTAGCTTGATCCTCTGCCACGAGGGAAGTTGAGCCCTTCAGAGGGAAAGAGATTTCCCAGTGTCCCACAAGCAGCCACAGACAGGGCAAGAGATGAAGTACCTGGATGTTCAACCTCTAGATCAGCTGAGCTAATGAACACTCTGCTCTGTCCCCAAAGGAAGAAGCCCCACAATGCCTTCACTTCAGAAGAGGACAGGTAGAGTGAAACTTTCCCCAAAGAGACCACCAGAGACTCCAGACTCTGGAGAACAGGCACCAGAGCCACACTGCACACTAAACACGGTACATCCCAATCCTCTGGCCCACTCTGGATTCCAGGAGAATCACATGTCCCGTTCTTCACCAGGGATGAGAGTGATATCCAGACAAGGAGGTAAACCCAGAAAGACTTTATGGACTCTCCAAGAGTTGAATTTCCTGGGCAGTTTTGCCCACCATTCCTCTTTCCACAACTAAGGGCCCCTTCCTGTCACCCCAACCCTAGCCCATCTCGTCCATCTCCAGTGAAAACTGCCACATACTCCTGATTATCTTGTCTAAAACAATGTCTTCCTTCTATCTCTGTGGACTTCTGCTCTTTTTCATAATAACCCTTCACGATCCACAGTAATCCTAACCATTGACTTGTTCGTTTAGCATGTGTTTTCCATGATAGCTGAGCAGCTCCAAGGGTAATAACCTGGATGTTCCTCACCACCATATTCAAGGATTCGGACACAAGCAATACTTGTGTTGAACAAAGGAGTGGGTGAATGCAATTGGAATTAAGTCTTGGACAGAACTTCAGTACTAGTCCAAGCAAGGATAGTATCTGAGTCCCCAGTCTGTACAGCAGTGGTTTTCAACCTGTAAGTCATCCCTTTGGAGGTTGAACGACCCTTTCATCATGGTTGTCTAAGACTATCAGAAAACGCAGATATTTGCACTACAATCCATAACAGTATCAAAATGACAGTTATGAAATAGCAATGAAAACAAAGGGTTGCAGCCCTAAAAAGGGTGAGAATTTCTGCTCTAAAGCGAAGAGCACAAGAAGCTGCCCTGTGCCCACCTGCACTAACCCCTCTCCTCTCCATCCTGATAACATGCAGAAACCAGAATCTTTACTGACATGAATGGACAAGTTGCCAAGAAAGTCCCTAGATGATACACATTTTGAAATAAGTAAGGTCTGTTGGTATAAATCCCTCTATTGACCTCTCTGAGTTTACTAAAAGCATGCTTTTATGTCACACCCCAGAGTCCTTAGTCAGTACCATTTATGCGTTGTTACCCAATGAATTAATAAATATATCGATAGATGAGTGGATGCTTGATGGATAGCTGAACTACTTGATGAATTGAGGATGGATAGTGGGTGGATGGATGGATGGATGGATAGGTGGGTTGATGGGTGGATGGATAGATGGATGGATGGGTAGATGGATGGATGGATGGATGGATGGATGGATGGATGGATGGATGGGTAGGTGGGTTGATGGGTGGATGGATAGATGGGTAGATGGGTAGATGGATGGGTGGATGGATGAATGGATGGGTGGGTAGATGGATGGATGGATGGATGGATGGATGGATGGATGGATGGATGGATGATGGATGAACAAGTAGATGAAAGGAGGGAGGAGGGGAGGATATTGATGAATGAGTGGTGAGTGAGTAAACAGGCTTGGTTTACTGTATTAGGAACTCTGCAGAATCGTGGAGCAGAGAAAGCAGTTCTGTGGCTCTTCAGGACAAGCTAAGAGCCCTAAGTCAAAGCTACAGCAAAGTAAACATTAGTTTATTGTAAGCAGAAAATTGCTATCACAAAATATGCTCCACCCATCATGGGAGGTAGGTAACAGGAAGGAGCCAGATGCTGGTTGAAAGACTAAGTTACAGTGATTTTTTTTTCCAATTTCAGACTAAGAAACAATAGGGTTCGGAAGGACTCAAAGGGAACTTTCTGTCGTCAAAGTTTAGGATGTCTGTGTCCTCATTCCTCTACCTTAGAACTTGGATGCTCTTTTCCTTCATACCATTCCTGGGGCTGAGGACAGGGTCAGTGACATGGACTACACTGTGAGCATTTACTAGGTATGCTCCTGACAACAAATAAGAGTCAAGACTGCTTCTTACTCCACATCTGTCTGCTTTCCTCATGTTGGCTTGCTGCATATACGGTAGCAGTGCTAATATTTCAGAATCTTAAACAGCCCAACTTGAATTTTATTACCCTCTTGGTCGTCATTGGAACCATGTACAAAAGCATACAGCAATATCTTCATAATGTTGTGGGAGAATTAAATGAAAGAATTGTACAGCCCACCTAGAACCATGCCAACAAGTGATAATAGCATAATCAGTATTGGTTTTAACATTGCTGTGAATATGCAGATCCACATCTACGTTTGCATTCATATTTATATCATTACTACAGAATAGTGTTGTATTGCATGGTGTTATTGTAGATGTAGTACTTTAATACCATGGATTCATGGATGCTTGAAGCCACATATTACTCAAAACTGATCTTTTTAGAAGCTTGGGACATTGGAATTACCATATCTTAGAGGCATGGAAAATTCAATCTGGCTACTCTCTCATCAGGCAGAATTGTGAGGTACTGAATCCAGAGAGCCCAACAGTCCAGGACAGAAGCCTCTCTCTTCATCCCACAGCTCCAGGCCAAAACACCCACTGGGAAACCTGGGGGGTCCCAGATGAACCCCTTGGCCCCATACTCCTATTCACAGACAATCCAGAATCCCAGGAATTTGTGACCACAGTGAGTGGAGCCACTGATTGAGCCTGGAGGATGATGAAATATGGAAGCTTCCAGAGTTAGCCTGGTGGGGAAGGCCACATTTTCTGTGTCATGTTCTATTGCACGCCAATCAATTACAGTGTGCCCTATATAAACACATCATGAGGGCTTTGACAGGGGGCCGGGGTGAAGTTGGGTGTCAGGGTAAAACAGGGGATAATAAAATCACTGGAGATTTATTCCTCTAAATTGGAAACTTCATGCTTACACCTGACTAAATCATCAGGCTGAAACTGGAGCCGACTCCCACGGAAAACACGTGTAACCTTATCCCATCTTTGTTTAACAGCGACCCATCAAGCCGCTGATGGGTTCTACAGATGCGCGAGCATCCTCCTTCAGCTCCCTGGGTTGTGGGGGTCTCAATCAGACCTGTCTTCACTGGGCCCACCCTATTTTCTGGTGGCTTTTGCAGGGCTGGAAGAAGGGGCCTTTCTTAAAGGTGGGTATCTCTGTGGTCTCCACACTGTGTGTACCAGCAATCATCCAGTGAAGCTGCATCCAGTGAAGCTGTCCTGGGGATGGAGGGATGCTGTTAAATAATAGGAAAAACAACCAAGACATCAAGAAGCAAACTCTAGGCTAGAAGCTGTCCATCTTACCTTCAAGTCACAGGTCTGAGAAAGCACCTGTGGTTAATGACGCAGCCTGCCTCTACCCTCACAGAGCTTACCTGAGGATTTGGTAAGCTGATGATAGAAGGTGCCTTAAAATTTATAATCGTGTGGTTTATGTTGCTTAATCTTCCATTTGAATTATGAAACACTGTATGTGGTCCCAGGAGGTGGTGTGAATTAACTAACCTCTGTGTTAAGGACTTTGCCTGTGTCCAGAGTTATGGGCCAGAATGGGGAGGAAGTCTCCGAAGGGACTCTAACCATTAATTTGCTATCCCAACTGTATGCTAAAACCCCCAGGGCTACAAGGGCTTAAGACAAGAGTCTATCTGATTCCCACATCACAGATAAGAACTACACTCTTTGCAGAGATGACAAATCAGGAGATCAGAGAGTTTAGGTAGCTTTACTAAGTCACACAATGATGAACCAGGGTGTCCCTCTATATTTGCTGACACCCACTCCCAAGTTCATTAATATATACAGCAAGTTCATTAATATATACAGCAAGAGCTCTGATAGAGAAAAGGTGAGTACTATGTCCCTGCCTCTCCCAGACCCTCCCTTTAGACCATAAAGTCTTCCGCACACCAACACACTCACCCCAGTGCACACAGCAGGTAGTCAGTGGCTGGGAGGCTGCAGCAGGAGGCTTCTTGCTCAGAAGAGGGACCCTAGGCTTACCTCCACCGTCGCCCTTTCGGTGGGACGGGGTGGGGGAGGGGAGGAGGAGCCCCTGTGTCATTTTCAGCAGCAGTCAGCAGAGCCTTACAAAGTGCAAGATGGCTTTTTTAGCCCAGCATAAGGATCTAGTTAAAAACCAATAAATCAGCAGTGAAATGTGCATAGCAGCCTTCTCCGTAAAATCAACATGGCTTGTGCCTCTGCAGGGAGCCTTCTGACTGCCGGCTGAAGCCTGGGTCGCGGGCAGAGCTCTCCTCTGTCCCGCAAAAGTCTCAGAGAAAGAGAGAGAGAGGCGGAGAGGGAGGGAGGGAGGGAGGGAGGGAGGGAGGGAGGGAGGGAGGGAGGGAGGGAGGGAGGGAGGGAGGGAGGGAGGGAGGGAGGGAGGATGGATCTCTTCTGCCCCTAGAAAAGAATCAGGTAACCCGGAGCGCCGCCAAGGAGGTGCCTGGACTGGAGATCTGCAATCCCCAGACATAGACGTGCCAAAAAGGTGTGTGAGCAAGGCCCAGACTGCCCTTGGCCTCCTCCTCCCGACACGGAAAATCGAATTAGGAGACAGCCGGGCTGGGACTGGATGGGATGCGAGGGCCGAGAGTCTCCCCAGCACCGAATCCGACCGCCAGCTGCAGGGAGGGCACGGGATCCCTTGGTGCAGACAGCCCCCGATCCCTGCTTCCCCTCGGGTCGGTATTTAATATCTGTAAAACTGCCACTTGGACTGCCAAGGTAAACAGTGTCCCTGGCAGTTCAAAGGTGAGCGCGCCCCAGCGCTCTCCCTCGGGCCGCGCCGCCAGCTCCGCATCTGTGCACCCCGCGCCACGTCTCCCACGCACGCTCCAGATTTCTCATTAAAATCCGCGACTGTGTCAACAGCGCGGCCTGGGCTCCGGAGCTGGAAAAGCCATTTCGCCGCCCCACCCGGCCCCGCCAGGCCGCCGCCTCTGTGCTGCTCCCCAGCGGGTCCCTGGAGGGTCCCCGAGCACGGAGCGCTGTCGGGCCCGGGCCAGGCCACCCAGCGGCAGTGCGAGCCCACCCGGCCCCGGCCCAACAGGTGAGAGCGCTGGCGACGCTCGGGCCTCCTCTGGTGACTCGCACCCAGCATTCTCTGTCCTAAATCAGGGTTTCTTGCAGAATCTTCAAGACAGCTGCAGCCCCAGACACACCTGGCCAACTTGTTTGTTCCCTGGAACTCCAACTCCTTTTTGTCGTGCTGATCTACAGCAGAGTATTCGGCCCTTGCCAGCAATAAAATTTTCTTTACAGGAAAGGGTGCTGTAAAGAAGGGCCGGAACACCACTGCAGTAAGGCCAGACTTCAGAAAGGGAAATCTAACAGTTGCCAATGGAGTTGAGACCCAGCTCTGACACACAGGATGCTTGCATTGCTCCTTTAGGAAAGGTAGAGGCATTGAAAGCTGGAGAGATGGCTCCACACTTGCAGCCCCCAGAACTCACGTAGGACTATTCACACATGTACAGCTCCAGAGGTTCTGGCATCCTCTTCTGGCTTCTGTGAGCATCCATAAACAGATTCATACACACACACACACACACACACACACACACACACACACACACACACTAAAATTTAGAATGGGGGGGGGGCTGGAAGGATTCCTTAGTGGTTAAGAACACTGGGTCCTCTTCCAGGTGTCCTGGGTTCAATTTCCAGCACCCACTTGGCAGATCACAACCATCTATAACTCTATTACCACAGGATCTGATGCCCTCTTCTGGTCTCCCCAGGCTTCAGGCATGCATATGGTACACAGATACACATGCACATGGTGCACAGACATGCAAGCAAAACAATCACAAACATACAATAAGATAATTTTAAAAATAAATCTAAAGAAAACAGAGAATAATGGAAAGATAATGGCACTGCCCACCTCCTCCAGCTCCCGGGACTCAGAACGACTCCGCACAGTAGTTCTTCTTTCATCAGTCTATATTTATTTATTAAGGCCCTCTTGCACAGAGCCATGAAAGGAACAGCTGGTAGTCCAGGGAAAACAGGAAGCTGACGGTAGGTCATGGAAAGGAACTGGAGAGTGTTGACAGGATGCCTCAGACTAGGCCTTAGGGAAGGGAGATGTAGCAGAGGCTGAAAGACAGAGGACAGAGGCAGTGAAAGAAGCTTCCAGGACTTGAAGGGAGCCTGATAAGGAAGGAGCCCTGAGGGATGGCACAGGCACAGAGACAGAGGTGGGGCTGATGGAGGGGGTGTGAGCCTTTACAAGGCATGGAACTCTCCAGGAACACCAACTTCTAGTGCTTGGTGTTTATGTATGCTCACCAGAACACATATGGTTACTTATTTTCCTTTTGTTTTACAGGGGAAAGTGGGAACAAAGCCTCCAACAAATTATACAGTCGAGTTTCTGTCGTTTGAGGAAATGACATTGGTCAGCACATCTGGAGTACAATGGATAAGCCTCATCCTGGATCTCCCTGCCTGGTAACTATGTGAGTTCCTATGTATGGAAATGTGTGTATTTAACTG
Organism: Mus musculus; assembly: GCF_000001635.26. Lineage (NCBI taxonomy): Eukaryota > Metazoa > Chordata > Mammalia > Rodentia > Muridae > Mus > Mus musculus. The sequence goes on from NC_000070.6 coordinate 114,845,155, forward strand.
TGCCCTGAGATGTACACCCACGGGCCTGCATGTTTAAAATGTCTTTGTGTATTTAGATGTATGCATGTTGTCCAGGTCAATGTTCATGTATGAATATGAGTATGTATGTACCTGTGTATGCAGCTGCAATAGCAGAAGTCTGAATAAAGATGCATGCATTTGCTTTTGCACAAGCATCTATGTCGTTTGTGTGTATCTGTGTGTGTGAACTTGTTTTCCCCTACACTTTAAGAGAAAACATGGAGTTCTCACTTCCATACATCCATACATGGCAAGGGTATAAGGCTGGAGCAGCTGACTGGGTTCCAAGTTTAACTTTCATCAAAGCCAGAAAACTACCAGCAGCATGTCCTGCCCAGAACCCCAAAACACAGCCTCCATCTCCCCCATTAAAATGGTTAATGTGACCCCTCTCCCTAAAGGAAGCCAGTCCTTCCCTCTGACTGTTCCCTGAAGAGTGCACCCTACTCCTCCCTCCCTTCAGCGTACCCAGGCCTCTCAAACTGCCCATTGTAAAACAACAGTTATAAAAGAAACAAGATCAAATTGTCACACACGGTGAAGATAAGTGTGCACGGTAACACATTTGTTTTGGGTGTGTCTGGGAGTGCTGGTGACCCTGAGCTGAAAGGAAATATGGCTGAGTTGTGGTCTCTTCCACCCCCTGGCCTTCAACCTAGACTTGGGACTTGGGACTCTCACAAGCTACTCACAAGCTCAGGAAGCCTGGCGTTTCCTCCAGCTGCTGCCCCCTCCAGTGTCTTCATCAGCAATCTTCTATAGAAAGGTGTCTGCACTCAGCACCCACACTTGATCCCCTCCCATGGGGCCAGCTGTAATATCAAGCAGCCTTCCCACAGGGCCTGGGGACAGCTTCCCTGATTCCCACTTCCCACCGCACCTTGCTTTTCTGTCTCTGGGGCCACCCTCTCCATCTCTCCTGAAGGTTCTTCTGTTCCTGCCCTGCTCTCAGTGTGGGTACTCCTCAGTCCTGGCTTCTATACCCTCTTTTCTAGACTTAATAACAAGGCAGTTGGGTCCAAATGAATATGCCCCCCTCCCGAATTTCCATCCTGTCTCTCTCCCTACCCCAGTCATGTCTCTCCAAGCTTTCCAAAAGTCCACCAAATTGGCATGACCCCTTTCCTGGTGTCCCCTGTCTCTGTGTATGCTTATCCCTGACCCGACCAGTCCCAACATCCAGACACCCCACAGCCTCACCAGGCCTTCACTTTTGCCCTGAGGCAAAGCTGAAATCACACTGCCTGAACCTTTTCCAGAGGCTTCTAAGGGCTCTGATGTCATCTCCCTGAAGTCATCTCTCCTTACTCCCTCCAGCGAGTTCTGCAGTCTCCTTCATCCACTGCTGGAAGAAGGTCCAGCTGCTACATTCTCCAAAAGATACTGCCATGGGTTGTCCATCTCTAGAACCTTGGACTGCCCTTGTTCTGCCTGGTGCTCCTTAGGGTGGTGAACCATAACCAGCTGACCCCTCAACTAGCTCGGCTAAATGTCCTCACTCTCAGGTTCCTTTGGTCAGGACCAACTGATCCAGAGCACCCCAAGCTCACGTTCAAAGACTCAGACCCGCCCCAGCTGCTAGCCCCCATAAATGAGGATTAGGTGGCCCCCTTTGAGGCAGAAGGGTGGGCTGTGAGAAGAGTTGGTTTGGTATAGATTTTATGACAGGATCATGTTTCGTCATCAGACCCCCCTCTGAAGCCAGCCAAGGGCAGGTCAGGGGCAGGGGAATGGGAACCTGAGCTCTCAGTCAGCCCAGAACAGGGCTGCTGGCGCAGGAGCGAACAGAGTTGGGAGTGCAGGTCAGGCCTTGAGTAACAGCCTGCCTGCCCTCTGCCACCCACCCACAGTGTGAACTGGGGTGAGTCCTCTGAATCTCTGCTGTGTGGAATAAGGGCTCTAAAGTAAGCAGGCCCCGGGCCATCTTCACTTGCAGGCTCCTAAACCCTTTTCCAATCTAACCCACAAAACAACATCGCCCTACCCAAAAGGATACTAAACTACTATAAACTTACAAACCCATGAACCAAGGTAGCCATATCAAATACAAGCTTTCAATTACAAATTTCAGATAAATAAATAGGTTTGAGTATAAGTATACCTCAAGCATTATAAAGTCATATTAAAAATTATACTTTATCTGACTGAAATTCAAATCTTGTTGGGTGTCTTGGGTTTTTACTTTGTAAGTCTGGCATCCCTGCATCATATGCAGTGAGTTTACATGACCATAGCCCCATGTAAAACAGGTCAGGGTTGCCAGGGAAAATGGTCTTGGGCAAGCCTTCGTGCAGTGATCAAATGCACTTGGAACTCTGTGGAAGAAAACAGCATAGACTGAGCTTCAGAGGCAGCCTGGTGCTGAGGATGATTTAAGGAAAGACTGCAGAGGACAGATGTGTAGGATGTAGTAGCTAGAGTCAGATCCTGCTACATCCAATCTGTGCTGCTGCTGCTGCTGCTGCTGCTGCTGCTGCTGCTGCTGCTGCTGCCGCCGCCGCCGCCACCACCGCCGCTATGTTAGAGAAGGTCCAGGGTCTTAGTTGAAGTAAAATTATAGCCCGACAGTGGGTACGGGGAGCAGACTAAAGATTAGGAGACTGTGATGGTTTGTATATTCTTGGACCAGGGAGTGGCACCATTTGGAGGTGTGGCCTTGTTGGAATAGTTGTGACCTGGTTGGAGTAGGTGTGTTACTGTGGGTGTGGGCTTAAGACTCTCACCCCAGTTGCCTGGAAGTCAGTCTCCCACTAGCAGCCTTTGGATGAAGACGTAGAACTCTCAGCTCTACCTGTGCCATGACAGCCTGGATGCTGTCATGCTCCCACCTTGATGATAATGGACTGAACCTCTGAATCTGTAAGCCAGCCCCAATTAAATGTTGTTTTATTAAGACTTGCCTTGGTCATGGTGTCTGTTCACAGCAGTAAAACCCTAACTAAGACAGGGACGTAAAACTCTCATGGTCTAGGAGGAATGTTAAAGATCTACTCAAGGACTATGGGCTCAGATCTGTTATATTCATGTGCTGTTATTAATATATAAATGTCCCCAACCAGTTCATGTGTTGAACGGTTGATTCCCAGGTGGTGGCACTGTTGGGACTTTAGGAGATGAGACCTATTTAGATAAAGTGGGTTCCTGGACTCTCCCTCTCCAGTCCTTTCTTAACTCTCTGCTTCCTGCCCACCATGAGTGAACAATCTCCTCTTCTTCCTCCTCTTCATCCTCTTCCTCCTCTGCCTCCTCCTCTTCCTCCTCCTTTTCTTCCACACACGCCTATAGTGGTGATGTTCTGCTTCACCACAACTTAGAATCAACAAAGCCAAGGACTATGGACTGAACTCTCTGCAACTGTGAGCCAAAATAAATACTTCTTTCTACCTTGTTTGTATCGTGCATTGATTGCATCACAGTAATCAAAGGCAATTAATACCTTCAGAGTAAACAATAAATAATAATCAATAAATGACAGTTGGGTTGTTCTTCCTATCAGATGCTCAATACATGCTATGCTTTGTACCAGCTGACCTTCCCCTTCCCTCCTACCCCCAGGACAGTCTCCCACAGGACCAGGGCCATTTCTTTACTTTTTATGTGTATGTGTGCTTTGCCTGGATGTTTGCCTATATACCATATGCATGCCTGGCACCCATGGAGGTAGGAAGAGGGCATCAGAACTCTGGAACTAGAGCTATGGATGGTTGTGAACCACCTTGTGGATACAGAGAACCAAACCCAGGTCCTTTGCAAGAGAAAGAAGTATGTTTAGCTACTGAACAGGCTCTCCAGACCCCAGGACCATTTCTTACAACAAAAGCAGTTGGCAGATTCTCACATTCTATCTTGCTTCACCATCCTCTTGCCCAGTATCAGTGAGAGGGGAAACACTGGGGAGAATAGTCTTGACAGAGTGCATTTCAGCAAGGAAACAGTGAAAACTGTCCAAAGCCAAGGGGCCACTCTGCAGGAGCCCCTGCAAGGTGTACTTCCTCGAGTCTCATGTCATGCTCACAACAGCTCTAGGGGTAAGAATTAAAGCCCCACTATAGAGATGTGAATAACAAGTTTCAGACAGATCCTTTGTCCAAAGGTCTTAACTCTTAACAGTGGCAAGCAGGCTTTAAAACTCAAGAGTTCCTTTTCCTACATAAGGTTGAATATATGAATGAGAGAGCAATGAAGCCCAAACCCAGCACTCAGTTGAGCCTGCTGTACCCTCATACCTGTTGAGTCCCTCCAAGTACAAACCTCCCACCACTGTGTCCATCCATGAGGACACAACCTCCCCAGAAGGCACACACATGATTCTTCTCCTGATGTTGTAAAGAGATTAGAGGTATCAGAAACCTTGGGTCCAGCCTCAAGTTTCTCAGTTCATGGCTGCAGTTTTTAACTTTCTAAATATGTGCTTCTTTGCCTGGAAAATTAGGATAAAAATGCCTTGCGCTTAGAGATGTTGTGATGGTTCTGTGTAATGGTGTGTGGGAAAGAGCCTTCTAAACCAGAAAGCATGGTACTGATGTGTTTCAGGCCCAGATCACAGTCAAACAAAATCACCCGAACTTAAAGCTTTTACCAGTTCAAATCTCCCAGAGTCCTGGGGCGGGAATGGAGGTGGGGGACTCTGGGTTAGCAGATAATTCCTGCTCACTGCTGAATTGACACAGATTTGGCATTTGTCAGTGTTTGATAATGCCCATCTGTGTATGGTGTGAATACTTGTGAATGATGTCATACTACTTGCCCTCAGATAGGTGGTCAGTGGGGAAACAGAGACAGACTGTAATTAGTAATCAAATAGATGTGAGGACAACACACATATGAACAAATAGGCTAAACTGGAGAATTGAAGAAAGCTGCCCCGCAACTTAAACACATTATTTATTTATTTATTTATTTATTTTTGCCCAACAAATGTTTATGAGGATCTTCTAAAGTACTGGACTGTATCATCAAACAAGATAAGTAGTTCCTGCTAGCAAGTATTTTAGTAGATTGGACCAGTAATAAAAAGGTAAAAATTAATAAGAACTTAATCATTCATGACATCATATATTCTAATGATATAACTACAGGTACTATGAAAACATTAAGGTAGAATAAAGGAACAGAAACAGAGAAAACTAATGAGGATTTAGCTTGGCTAGTAGAGTATTTGTCTAGCAAGCATGAAGCCTTGGGTTTGATCCCCTGCACCGCAAGAACTGGGTATGGTGGCATCTGCCGATAATCTCAGCACTCATGAAGTGGAAGCAGGAGTTCCCAAGTTCAAGGTCATTCTCAGCTACAAATCAAGTATCTCAAAAGTATTAATTGATTGATCGATTTTTAACTGAATGATCATGAAATATGCATAATATTGATGAAGAGTAAGGCAATAAAATTTGCAGAATGTAGATAAAGCAGGGCTTAGAATGAGTTTCATAACTTTAAGTGTTTATATTTTAAAATAAGGATAACATTAAGTCAGTGGTCAAAGTTATCATTTTAGGAATTAAAAAAAAATAAAGAGAAGGGAAGAATTATCAAATTTAAGAATGGAGGCTGGGGGGCGGGGGGGCTAGAGAAATGGTTCAACGGTTAAAAGCACTGGCTGCTCTTCCAGAGGTCCTGAATTCAATTCCCAGCAACATGGTGGCTCACAACCATCTGTAATGGGATCCAATGCCCTCTTCTGGTGTGTGTCTGAAGTGTACTCACATAAATAAAATAAATAAATCTTGGGAAAAAAAAGTGGAGGTTGTGTATGGTGACTCACATCTGTAACGCCAGCACTCAGAAGGCCAAAGCAAAAGGAGCTCTGTGAATCTGAGGCCAGTCTGAGATACATAATGAGTTCCAAATGAGCCAGAGCTACAAATAAAAATAAAATAAAAACTAAAGGCTTTCCACCCCTCCCAAAAGCATAGAATTAACTGAAATAGAAAATTAACAATATGGGGCTGGAGAGATGGCCCAGCAGATAACAGCACCACTGCTTGTTTTTCCAAAAAACCTGGGTTCAAGTCCCAGCACCCACATAGTGACTTATACCCATCAGTAACTCCAGTTTCAGAGAATCTGATTCCTTCTTCTGGCCTTCTCAGGTAACAGGAATGTATGTGGTGGTACACATACATACATATATGCAAGCAAAGCACTCACATACACAAAATAAGATATGTAATTTTTATCTTTTAAAGAAAAAATGAACAATGAGGAGAAAGCAATATAATAAAAAGCTGGTTTCTTTGGGGTAATTGATAACAATCAATGAGCCTCTGGCTAGATGACTCAATAAGAAAGAGTTGCTGGGATGTGGCTCAGTGGGTAAAAGTGCTTTCTGACTTGACATGAATCCATGGGTTTTTTTTAAGCCACCTATACTAGCACACATTTGTAATCGCAGCAGACAAGATTCTACTAGACATTGGTGTAAGAGCTTAGCATCAGAAACATGAGCAACTGGCCCAAAACAGGGCAGAAATAAAAAGACCATGCACATACCTTTAGTCCTAGCACTCTGGAGGCAGAGGCAGCCAGATACCTGAGTTTGAGGCTAACCTGGTCTACACAGTGAGTTCCAGGCCAGCTTAACCTGCATAGCAAGATCCTATGATCACTGAGATGATATAATCATATGAACAACTTCAAGTAAATAATTGAAAAAAATGTAGGTGGAATAAACAATCATCTTGAGTGATTCAAACTGATCAATACTGTCACAAGATTCTGAATATGTAAAATATTAAAGGTTTATAAAAAAACAGTAGGCTAGCTGGGCAGTGGTGGTTTACGCCTTTAATTCCAGCACTTGAGAGGCAGAGGCAGGAGCCAAAGCCAGCCTAGTCTACAGAGTGAGTTCCAGGACAGCCAGGACTGTACAGAAAAACCCTATCTCAAAAGAATAGTATAATAAGTGAATTATAAAAATATGATAATATATCAAATTGTGTGTGTGTGTGTGTGTGTGTGTGTGTGTAGTGAACAATTTGAGAAATGAAAACTTCAAATATATTAGATAGCATCAAAGACCTGTCAATTCAGGAATAAACTTTTGTTCATCAGTAGATATTTCTTTTAAATATATATAACTTGTCTATTACCTGTGTCCAAACTATAAGGGATTCTGGGCTAGCTCAGTAGTAGTCATTGCTTTGTAAGTATCCCAGCATCTTTAGCATAATGTGTGTGCTAGTGTATGTACCTAAGTATGTATGAAAAATCTTGGTTAAGTTATTAAGAATCCAACAAGAAATGAGCGGGTTCTTGGTAATTTCACAAGCTATGCAAATAATTGGTAAGTACGTGAAAGAGAACTCAGAACATCAGTGTGATGGCACATGGCTGTAACCCCAGCACTTAGCAGGTTGAGGCAGGAGGATTGTGAGTTCCAGATCAACTGGTCTAAAAACTGAATGTGTAGCCAACATCATTAGTCTTCTGTAAATTCAAGTTGGAACTACAAAGTCGTATACAGCTAGAGTAAAATATAAAACTAGAAAGGCTGGCAATAGCAACTGCTGCGCAGATGTGGAGCGATCAAAATATTCATAATCTCTGGCAGGAGGAGGACAAAATAGTACCACCAATTGGGAAAACCCTTTGTCATTTTCACACAATGTAAAAAACACATCAACCCTGTGTCTCAGTAGTTCTTCTCTTAGGCATTTCCCCAAGGGAAACAAAAAACATATATCCACTTCTTTCATACAGGAAATGTTTAAAAGAGCTTCATTCATAATATCCCCCAAGGTATAAACCACCCAAATAAATGTATAAACAAAATATGATAGATCCATTCATGGAGTGCAATCCGGACTCCATGAAAAAACAACCCACCAGCAACACAGACGAAGCTCACCAATGCTCTAAGCAAAAGCAAAAGAATTTAATTCCATCTGTATGAAGTTCAAGAGCATGCACGCAAACATTAATTTCTAGTGTTAGGAGTTATAACAATGGCTATAGAAGGTGGAACTGATTAAGAAAGGCCATGAGGGAGTTCTTGGGGGACATAGAAATGTTCTAGCTTAATTGGGGTATGTTATGCTTTGACATTTGAAATGTACCCCATCCCTCCCCCACGCAAATGCTTGAGCCCTTGGTCCCCAGGAGTGGCACTGTTTGAGGAGGCCAAACAGTGTCTTTGGGACAGGAGCATAGCTGGAGAATACAGGTCACTGGAGGTGGGCCTTTGAGAGATTGTAGCCCTCCCAGCCTCCAGGCCATTTTCTCTGCTTCCCATCTTACAGTGCGCAAACAAGCTGCTCCACAAGCTCACACACACACCAAGTCACCCCAGTCATTACTCCAGTCACTCAGCCTTCCCTATCAGGAGGACTGTACTCTCCGAACTGTAAGACATGGAGTGTCTCATCACAGAGACATGAAAGGCAGCTCACACATCAGCGTGTCCATTTGTCAAAACTCATCAAACCACAGTTAGATGTACAGCACAGCATGTAGTGAAATAAGCTTTAAAGTTTACAAAGAGACCCATGAGAAGGCGGCAGAGGAAGCTCCAGAGAGCCCATGGAGAGGGGTCAGCAGGAAATGTTGTAAGAAAGACCCAGCACTTACATGGAGCCTTTAAGAGTGGGTAGGATTTGGAAGGAATGTGATAATCAGAGATGTCAGATGTGAAAGAACTCAGGAATTGCTGAGAGACTATTTAGCTGGAACTCTGGTGCTTCCTCGGAGATCAAAATAAGCACGTGGGAGAGAGCTGGAAGTGATCACGCAGGCTCTTCATTGGAGAGACTGGTTGAAGGCCAGATCCTTGGAGACTGGGAAATGTGTATTCCTTGGGACCCACAGCAATGTGCCAGGGGCAAACTGGGCATCTAGCCCACTTCCAGGCACATAGAAAATACTCAATAAGTGTTTTTCAAACAAATGAAATATAAATAATGGAACTGCTAACAGGTCTCAGCCTAAGCTATGGCTTGGAGCCCCGAGAGGACCTGGGGCTGGCTCTGACTCACTTTGTAGAGAAGCTGCATACAGTCCTGGAGTGCTAAACTTGGACACATTCTATCACGAAGCTCAAGTTGCCCTGGGGGCACCATATAACTTTATTGTAAGCTCATGCAATAACACAGGCAAATGGAACAACAATGTAAAGTTGGCTTTAATTAAAATGAAGGGTGTTTGTCTCTCCCTCCTTTTCCTCCTCAGGAAACAAGGCAGCCTGCTGAGCTATATGGAGCGCTCAAAGGAATGTGTCCAAAGCAGGAGACAGCCTCCTATCCCCTGATGAGCGTCATCAATGTATGAGCAGCCTCTCCCACTCCCCAGTCTATGCCACACTCCATCTTACATGAGCCACATGGCAGAAGGCACCAGGAAAGCAGAAGCAGCGATGCCTTCCTAAGAGACACCAGGAAAGGGAAAGAAGGGTGGGTGTTGCCAGCCATGGAGGGAGGGGAGAAGCTGCCAGTTACAAGGTTCTTGTTCATGTAGCTGTGCTACCTCCTCAGCAGCGAGCTTCTGTGGGGGTTGTCCTGGATTCACTTCCAGTCTGGTAGGAGATCATAACACAAAAGAAGTACCCATTGCTTTCTACATACACCTGAATTTAGTCCTCGGAACCCATGTTTTAAAAGGCCAGGTATGGTGGTGAGCCTGTAATCTCAGAGCTGGAGAAACAGAAATAAGAGGATCCCTGGGGCTCAGTGGACAGCCAGCCAAGCTTAACCTGCAAGTTCCAGACCAAGTAAGAGACATTGTCTCAAGGTGGGTGGAGTCTAAGAAACAGAGTGACTCCTGGAGTTGCCCTCTGTCATCATATGCACAGGCACACGGAGACACGTGTACCCTCACACAAGTGTACCAACATACATGACCACAAACATGAGGCAACCACCAAGGGATTCCTGTGAACTCAGAGATTTGTCTGTAAGAGCTGACATCTAGAAAAGAAAGGTGACCGTAAGGATTCAGTGATATGGAAAGAATCACATATGGAAGGACCAAATGAGATGGCACAAGGCTAGGTACTTTATGTCCTTCACCTACTCCATGTCAACTTCGATGTGCTGTTGTGCTGATGAGATGTGGCAATGCGAAGTTGCCATTTCCAGAGAGGGGAAGGCCTGTTTGGAGCATCAGCTAACTCCTTTGGTGTAAATTCTCTCACAGTTGCAGATTTCAAGTTGCCAAAATGATATTAACCAACTCACAGGAGTCCTCAAAAAAGCTGGATAATCATTGGCTATTCAGGTTGATCCCAGAGTACCACTGGGTCCAGCTATCTGAGGTGCTCTCAGCTGCAAGAGAATTCTGAGCACAACATCTCAGCCCAAGACTTGCATTCAAATGGCATCTCCATACTAAGGTTTGTGCCCAGAAGTCACAAACCCACCGATAATAACATAACACAAGTACAGCTACTATCTTCTGAAGATCTGTCCTAGGCCAGGTTCCCCCTTCTGAAGTTTGTTTTGTTTTTATAAGTCAATGTGTTAATTTGCACAGTCACTGATATATACTACTATTATTCTTTTCTGTAGATGAGAAAAAACAAGGGTTAGTTTTTAACCTCTGATCACACAGCTTACTTTGTACTCCAGAAGCTGTCTCAAAAAACAGTCCTCTGTGAATAACTCCCTTCTTCCATTCGTTCAACACACAGCAGATAGAAGCCAGAGTACACTCCTTGGTACTCAGAACCCTTTGGGGGTCAGGTTAAGACAATTGGCCTAGATGCTGTCAATCAGTGTAGCTACTGGAAATCTGGGTTCAGTAAAAGGAACAGTGAGGTTGAGGGTGAGTGGTGGGTGGGGTTGGACGCTGTGTCTGGATCTGTGGCAGAAACATCCAGTTTTCTGTGTGCAGCAGTGATGAGGGCTCTGGTATCCAGCTCAAAAGGTACAGAAAATCTGTGAGCAAGCAATGGTTTTTACTGAAAATGTCCCCACAGATGGCTCAAGCTAGCTCAAGCCATCTTCCTGGGGTGCCCCCCAACCTGTGAGCTACTCAACAGCCCATAATAAATTTCTACTCTCTTTACCCAAAATGGATTCTGGTATTTGTAAGAAACCTCATAAGACAGGTAATATAGGGTTCAAGTTTGGGTAATTGTCTCCAGAATTCAAACTTCTACCCACACAACACAACACAATTCCTCCCGCTCCTCCTCTCCACAGCTCTTCAACTAAGCGTTCCACCATGCAACTGATGACGAAACAAAGCTCGAAAGAAATCTAGGCCTGGACTGCTGTCCCAAGCCTGCAATCTCAGTTAGTCAGGACACTGGGATAGAAGGATGGCAAGTTCAAGGACTGTCTGGGCTGCAGAGTGAGTTCAAGGTCCGACTGGCAAGTTAGTGAGAGCCGGTCTCAAATTAAAAATGGAGCTGGATATATAAGACAGTGATCAAGTACTTTCCTGCTGTGTGCAGGGTTCTAGGTATAATCACAGGGGAGAGACACAGAGACAGAGAGAGACAGAGAGAGAGGGACAGAGAGAGAGTCAGAGACAGACAGAGAAACAGAGACCAAAAAAGAGAGAGAGACAGACAGACAGACAGACAGACAGACAGAGATCAAACTGCTTATTGCACTACTAAGGTGAGCCAAATCCAAGTTTGCTTTTTAATGGTTAGGTATGTAGAAAAAGAAGATCCTTACGGTTTGATGAAACATATTATAAAAGGATTCTGGTCTAAATAGTCTGACTCCAAAGCATTTGCTGTTTTGGTTGCCTCTGCTTTCTCACCACTCATGGAAATTAGTGGACAAAGCAGCAGACAAGTGGTCTAGCTGCAGGGGTGAGGTGCGAAGGCACACACCTTCTGGAGAAACCTGAAAGATCAGGAAGAATAGAGACCATAGACTGGGGCTTTGGTTTGAAGGGTCTCTCAGTGGGCCCCACCCAGAAGTCACCACTGTGGAGGAAGGCTTGGTTTTGGACTGCACTGTAGCCACCCCAAGAGTCCCACCTGCACTGCATCCAAAGAGAGCTGACACGGGATGGTGAGAAGATTCAAAGTCCCTCAATCTGTTCATGCACAGGAAGAAGGCCCCTGCTGGAGTGAAGTGCAGAGCGAAGGGAGCATGTGACAGGTGTCATGAGTATGCGCAGAACAGAAACGGAGTACTGAGAACAGTGAGTGTGAAGACTGAGAAGTTGGAGTGGCCATGACCGTAAGCTGTCATAATGCTGTCACCCTTTAATACAGTTCCTTAGATTATAGTGACCCCTCCAACCGTAAAAGTATTTTGCTGCTGTAATTTTGCTACTATTATGAACCATAAAGTAAATATCTGTGTTTTATGATGGTCTTAGACAAACCCTGTGAAAGGATGGTTCAACCCCCAAAGGGGTCATGAACCAGAGGTTGAGAACCATGGGTGTAACAAGAAATACAAGCATAGCTTCAGTGGTGCATTCGGTGTTTGGATAAGGACTAAGTGAAAGGAAAGGCTGGGTGCCTCCTCAGCAGCATTCCCTACTACCCACTATGTATGAATGGCTGCAAGCCACACAGATCTAGGCTCTGCTGCTGAGCTGTGTGATCCATCAGGGAAGCCACGGGGTCAGCAGTTCCCTAGTTGTAATTTAGTTTTGTTTGGTTCCCACAAACTTTGGAAAGCCATGGGTTCATACCCACCACAACACATTGAAGAGTTTGGGTTTAGCCTAAAAGCCATTCAAAACAATGAGAAAAGATACAGTTCTGTATTTTATTTTATTTTTTAAGACAGTCTCATTATGCAGTCTAGGTTGGCCTTGAACTCACAGTGTCCTGCCTGCCTATGCTTTCCAAGAGCTGGAATTAAAGGCGAGCTGAATTTTCTTAAAGATTACCCAGGGTTCTCTGGAGAAAAAAGACTTGAGAAAACAGTGTAGAAGAGACCTGCTGGGGTAATTCTAAAGAACAGTTAGTGACAGTGGCCCAGGAAGGACATGAGGCAAAGTAGAAGATGGATATATGGTGTTCCCAGTTGAACTTAGATTCATTGACTTAGTACAACTTTTATGTGCAATAATATACACCCCTTCCTCAGTTTTTTCATCTGTGAGACAGCCAAAAGGCTGCTAAACATTCTGAGTGAGTGGACTGCCTGTTCACTGTGACTGTTGTCTGGGAAGATGGAGGCAGGACAGGGGCCACTCTCTATGCCTTCAGTGGGAGAGTCTGTGGGTATCTGGTGAAGCTATCACTGGGCTTCTGGCCCTTGACAAGTCAGTCAAGAAAAAACTGGAGCTACCAGAGTGCACATGGTATCCCTAAGGCAGTGGGAAGGAAGGATATGCCCCAGGGAGAGAGTGCAATGGGAAACACACCGGTGCAAGTGAGCACTGCACTTTTTGTGGCTTTCCTTGCCAGATGAGAGATCTGGGGATTGCTCTTGAACCTTGGAAAAAATGCTAGAGATAATAGTAGCTTTGGCTGTGCCCTGGAGATATGGAGTAATTCACCCTCCTGACCCCAGTGGCCTTGGTTGCTGGCCCTGCCTTGATTCCCGGGGGAGGCAGGCCTGAGTCAGCTCCTCTGGGCCCTGAACCTGTCTGAGCCTTCAGACCCAGGGCTTAGGCAGCTAAGCCCCAGCCCGTGCTGACAAATCCCTTATAATAGAGAGATCAACTTTTCAATACTCCCGTTGCTGCTCTCGAGACATCCCAGGGCAGCAGACAACAGGCTGGTCCAAGAGCTATAGAGAGCTGGCACCCCAGCCCTGGAGACTTCTCAAAGCCTCATTGGCTTGTCACACACACTCCTGCAGGGACTCTCACTGGAGCACCATAGGGAGACACAGGACACAAATGAGGAGACTGTGAGGCATAGGGACTGAGTCACATATGGCTCTTAAGAACTGCAGCAGCTTCTACTCCTACCTCGAGCCCTTTGAATTTATTCTTCCTTCTGCTGCAAGTTTTCTTCCTCTCAGAATTATTGAGGTTTCTCCATCACCCCTCTCAAGTTTTTATCAGAAAGTCATGGGCTCAGGTAGGCAGACTCTACTAATCCTCTTGAAAGGGCAGAAACAAGCTCCTCTCCTCGGTGCTGGCTTTATTTCCCCTGCCCATCTTTATTCTTTCTGTGATGTGGTCCACATTTCCCACACTGTGTTTTACTTCTCACTTGTAATTGCTCATGTCTCCCATCCCTGACTAAAGCTCCATGAAAGTTGAAACCCTGCTTCTGCTGTCTCTGATGAATCTTCAAAGACTAGAACTGAGTCAGGCACATTAGACAACCAAGTATTTGTCTACTAAGTGACTGATTGATCAATTGATGATTGATTGAGGAGGTGTGGCTTGACCCAAAGTCAGAGTCCAGACCTTGCATTCCAGTTCCCTCTATATCCTAAGTCTCCTCATCCATAGGACAAGGATAGCAATGGCTGCTCAGGTCTGAAAACCATCACAAAGGATGGGGAGTGGCATAGGTAAGGCAGATAGGCAAGGCAGGAAGGTACCAGTGACATGGAATCAGAGCATGGACGTGGGGGCTTATGGGAAGTTGGCATTGTCAACTAGGATACTCATTGTCCTTTCAGGCTAAATCTGGAAGTCTGTGTATGTGAGTTGCTAGAGGACCCATGTGACTCATCCTGAGTCCTCAGCTTCTACCGTGAGGTGCTTCCTTCCTAGGTCCAAGCCTTCTGCGAACACACTGTCTCTAGCTTCCAGAGTTATCCTCCAGGAGGGGCCCCACATCTTCTGTGAAAATTTTCTCCAAGAATTTAGAGAACACAACCAGATAGCCCCAGATATCATGGAGAGGAAAGCTTGGAGCACAGGAAGGAGTAGCCACTCCCTATACTGAGTGGTAAGGAGACAAGCTAGAGCCTTGTGAGACCTCCCTACTACCTGACTCTCAGCCTGACAAACACCCTGACCTTTAGAGCTAACTCTAGCCTCGTCTGGGAAGCCTTTTTGATGACTCCATGCTACTTAGTTCACCATAAGGAGACCCAAACACTTCCTCATTTGAACACCCTGTATCCTAGCTAGGCACTCACTCTTGCAGGACAGGGTGTAAAGAGTTGGTGGTGCTGGTGGTGGTGATGGTAATGGTGGTGGTGCTGGTGGTGGTGATGGTAATGGTGGTGGTGGTGGTGGTGATGGTGGTGGTGGTGGTGATGGTGGTGGTGGTGATGGTGGTTGTGGTGGTGGTGGTGGTGGTGGTGGTGGTGGTGGTGATGGTGGTGGTGGTGATGGTGGTGGTGGTGGTGGTGGTGGTGGTGGTGGTGGTGGTGGTGGTGATGGTGGTGGTGGTGGTGGTGATGGTGGTGGTGGTGGTGGTGGTGGTGGTGGTGGTGATGGTGGTGGTGGTGGTGGTGATGGTAATGGTGGTGGTGGTGATGGTAATGGTGGTGGTGGTGGTAGTGGTGGTGGTGATGGTGGTGGTGGTGGTGGTGGTGGTGGTGGTGGTGATGGTGGTGGTGGTGGTGGTGGTGGTGGTGGTGGTGATGGTGGTGGTGGTGTGCGTGGGGGGTGTGGTCACATGAGCTGTGGGACATATGTGGGCTTCAGAGGATAACTATGTAGAGCTGGTTCTTTCTTTTCACCTTTATGTGGTTCTAAGCTGGAACTAATGTCATCAGGCTTGCACAGCTAGACCTTTTACCTGCTGAGCCATGTCACCATGCCTGGGGGTGAGTTTTTATAAAGCACTCTAAGTGCAGGCTAAGCCCTGGGGATGTATCATGAAGGAGTCCTCTGAATGCACTGTCATGGTCTCCTGAGCTTACCAGCTCCCACAGTCCTCCTTTGGCCTCTCTGGTCCGAGTCTGTTTCTTCCACTGTTCTGTAGCCTATAGAATAGAGAATGTAAAATCCTCCTCACTCCATCCCCATCTGCCTGGCCACCCTCATCTTCCCTGGGGCCTGCAGACAAGCTTCCGTGCAGCCTGGAAGCACAATCCCTCCGTGAGTACTATTATCTGTTGCATCTGCTTAGCGGCTGTCATCGCTACACCCAGGAACAGTTAGCCCTGAGGTAAGGACTGATGATACTTGATGCTCCTAGAAAAAAAAAAAAAAAAAAAGAAAAGAAGAGGAGAGGAGAGAAAGGGAAGAAAGGGAAGGAATAAAGGGAACATTCTGATGCCTAGAGCTTTCATCTCTGCACACTTAGATCTGTCGCTTACCCTTCTGAGATCCAGGGCTTCAAACCACTCAGCCCATTATTTCAGTGTGGTCCATGGATCTAGAGCAAAACCTCAGGCCAATTCCAGACAGGCTGAATCTGAATGTGCCGATCAGCAAGATCCCCAGGTGCTGGACATGCACTTGAACATGAGGGAAACACAGTGCCCAGCTCTGAAGGAAGGGGATAGTGCCAGACTCACCGACCTCCCAAGAGGGTGAAGAGTGTCAAATGGGTGGCTAATGAGAAAAGATTTTTGAATCCTGGAATATACTGGGCAGATGAAATGGCTATGACTATTCTTATGATTAATAATAGTCTTCACCAAAAAAACCACTTTATAGTTTTGTTTGTAAAACCTCATTAAACTCTGTTCAAATGTGCCATTAAGAGTTACGTTCTAGTCCACTGAATTTTGTAAACCCCAAGCCTTCAAAACAGATTGGAACCCAGGCTGGGGGGACAGGAACACGGGCCTTGCTTATGATGATCGCCATGGTCCTGATTGAATGCAAATTTTTTTCCCACAACACCCTGCCAAGTGATTGATCCTGGGGAAGCAGGAGATGTTGGGAACTTAGTTCCTCAGAGAAAGGAAAAACTAAGTAGAGGCAGAGAGTGGAAAAAGACAAGCAAGGGGTTTCACGCTGGTTTGCGGGGTTGTACTGCATGCCTGTAATCTTCTGCCTTTCAGCCTTTGCCAAACCATGTGGAAGGAAAAGAAGAGAGCAGAAGAGAAGGGAGCAGACGCTGGTGGGGATTACCTCAGCCACAGGCCGGGCCCCGGGCCACTGCCAACAGCCTTTCAGGGGAGAACCACACGCGCAGCTGGGAGGCACATTGGGCTTTTGATGCCCTGACCACATTGGACCCATCAGCTCTCATCCTCAAGATAAAGGCAAAGAGTGCATCGTGGAGAGACATCTTGGACATAAGTTTAGGGAGGAGGAAAGTAAGAAACCTGAATGAATATGGTAGCAATTGATAACCAGTACATGGAAGAAATGCAGCAAATACCCAGTATTCAAGGCCACCCAGCCTCTTCAGTCAGCATGTGCTGCCATGCCGGCCACTCAGTGCAGGCTCTCCAGTGGGAATGCTCTGCGGATTTGGAGAATAATTCAACTAGCAACCATAATTCAGCTTCCCCTTCTCTCTCATCCACCCCAGGTACAAACTTGCCACCACCTAGCTCACACCAAAGCTGCCAGCCTAATGACATAACACTCAAACTGCAAACCCAACGCTTCGTTGGGCTATCTCACTTATTCTCCAAATAAGTCAGTCAGTCACTCTGTAAACATTCCTGACATTTCCACCGGGCCAAGTCTGTGTGAGCTCCAGAGACAGGAAAAGGAATAGACCTGGAGAAGTCTACAGTGCAGAGCAGAGGGAACACCGAGTAAGCTCTTCCATGGGGGAGATTAAGGTAGCAAAGAACACAGCCACAACAGGAGTCAGGAAGGGGTCTCTGGGGGAAGGCTCATCTGTGCTGAGACCTGAAGGACCAGCATCTTAATGGATAAGAGAGAGTCACAGGCATTTGAGCCTCTAGAAACTCAAGTTTGCTAGTTCAGAGATACTCAGCATGGTATGGTCAGTCTCTGCATCCATCATTCTGTACATACAGTGGTTGAACACCTAACCCCAAGAATACTGTCCGGGCCCAATCAGGCAGAGCTCAGGGGAGTGAAACCCGGGTACCATTAGAGTCCTCAGAGCTATCTTCCACTTGGGTGTGAACATCTAACCAAGACACATGCTGGGAAGAAAGGTGTGGAAGCACTTACTGAGGCACTCTTTGGCAAAGAAGTGGCACTGCGTGGCGACAGCACATATGGCTGAGAAGTGATTGACTAGGCTAGAAAGGGATACTCTGTGATATGGAGATACCTTAAAAATGTGTCAAACGAGAAAAGAATCAGAAACAGAAGGTGCAGTGAAGGAAAATGCCAGTTGTGTAAATTAGAAGCATATGTAAAGAAAATAACACTCTTTTTTTTTTCAAGACAATGTGCATTTCCAATGACATGCCCCAACACAATTCAATAGGGAACAGAGAGGTGGGGGAGGGGCTGGAAGTTGCCAGGATGGGGAACAGAGAGTACAATGAACTGAAGCAAAGCCTGGCAGGAAAGAGGAAGATACTGGTGTTGGCACGCAGAGGAGAGAACAGAATACACTTGCTATACCTACCCAAGATCATTTAAAAAGTGAAAACACAGAAACAACCTGGATAGCGGCAAAAATCAAGGGATGCGAAAAGTCGCTAAGGCAACAGAGCATCTGCAGTTCTCAGAGGGCAGGAGAGTGAAGCAGAGGGATGAGGGCTGATGGATAGTGAGGCTGGCACCAGTAAAAGTCCCCGTGCCATCTTGAGGATTTGGAATTTTATCCTATATCCACTGATCACCTCTCGAAAGGCTTTTAAGTCGTGCACAGATTTGGTCATCAGCACTCCTAGAGAACCACAGATACAGGTTCATGTCATGAACAGATGTGGTCATGGCCTCAAAGCTCAGACTTCATTAGCTACAAAGTCCTTTCACACGCAGGAGCTCAGTGGACCCCCACCACACCTGTGGGAGAGGTGAGGCCAATATTACTTTCATGTAGAGGAGGTTGCTGAAGCTTGAGGAATCAAAGAGGCTAACATTCTGAAAAAACAACATCCTTCTCTCCACAGCTATGAGACGCAAACTTGTCCCGTCGATGAGCTGAATTCAAATATGTCAAGTGAAATTATGCTAACTCGGTTTAAGTTAATTTGCATGGTGTTCAGTTGAATCTGTTCATTCATTGAAAAAAACCATTTTTAGTGCCTACTGTGGATCAGTCTGTGCCAAATGTGAGGGATGCAGCTGTGGGAAAGACAGTCCTGACTGCCCAAGGCTAACAGAATAGCAAAGGGAGACCAGCTTTGCATAATTCCCTTGGACCTCACACCATTCTAGACATTCTTGCCTCTAGGTTCTTGAACATACCAGCCTCATTGCTACCCCAAGGTCTTGTACTTGTTTGCTGTTCTGGGAAAACATTTTCCCCAGGAAACCAGAGAGCTCTCTCCCTCACTTTGCTCAGATCTGTGCTCAAATATCACCTCAAAGGAGGCTTTCTGTGGCCATCACATTCTTTAATGGCACCACCCATTACCCTGTTAGATTTGGCCACAGTATATCTAGTACTGTCTAATATGATGCGCCTATGAAGTATACCTTTAAACAGAGTCGAGACTGTCAGCCCATTACTGTAACACTCTCAGCACCGGGAACAGATTTGGACATGATGCATGGTTGATAGTAATAAACTATAAAATTCAATCAAACTGAGTTAGAATTGGGTGGAGTAGATATAGGGTAGGTCAGAGGGGCTGAGGTTATTGGGTTAGGATAAATAGCCTAAGGAAGGGCTAAGGAGAGGCAAAGAGGCTTCGTAAGACACGCAGTTCATAATCGCATACGGAGCATCTACTATGAAGACCATTGCTGTGTACACACTTGGGATTCAGAACCACGTGAACAATTGAAGCTGCCCTTGTACAGCTCATATTCTTTTAAACCAATTTTTAAAGATTTGTGTAATTTTAATTATGTGTGCATATATGTGGGCAGGGTGGGTATGTGCATACATTAATCACAGGTGTGTGAAGAGTCCAGAAGAAGACATGTAATTCCTTGGAACTGGTGTTACAGGCAGTTTGTGAGCCTCCCAATCTAGATGCTGGGAACTGAACTCTGGTCCTCTGCAAGAGCAGTGCATGCTCTTAACCCCTGAGCCATCTCTCCAAGGCCCAGAGTCTACATTCTAAGGAGAATTATTAAAGGGTTAAGAGAAATTAAAATGAGGAAACTTCAGGTGAGCTTCACCGAGTTAACGCATAGTCTGAATTGTCAAGCATGGCTCTGGCTCAGAGGCACAGAACCAGGCTCCACCCACTCAACACAGCCAGTCTGGACAAGCTAAACCACATGGATAACTCTTCGATGGAGTTACACAGCCTGCACACATATGAACTGTATTGACTGCAGTCAGGTTGCAAGGGGGGACAATGCAATCAAGCTGAAGGCACCGTGTGTGCTCTGAAAGTGCTTTGCTCTTCACTGACTGGAGGGGGTCTGGGGTAGGTGAGAGGGACTGGGGTTATTAGGATGGATATCCTAAGAACGGGCAAATGAAGCAGGGCTTCACTAAGCTAGACTGAAGAGAAGCTATGCTGAATTTCTGTGATGGCTCAAGTCACGCCCCTTTCCCTAGACCAGAGATCACTGGACTGAGATTAGAGGGACCAGAGCAGAGCTCTTCCAAGCTGTCTTCTGAGTCAGGTAGTTCTGTGCTGGGTTAGTCAGCTGGATATGTTCTGCCCATACCTGCAGGACCTGAGGTAGCACAATCAGCTACAGGCTCAAGCAGCTTAGAGGATACACCAACCCTCCATACTGTATGTCCTGTCACCTGCTGGGGTCCTTGGAGACCTACCTTGCCACAAGGCTGGAGCAGTCCACACTTTCTGGCTTTCTAATCTCAAGACATCTGAAACTTTCCCAGACATTCACTTCAGACAAATCCTTTGGGGGTTTCCAAACCCAAGTGCAGATATAGCAGGCAATGAGTGGTCACACACATTGTCTTCTCTCCCTCCAGTTTCCCGGATGAGTTTCCTGATGGTGGTCTACTTAGCATCCAGCCACATGAGTGTTCACAGCCTTCTCGGCCATGTACATGAGCAAAGTGGGACTTGGAGAAGTAGCCCCAAAGTGAGCATCACTGTGCCGGCTCTCTTCAAAGCCCAGCACCTTGTACACAGGAAGTGCTCGGTTAGTGTCAGTGAGTCCACAAATGCAGCCAATGCACACATGTGCAGCACACAGAGAGTCTACAGATGCCAGAGTTACAGAGGGCCAGTCTTCACTCTCAGTGCCAGTGCAAGACCTCAGACCCATCCCCACCCCCAACTACTCAACTATGGAACCAGCTCTCCTGCCACGTCCAGGCAAGCTGCTGGACTTCAAGCCTGGAGTGGGGTGGGTGACACCAACAGAGAGGCTGCTGGTGTGAATTAGGTTGTTCCCCGCCTCCCTGACCCCCCACTCCACCTTAAACATCTCTCTCCTCTCCAAAGTGGCTGCCAAAGACCAGGCTTGGAAACGCTTCCCAGTCTTAATCCACTACATCTGCCATCAAAATCTGTCTTGATTACCCAGGGCAGAGACAGAGGCTCAGAATGGAGAGAAAGAAGCCGTATGTGCCTCAAAAGCAACTGTCTGGCAATCGCTCCTGAGCCATGTATGGCAGATGGCAGACAGCTTCTCGGCCCTTAGAAACTGTCTTGTCTCCTCATACACTAATAGACAACCACTCAGTGTGGGCCAGGTCTTAAAGGGCATCTCACCATCATAAGAATCTGTGAAAATACACAGTACTATCCCACTCTGCAAATTAAGAAACTAGGCCTCAAAGAGGTCACATACCTAGAATGGCACGGCAGGAAGAAGCAGAGAAAGATCCACCTGCCTGTGAGGGAGAGATAACTCTCCTCTCGCCTCTCACCACCAATGACAAGCAGGAGAGCTGGCCCTGAGGTCATCAGAGTGGGTGAGCTGGCCCTGCCTCTCACCTACTGCAGTACTCAGGATAGCAGGCCCTGCACCTCACCTGGGCAGCACAGTAGAGCTGGCACTGGGTGTGATGGTTGTGGGTGAGCTAGCCTTGAGGGCACTAGTGTAGGAGAGCTGGCCCTGCCTCTTGTCTGCTGGATGGTGCAGATGAGGGAGAAACATCCTCCTCCCTTCCATTGCCCTTCGCCACCTATGGCAGGCAGGAGAGCTGACCCTGGGGTCATGAGAGTGGGGTAGCTGGCTATTTCTCTCACTGGCTGCTACACTCAGGAGAGCAGGCCTTGCATCTCTGCCTGAGCAGCAAGGGAGAACTGGCCCTGGTGAGGAAGAGGGGGAGTTTTACTGGTGAGCCGACCCCAGGACATGAGAGTGGAAGAACCAGCAGGCTGACCAGTCCAAATATCTCTCAGGCCCAGATCCAGGGCTTTGAATTGGCCTGCCCCAGCATCTACCCCATTGATAAACTGCTGGAGTGCATGAGGGGGTTGGTCCTACAGATCCAAAGCTTCAGGATCTCCACGACACAGGGCAACAAAAGGATATCTGAGGGGAGTCCCAGTATCAATAGAGTAACAGAAGCCAGAGGCCGCATACCAGACCAACAAGTCACTGCAGTGAACATTTGCAAGCAAAGAAGTGTGGACAAAAGGGTGTACTGTGGGACCCACTGTGACATACTACAGCTTCCACAAGGAGGATTGTTTTTCTCTGCTTGAGGGGAAGGTTACAAAGATGGGGGGGGGGGTGGTAATGAGGGAAGGGGAAGATGAGTGGGATTGGAGTGCATGGTGTGAAACTCACGAAGAAACAATAAAAAGTTGGAAAACAAGACCCACCTGCTTGCAAAGCCCCATGCTGTGCTGCCACAATACCCCATTCGCCATCCCTCTTCTCCTAGACCTAACCCACACAGTCCATCTCCTGGATGTCTGTGAGTTCTTCTGTGAGTTGGTCCCAGAGACTCTAAGAAAGTCTCCTAAGGCCAGGCAGTGGTGGCACATGCCTTTAATCCCAGCAATTGGGAGGCAGAGGCAGGCGGATTTCTGAGTTCGAGGCCAGCCTGGTCTACAGAGTAAGTTCCAGGACAGCCAGAGCTACACAGAAAAACCCTGTCTCGGGAAAACAAAACAAAACAAAAAACAAAAAAACCAGAAAGTCTCCTGGGACAGTCAGGAACAGGGAAGGAATCTGACAGACAGAGGTCAGAGCTTAAGCCCAAGAAGAAATGTGAACATGTACATACATCACACATGGACAGACACACACATACACATATGCACGCACACACACATACACACACAGAGAGACACATGCATATGCACACAGGCACACAGCACCCTTAAGTGAGGGCAGAGTCTCAATTGCTCTATCACATAAGACATTTCTCAACAGGCTCCTGCGACTGAACTATCTGAGGTGCACCATGGCATCAAGAGCCTCAGCAGGTGTGGATCCAGGGCTAGCTGAGTGTCCATCCTGGTGGACAGGTTGCTGTCCTGACTCGTCTGCTCCACTCCCCTGATGCTAGAGCAGGACTCCCCACCCTCTAGGGCATGAAGCTGAGCAGGAGCAGAGGCAGAGCCCAACACTAGTGAAATCCAGAGGAAACATGAAAGGGTGGGAACTGGAAGGAATTACCCAGAGGGACAGAGGCCAAAGTCAAAGAGAAGGGTAGCCCTATTCATGGTGAATCTCAGTCAGTCTAGAAAACATACATGTTCATATCCAGAAGCATTTTGCTAAATAACCAAGCTAGGCTCTTCAAAAGTGCCACTGTCAGGAAAGCCACAGAAAACACAAACAAAAAGGCTGAGAGACTGTTGGCGCTTAAGGGAGACTAAAGAGACAAAGCAACCAGAATGGAATGTTCTAGAAGGGATTATTTAATAAATTGAAATATTTTGAATGGTATTATATATTAGATAATAGCATAATGTAAGGATTACAATTTTAGGGCAATCATGGTGTTGTGATAATGGAGAAGCATGCTTTTTGTCGAGAGGCATGTGCCAAAGTTGGGCGATAAGACAAAGGAGGGTAGGAGAGTGAGAGAGCATACATACTGGGGATAGATGAGGGAAGAAAGGAAAGAGAGACAAACTGTATTAAGGATTTCTAACTCTAGATAAAGGACAGAGAAGGGTGGATCCTATGATTCTCATAACTCTTCTGTTTTTTCATTCCCTACTGCCAAAAAGGGCAGAGGAAGTCTGAGGGGAGGGGAAAGAGGATATATATATATATATATATATATATATATATATATATATATATATGATGTGTGTGTATGTATTATGTGTATGTGATGTGTGTGTATGGTAGATGTGTGTGCATGTGGCATGTGAATGTGGTGTATGTGTTGTGATGTGTGTGCTGTTTGTGTGTATATATTAGTGTGTATGTGGTGTATGTGTATGTGTGTGTGGTATGTGTGTATATACATGGTATATGTGGTGTGTGATATTTATGTGTATATGTCGGGGGGTGTGAAAAAGCATACCAAGTGGGCAGAGGGTTCTGGTGGAGAGGACCCAGGCAGGGTTCCCTCTGATCTCTACTGTTCAAGGAATGTTTCTTTGGAAAGGAGGCTACTCGGAAAAAACACACACAAAGGTGAGGGGGTCTTTCCTTCCTGAGAATGTCCCAGGCTGAGGCCACTGCAGAAGCCCAAAGCTCCTCGATGGAGGAAAACTAGCATGGTGAGGAGCCAGCATGAGGCTAGAATTGCCCAAGGAGCAAGACCAAGCAATCCAAGGATGGCAGAGGAGAGGAGGGCAGCAGGTGTGGGCAACCTTTCCAAAATGACCCTGCTCCAAAGCTGACAACAGATGACCAGGAACTAAGGCGGAACTCGCCTAAGAATCCCGGCATGAGATGAAACAGCTGGCTTCAGATGGCAGCGGTGAAGGCCAAGAAATGGCTGGATAGTAGATATTCATTTCCCTTTTTTTAAAAGCAGTCTCAGTATGTTGTCAAGGCTGACCTCAGACTCCAAGGCTCAAGTGATCCAGCCTCAACCTCTCCAGTAATGGAGCCTACGTCAGTGTCACTATGCCTGACTGATGAATACACTGCTGAAGGCAGAATCTGAATGGGCAGGATTTCCTACAGGAGCATGTGACTATCCTGTCTGGGTTTTGTGACTGCTAAGGAAATCTTCATGAAAGGTCTTGGTGTGTGCCAGGGCAAGAGGCATCTGGAACCCTTACAGGACCACATGGAAAGCTACAGATGAAATCTTCTGCCTTGCAGGTCTCCCCGGAGCCCATGGCCCCTCCCCAACCACTCCCTGCCCAGATGGGCCCACAGAGGCCACAGGTTACAGAGAGGGAGTGCACACCCCAGCAAAGATTGATGCCTTTTAAACAGACCCAGAGCGAGAAGGACGGAGAAAGTCAATATTTGTCCGAGCAAGCCAAACAGGCGGGCTCGCCCAGGAATGTGAAGAAGGGGGAGGGAGGCTAGCGCCCAGAGAACATTATTTCAACAGACAGATATTTGGAAACCGTCGCTGTCCTGAGGGTGGGGGAGGGGCTGGCCATCCAACTCTATTCCTTCTGGGAAATGGATGAGCCCAGGCCAGGTGGCCAGAGGCTGGCAGAAGAGCTGACCCACCATTTCACATGCCTGAAAATAAGGAAAGGGTTTGAAGCAAGGCCCACAGGTCCAGTGGCCCAGCATCTTTCTACTTCTTAGTTGAGTTGCAGGTTTGCCCTGACTGCTACTCATGCTACTAGATCCAAATCTCACCTGGCTGTCCATCTCACCTTACTTCATATTCCTGACAATCTTAGCAACTTAGCTTCTCCTCCCTACCTCTCCATGGCAGGTGCTAAGCCACTCTTTGCCATGATTTTACTCAAACTGGTCCTCAAGACACACCTTCAAACCCTGATTCAAGTTTCACCTGCAACCATCTTCCACCCCCAACACACATATACTCAGCCTTCTGGCTTTGGGATTAAAGTTTTGAGGCTGAGCTCAAGGAGAGCTGGATTCACCAGTTTCTAGCTGATAACTTACGTTCTCATGACTCCATCCTCCTGAATCCTGGCGTGTTCATCCATAAACTGCTGTGGAAGGCTGCATGAGCCCCCACAGGATGGCTGTCCCTTTCTCCTAAAGCCTGGGTGTAGCCACTGGGATCTTGAAAGACTGGAGTAAGTAGGGCCATGAGAAGAGGAACACAAGTGGCCAACCGGAAGCTTAAAAAGGCAAGAGGGTGGATTCTCCCCTCTAGTAGCCCAGCAAACTTGGCCCTAATCTGGTGATGTATGTTCTAGACTCTGCCCCCAGGACTGTTATGGAGGTAAGCTTGTGCTGATCTAGACTCTGGCTTCTAAAGTGTGGCTCACAAACTGATATGGGGTCATGAAATTCAATGTCTGGCTGTGAATACTGTGAATGTGGTGTATGTTTTGTGGTGTGTGTGGTGTTCATGTGTATGTATTAGTGTGTGTGTGTGTGTGTGTGTGTGTGTGTGTGTGTGGTACGTGTGTGTCTGATGTGTGTATGGTGTATGTGTATATAGTATGTGTATGTGGTATGTGTGTGTGTGTATGTGATATATGCTGTGTGTGTATATATGTGTGTAATATTTATATGTATATGTGGGGGGGGGTGTTGTTGGTGAAAAAGTGTACCAAGTGGGCAGAGGGTTCTGGTGGAGAGGACCCAGGCAGGGTTCCCTCTGAACTCTACTGTTCAAGGAATGTTCATTTTTTACAACATTAAAGGTTTCTGAATGTACAAGCGACAATTAATTTAAAATCGAGCGAGTGATGAATGAGATGTTTTCAGGAGTACTCATCCTCACTGCATGATGTGACTTCACTGCAGCCTTGATTCTCACCATACGCACATCCGTGCTGCACACACCCTGACACCAAAAGATGCCAGCAAATACTATCAGAAAACCTCAGCTCAGAGAAGAGTTTAAGGGGATGAACCACGGAGTTTTTTATTATATGTACACATTTCTTTTTGCTTTTATAGACACGGTGGTTATAAATGAAAAGCAAAGACTCTTAACATTTTCCTATCGTCATTCGTTAACACATAAGTATCAAACTAGTATACCTTTGGATTGGCTTGTGTTTATAGCATTTGGGTTTTAAAAGATGCTGTTTTCAGGTAGGTGAGATGGCTCAGTGGGTAAAGGTTGCTGAGAAGCCTGAGGGCCTGAGTTTGATTCCCAAGATGCACGTGGCAGAAGGAAAGAGAAACAAACCCAGATTTACATTAAAGAGTAAACACGATTTTAAAAATCTTGAATTGTTTCCATTGCTGTCTTGAATTTCATCTTTGAAGATTGTTAGGTAAATCTGGCTCAGTCTCAGGACATCATTTCCAACAACTTCTGAAATGACCCCAAACACACTTCTGGCATTTTATATTATGTGTTTTTGCAAAACAACATTGTCAGCATTGGCAATTAAAATGAAGATATTGGTCAACTCTAGAAAGTACTAGAGATGTTCTCTGGCCCATAAGATAAAATATTCAGCTAAGATTTAATTATTTTTCTTTCTTTTTAAAAATGTGTTTATTTTATGTGTATACAGGGTGTGTGTGTGATTGTACACACACATGCACGTGCTGTGCATGTGATGTCACAAGACAACCTTGGGTATTGCTCTTCCTCAGACATTAGCCATCTTGGGTTTGTTTTTTGTTTTGTTTTGTTTTGTTTTGTTTTGTTTTCTGTCTTGGTTTTTGAGATAGGTTCTGGAACGGAGACCAGGGCCTCACCAATTAGGCTAGGCTACCTGGTCACATGCCTCCAGGACCTGCCTGTCCCTTCCTCTCAGGCTTTGGGAATAGAATAATGCATTTTACAAAGATATTGGAATTGAGCTCATGTCTTCATACTCATAGGGAATGACTTTACTGACTTAGCCATCTCCAGCCCAAGGCTTGATTATGTTCTAAATATCCCAAATTTTACTGTCTTAGTTAGGGTTTTACTGCTGTGAAGAGACACCAATGACCACAGCAACTCTTATAAGGACAGCATTTAATTGGGCTGGCTTACAGGTTCAGAGGCTCAGTCCATTATCATCAAGGCATCCAGGCAGGCAGGGTGCAGAAGCTGAGAGTTCTACATCTTCATCTAAAGGCTGCTAGCAGAATACTGACTTTCAGGCAGCTAGGATGAGGGTCTTAAAGCCCACTCCCACAGTGACATACCTACTCCAACAAGGTCATACCTACTCCAACAGGGTCACACCTAATAGTGCCACTCCATGGGCCGAACATATAGAAACCATCACACTTATCTTCCCTCTCAATCCTTCAACCCTACCCCCAATATTTTCTCCTTCCATCTTTATATCATTATTTTTATAGCCCACTGAATTTGATTAGTGCTGCCTGCATACACATGGATGTGGGTGATTCATTGGAGCATGGACAAACTACCAGCAGCCACACTTCCAAAGAAAAATGACTTACCCTCTCCCAACAGCCATTAATGCCAATAGCTCCTGAGCTGGAGGTGCAGTTTCATAAGCCCATCTCCCACCCATGCTGGAATGTTGCCTGCCTTGCCCTTGTGCAGGTAACCATAGTTGCAGAGAGTTATAAATGCAGCTGTGCTGTTGTGTCCAGAAGACAGCATTTCACAGCATCCCCTCGCTCTTACATTTTTTTAAAGATTTATTTATTTCATTTATATGAGTACACTGTAGCTGTCTTCAGACACACCAGAAGAGGGCATTGGATCCCATTACAGATGGTTGTGAGCCATCATGTGGTTGCTGGCAATTGAACTCAGGATCTCTGGAAGAGCATGCATCCAGTGCTCTTAATCACTGAGCCATCTCTCCAGCCCTCTCACATTCTTTCTACCCACTTCTTCCATCCTATTTCCAGAGCCTTGTGGGGGGGTAGGTAATATAAGTTTCCCATTAAGGGCTGGGCACTCAACAGTCACTTATTCCCAGCATGCTGACCAGATATGAATCTCTGCACTGACTGCCCACTGAAGAAGTTTCTGTGGCCAAGGTTGAAAACAACACTAATCCATGTGTGTGAACATAAGCACTTAGAAGGCAGTTTGACGTGTGCATTTAGGAAAATGACAATAGCTCACAGCCATGGGCTTTTGACAAGTATCAGGCATAAATTTCCTCTTTTGGAACATACCTCAAATCCAAGCTGAAAGCAGCTGGTTAGCCCTACAGCAGTCATGTCACTATGGCTCCTGTAAGGACTTACTTACTTGCCTGACAGGTCAGTGTTACAATATGCAAAGCCCAGCACTGGGCAAAACCACTGGTGTCTATTCTTCCCCTGTGGCCTGCATAGCAGCTTCCTGCGCTATGAAAACTAGCCAGTAGAGAACTCTCCAAGGTCATTTCCAGCTTGATTTCTCAAATCCTGCAACCAAAGTGTGGTTTGTCTTCAGCAGTAGACTCTCACCATCTAGCTAGAGTGGACAACCAAAACTTATCAAATGGTTTGTGTTGTTTGGGGATTCTCCGTGACCAGTAACTTTTAGGAAAATATTTCACACCTGGCACTGAGTTTTCATTTAATAAATCATGTCTTCTGTGGGAAGCATTTTCTACCCATGCAGAGTACCTCCATTTCTTTGTTTTTTAATTATATTTTTAATTAATTACAAAAGAGTGAGTTTTCATACATCTTTAGTTTTGGATAGTCCACCCCTACCCCTTTCTTTTCTTGCCCTCCTTCCCCCACTTCAATCCTTATTTAACAAAGATATAATTCTTTATTTAAAAATAAATAATAAATAAATAAATATCCACCTCATTAGAATTCAAATTTATTTTCACCCTTAATAAGTGATAATACTGTGCATATTCTAAGGAACATTTTCAATAATTTAAATAGTTTAAATGGATTTCGTGTCATACATTTTTGAGTTGTATATGTAATTTATGTATGTATATACCTAGGGTTAAGGAAAAGTCTGTTAGGTGAAAGAGGGCAAGTGGAAAACATTTAATAAACCCTGCTGTAGCCTAGGAAGTTTGTGCTAACTTGTCAGAGCTATAACAGAAAGCTAATTGATTGGAGCATTACCTTCATGCCTCCGGGACTCTGGGAAGAACTAACATGGCAGTTAGAGAATGCTTAGCCTCGAGCAGAGAAAGGGATCAGGAACTTCCCCATCGGTGCCATCCCAGCCCTGATCCCTCCATGATTCCCATGATCCTCCTCTGCTTGTTTCCACATCTGCTTATCCCTCCAAGATTAGAACAACTGAAGGCAGACAGGAAGTAGCATGATTATCTTGGTATCAATTATTCCAGCCACTTAGTAGGTAGTCAATAAATTGTAAATAAATGAGTGAATGGATGGTATTTGTCCACACACAGCAAAGCTTTAGTCATACAATTAAGTACAGATTCCTGACACAGAGTAACAAAACTCTACAATCCACTGAACCAAATGCAAGAGTGTAAAATGCTAGAAGTGGGATATGAAACCATCTGGGACTCGCAGGGAAGACGGATGGATGTCCCTCTTGTCTACATTACAGATTCCTGGTGGCTTTTCTTTTCTGACACGATGAAAGGGTAAGGCCTCCCATGTAGGTTTCACAGCTGCCTGCTTCCTCTGGTCACAGGTAAAGGAATACTGGTAGTCAAAGCTCCAAACATGGACCATGGAGATGCTGAAGTGCAAGGCCAACAGCCCTGGAACATTTCAGGCACAATAAATCATTACTTCACTTCATGTGCAAGTGTCCATTAATATTTGTCAGGGAATAATTTGAAGACCAGACAAGTGGTACAATTTATCTACAGTCACACAGCTCGCCAGTCTCATCTGATGGAGCCAGAAGGAATCTCATGACTGGAACAGCAGCCTGAGCAACTAACTTATCTGTGGCGTCTCTAGATTCACTCAACAAAAATACTTGCCAAGCCTTCTCTGAGTCCAGACTTGCTCTGTGTGTGTCGAGAACAGAGAGATGGCTCAACCCCGTGAAGAAATGTACCCTGAAAACTCACAGTATAAGAGTGGGGCATGGGGAGTCCCTGGAGAGCCAGGTGTCTGATGAGCATCAGATATAAAGCTCCTTTTGTAACAGCCTACCACATGAAAGTGGGCAGGCAAGATCTTTGAGAGAGGGAACTTCAAGCCAGAAGACAGCACACACAGATGCCCATAGATAAGAGAGCATATTCCAAAAACAAAACAAAACAAAACTAAACAAACAAACAAACAAACAACCTACAGGTCAATTGGAATGGCAGGAGGGTAGTGGCACAAACAGGGACAAAATAGAAGAGCAAGGAGCAGAAGAACCCTCAGGGCTGAGATTGCCCTCACACCCCAGGGCAATGGGACACTCTGTAAAGGAAGCATAAGAAGGCCTTGGTCAAATTTTATCTTTCTGAAATAACACCTATCTTGTACCCAGCATTTATGAACTCACAGCCACTCTTCCAACTGCACTGCATTTGATCCACACCGCAACAGCATTATCATCTTACAGCTTCTCAGTTTACAAATGCGGAAGTTGAAACACAGAAAGGTTGAATACCGTGTCCAAGGTCACACAGCTAGAAAGTGTCAGAAATGAGATTTGAACAGACAGTCTGGCTCCAGAGTCTAAGAGCTCACCCCAGCAGGAGTGTTGTCTCAGAAATCAGGGTCTGGACACGTTTGCATGACACTGGAGCCCTGCACAGAGCCAAGCAAAGGGGAGGCATGCATCCAGGCTGCCTGGCAAGTGGCCTGGCTCGGAGAGAGAAATACTGCTCTCCAAGACTCTGAGTACAAGGTCAATTGGACTTGGGTGGCCAATCACTGATGCTTCAGCCACACTTCCCCACCCTGCCCCCTCCATGCCTTGTGCCCACCAGCGCACAGTGCACCCTGAGCTTTGGAGCACTTAATCAGCTTCCCGGATTTCTCTGGGTTTCTCCCAGCTTGGATTTTCTGGAAGTTCTTTCCGCTTTGCTGCTGATCCTATCTCCCCGTGTGTTTCCCATTAGTGGAGCGATTAACACTCACTCATTTGCATAAGCTCAGAGGCCCCCCACACTCAGGAGCCTCTGCCTCTGCCTCTGCATGGCTGGAGAGAGGCTTGCAAAACATGCTTACGAGTCTTCTGGGGACCTACTTGTCCTTACCAGATGTCATAGGTTTCTCTCAAAGGTGGGGATGGTGATGGCACTAGGTGTAACGTCTGCTTTCCAATCCAGCACCCCAGCCGAAGAGAAGCTACCCAACATTTCCAGTTCTGTCAAGCCCACTCTTCATTTAAGAGAACAGTATTTGTTGAAAAATAAAATTGTGTGTATTCACAATTGATGTTTAAAAATATATAACATGGGCTGGAGAGATGCCTCAGAGGCTAAGAGCACTGGCTGCTCTTCCAGAGGTTCTGAGTTCAATTCCCAGCAACAACATGATGGCTCCAAACCATCTGTAATAGGATCCGGTGCCCTTTTCTGGTGTGTCTGAAGACAGCTACAATGTACTCATACTATATATATATATATATATATATATATATATATATATATATATATATATATACATATGTGTGTGTGTATGTATATGTATATATATATAAATCACAATCAAGCTACTTAACATAAATATGTCTCAAAGTTACCATTTGTGAGAACATGTAAGATTTGCAGTCTTAGCAAACTTCATTCATATGTTATGTGATGTAATTAGCCATGGTCACCATGAAGTTTTTAGCAATCCAGAATCTATCTGTGTTGCACTCCTGAAACTTGGTACCCTCTGTGCCATGCCTACCTCCAGCCACTGAGTCAACTTTCCTGAATTCACCTCATAATTAGATCATGAAGAACTTGTCTTTCTGGGCCCAGTGTGTTCCATTTTGTATTACGTCCTCCCGGTTTACCTACATTGTCACAAATGATATGCTTTCCTTCTTTTTCAAGGATGACTAGTGTGTGTGTGTGTGTGTGTGTGTGTGTGTGTGTGTGTGTGAGATGTTCTGATTCTTTCATCGGCAAACAGACTCTTGGGTTGTTTCCATATCTCGGGTGCTAGACTGTTGCAATGAGAACTGATGTGCAAACATCCTCTCCCTGTACTGACTAGTGTTCTCTGCCTATGGGATTGCTGGGTCCACCACAGCACAAAGGAGGCAACCTGTCCTCCTTGTTTATCAGGCCTTAGGAATCACCATTCTGGCATGATGAGCCCAAGCTGATGTATTCTCATGTGATTCTCATCATTTTCTTAAAGAAAAGAATTGTTATTCCCACTTTACAGACAGGAAAATTGATGTGTAGAGATGTAAAGTTACTAAAAGCAAAGTCACAGATACTTGTAAGCCCAGGCCTCCCTGGCTGCACAAGCCTGAGATGGCTGTCTTGGACCTACTGCCTTCACACTCAGCCTACCTCAAACCCAGGTCTCTCCAGAAACACAGGGAAGGTGCAGAGCCTTGTGGAGCTGCACTGTCCCCACCAGTAGGAAGTGACCTGGGCACATTAACATAGGCAAGAGTCAGACTTCTTCAACTCATGCCAGCCTCCTTAACTGCCCTGTACCATTAGTCACCTCCACATCACACCTGAAGACACTAAGGCACCTAGAGGTAGAGTTCACTGCCTAAGATCATGCAACTAGTAAGCAAATGGCTGAGCCAGGATTTGAACCAGACCTCATACCCCTTTCCACAGTACTACAGATGCTGAGATACTCAGAGATTAAGTAAAAAATGTCTCCCCTATGCCACACACACACACACACACACACACACACACCACCCAGGTGTTCTCAATGATCCAAGCCACTGTATCTGTCTAGCCAATTCCACCTACTTTACTACATCCAGGATGCCCCTGGGTGAGGATGCCTGGGGTGAGCTAGTATGGAGTTTCCAAGGAGTCAGATTGCTGCTGTGGAAGGAGGTGGCCAGCACACAGGAGGTGGGCAGCCCAGGGGCAGTCTCCCTATCAGGGCTTGTTGCTATTTACGTACTGTGGGCCTCAGATCCTGCTCATGATAGGAAGATTTGCTGCTGTTTTCCTGCACTCTCACCATGATCCATCTGTTACCTTTTAGAAGGGCCTCAGTGGCCCTGGCTGACTTGCTTGCAAGTAGATAGGAGGTCTCCTGCAGAACCCACCTTGACGCCCTCAGGCCTCCACCCCAGAAAACCTCCCAAGCTTCTTCATGCCTTGCATTACTATAGATCCCAAGTGCAAGGTACCAGGTTTCTAGGAATGGCCTGAAGGAAATGCTCCTAACGCTCCTGGAAACTGGCAGGTCCAAAAGATTCCCAGCACAGCCATCTGCTCCCACTAAAGCTTAGTATCCCATCTATCTGGACTGCCCAGAAGAACCAATAGTAGAATTGGGATAGGTGAAGGCACTGTGCACTAACAGGCCACATAGACACTGGGGAGGAGGAGAAGAAACTATTGCCAAGTATGAACACAACGCCTAAGAGCTTCCCAGAGGCCCAACTGTCTTTTCTTCCTCTACTTGCTCCTTAGACTTCTGAGAAGTCAGCCAAGACACTGAACTCAATGCCAGGGTCAGAATTCAGTTTCTGAGTCCCTCCTCAGGCCTCTTGTGTGACCTGGGGCAAGTACCTTCCCTTCCAAGGCTACTCCAAAATGAAGGCTTGGCCCCACAGCCACCTAGAACTCAGAACTCAAGGCCCCTGCTCCAGAACGACTGTGATCTTGTATCTAGGCTCTATGAGAGGCAGTCACTAGGGAGAGCACAGGTCATCATAGAAGTTTACAGTCACCCCCCTCCATTCCATCCCATTGTGGCTGGCCTCATTCTGTCCCTTTAGGTAAGAAAAAAACCAAGAGGCGAACTCTGGGACAGGCTTAGAAAAGATTCCCAGAGGGTTTTAGATTTGCCAGGGGGAGGCAGATCTGCTGGCTAGAAGCCCTCACCCCTGAAGACAAGCAACTGTCCCCTTAATCAAATACATACCCAGGACTCTAGAGAGAGCCAGTGGGAACTGACTCACTACTCTTGGACCTGCTTTCTGGCTCAGAGGAGGAAGTAGACCTTTTAATGGAAATGGCTGGAGCCTTTCCCTCTCTCAAGAAAAACTTTTTTCTAAAACTAATAATAACTTTTTAAAAAATTATTTTGGGTACACACAACAGTTTAGCCAAGTTGGGGATTCTGCTGCAGGCTCCCAACAATGAAGTCCAGGGCTCTTTCCTCCCATTGTCCTTAGGTTTCTCTCCTCTGTGGGTACAGGCCTTGGGACACTGATTACAGTCACATGACCAGAGACTATTGAGATGCTCTAAGAAATGATGGGCTAAGATGGACAGATATGGGCTGGAGAGGTGGCTCAGCGGCTAAGAGAACTAACTGCTCCTCCAGAAATCCCGAGTTCAAGTCCCAGCAACCACATGGTAGCTCATAGCCATCTGTAATGAGATCTGATTCTCTCTTCTGGTGTGTATGAAACAGCTACTGTGTACTCATATACATAAAAAAAAGTTTAAAAGAAAAAGAAGCCTGCTTAAGTTGGTGATCTTAACTAAAATAACATCAACTTTCATTGAA
This sequence comes from Mus musculus, assembly GCF_000001635.26. NCBI lineage: Eukaryota > Metazoa > Chordata > Mammalia > Rodentia > Muridae > Mus > Mus musculus. The sequence continues at coordinate 114,880,393 of NC_000070.6, forward strand.
AAAAGATGGACTACCCTCTTCTTAAGACCCACCTCCTCAACCACTCCCTGCCTCGATCTCTTCCACCCAGACCCTTGTGTCCTGCCTACTCCAGATCTCCATCTCCACCCAGGCTGAGAGCCCCAAAACTCTCACTGACACCACAGGTATCCTTTTAAATTCCAGTGAGATCCAAAAAAAATCCAAGGACTTGTACCTTCAGTTGTCCCTAAGGAAGTGAGGAACACTTTATTTCTCCCAATCAGGTCTAAAGCCCAAGTTTATAATGAATCTCGATCTTTTTAACTAACCCATTGCCTCCCCACCAACCTGGAAGGGATGGATGAAGGTGGATCTATAATTGAACAGCCCCTATGGACCCGTACATCTTCTGATACAGTGTAGCACACGGGATGCCATAGCTGATGGATCCACTTTGCAGCTTCCCCAGCTTTATTTACCTCATTCCATGTTGCTTCTGCAAAACTCTTCCCTCAGCCAGGAGTGCCCCCAGTTTTGGTTTTGCTCATTTCTGAAGACCATCCCAGTACCCAGGTGGTAACAGAACCTGTTTTATACCTGTGGAGCCCAGGGTGACACTGTCAGTGTGCAAGTTCTCACCCCTCATTGTGACCAGCAACAGCCTGACACATAGTTGGTGCTCAGATAATCTTTGTTAAGTCCAGCTTAGAGGCACATGGCCTGAGTTCAAGGCCAACATGTACAACATGAGACCTTACATTGGAAGGGAAGAGAAAAAAGGGAAGTGAGGAAAGATTGGTTAAACTGAGCTGAATATTTTCAAAACAGAGTAATGATAAGATGAAATAGTTGCTGAGTTTATAGGTTGAATGCAGAACAGTTCTGCGATCACTGTGTGCTCAACTGTAGGCCATGACTGGCATTTGCTTCCATAATGTGATACAGTGACAATAGAATAGCAAAGTGCTAGGAGACAGCTGCCACTGCCTGATACAGACTATATAGTGTATAAGCCAAGTCTGAACATGTGATAGATAGGTGAGTGAATATGTAGGTGAACATATGGATGGATGGATGGATGGATGGATGGATGGATGATGGATTGATGGATGAGTGGATTATAGATTCATGGGTGGGTGGGTGAAATGGCTGGATGGACTAGAGGCAACTCCTGCTGCTTTCAAACTGAAAGTCACTAACCATCCAAGAGCAGCTAGTCTTCAGTCTTTATTAAGAAATCATGAGGGCCTGTGCCTGGTGGTACACACCTTTAATCCTAGCACTCTGGAGACAAAGACAGGAGCATCTCTGTGAGTTCAAGACCAGCCTAATCTACAAAGTAAGTTCCAGGACAGCCAGAGCTGTTAGAAAAACCCTGCCTCAAGAAGGAGGAGGAAGAAGAGAAGAAAAAGAAGTCATGACAGCAAGCTCTACCTCCCTCTGTCCTGTGTGACTGTAACTTACTCTCTCAGCTCCAAAGGGAGCCTTTCTACATTACTAAAGTCTCTCTTATCCTTGGATGCCTAGTGTGTCTTGTTCTTTTTAGGGACAAGTCTATCTCTCACTGCCTGGCCTTTGCCTACTCCACATAGCTTGGTCTCTTTGCCCTTCCCTAACTTCAAATGGACCCTTCTGAGACAGCATGGAGAAAAACCACTATCATCTCTCTCTGAGTGAAGGCTCACAGGATCTGAGGGCCTTGCTTTGGTTTCACTGGCCCTGCTTGCACATAGAGCCCACAAATCACTAAGCAGAAGTGGCAAGGTTCCCTGTACCAAGATTCCTTGTACTCACAGCAGAAACAGCAGCTGTAGTTGCAGTCAAGATGAACCTTGGGAAGTTGGGGGGGGGGTGGATGGGTGGAGAATGGCCCTGCTCACTGTGCTCCCAAGGACCTCAGCCAAAGGCTGACCAGCCCCATCTCCCACTAAATGAGCAATCAGGAGAACCACATGCATATTTGCATAATGTTTGTGCTCAATTTGCTTCTTATTTGCATAAGTCCTCTAGCCCATCCTCCTGGGCAATTCTCTAGGAGCGCACAGTCTCTCATATCCTAGCAGGTGAAAGCCTGTCTAGTGGCCTCTGGAGGTCCCTCCCTTTATCCTGGCTAGGTCCCCTAAGGCATAGGCTGGAGCTAGATCCCAAGAATCAAGCATGCAAGGCTGGTGAGAGTCCTGCATAAGGACACACAGGTATGACAGAGCTCAGGGAGAAGTAGGTGCATAGGAGAGGTACCTGTCAATCTCTACTTACTCCCACTTTTTCTCACTATCTCCCTTTCAAAAAGAACCATGGAGCAACAACACAAAAATTGAGACATTCCAACAGAGGTATAAAAATCAAATAGGATTTTAGGAAGTGAGTTCCTGAGCTAGGTCTCCAAATTTGAGAGGACTAGGCAAACGGGGACCACAGTGGTGAGGGGCAGAGGCCATGCTGCCATGGCATGATATGATTATATATTCTACAAATTAGGAGACAGATCATAGATGACAAACAATGGACAAGAAATAGGCTTGTATGCTGAATCAATAGATGATAAATGATTGATAGATACAAGGTGATTAATAGACAGGTAATTGATAAATTGTTAAGAAATTATTATAAACAGTGGCTAGATGCTAGATACTAAGTTATATAGATAAATGACTAATGAGATATGATAGGCAGTACACATATGGGTGAATGTCTGACTTTGTGCCCCACACTAAAGAAGCAGTGATGGGTTAAGCATGCTCCCTCCAGCCTGTGAGACAGACAAGCAAGCAATTAATTAAAATTCAGTGTGGAGAGAGCTATGCTAGAGAGATGTGCAAATTGTTGTTGGAGTACAGAGATGGGGACTATTAACTCAGCTGGGAATGGAATAGGAAAAGACGTGATATAGACAGCATCACAAGACCGACATTTGAGCTGAGGGTTCTAAAGAATTAAAAAGAAGGTCATCAATAGCTCAGGATGTGGGGAGAAGCATTCGGGAAGAGGAAATGACCTGAAATAATGCATGCAGGTACAGGTGAAATCCGAAAGGGCCAGGTAGAGGGAGGTCCTGGTGAACGACAATAAGAAAAAAGCCACCATCATGCTAGGGAGGGTCCAAGCAAATGAGCAAACACAGAATCTATAAAACTACACACAACCTACCTCACCCTACATGCCTTACAGGGTGGCAAAAGCCCTATACAAAGTACAAAAGTGCCTATTCGCATCTAGATGTGAGGAAAAAACTCCTGGGTCCAAGCTCTCGGGAGGTGGCAAGAGTATGAGGAATTAAAGGCCTGCATCTGCCTCACAACCAGTCTGAGACCAGCCTTGGTACATGATGCCCTGAAGAATGAAAAAAAAGAAAGGAAGTGAAAGGAAAGTTTCAGATTTCAACAGGACATTGCCAGATTACAGACTGGGAGATTGGAAAAGCCACAAAAGCATGATCCAGAAAGGAAAAGATAAAGGGTGGATAGATCATAGGTGGGTGAATGGGTGTATGTATGTATGTATGTATGTATGTGCGAGCTGGTGGTAAATGGGGGGATGTGGATGCATGGAGGCATCAATAAATGGATATAGGAATGATAGGTGGGTATATAGGTAAGTGGATGGGCAGTAGATGGTAAGTAGATAGATGACTAGGGTGGGTGAATGGGTGGGTAGACAAGGATGGATGGGTAGATGGATGGACGAGTGAGTGGATGTTTAATGGATATAGAGATGAATGGTGGACGTTTGGATGGCTGTTTGGCTGGATGAATGGAAAACTAGATTCATCTGACATCATCTTTATAACAATTTGACCAACTGAACCACTGAATGGGTGGTTGCTGAGAAAGAGATCAGCATCTATGAAGGAAGGAAAGAGAGAGACTGTCTGGCCAACAGGAGAGTGAACACAGATGAATGGATGACGGTGGAGCCAAAGAGGAGCCTACAAATGTTAGGACATCTGGAAAACAGAAAAGCTCCATGCTTGATAGACAAGGCAGTTTCTCAGCTGAGAGAGGTAAAGAGACACTTATTATTATTTTAATTTTATTTAATTTATTTAAATTTTGAAGCAAGGTCTCACCAGATACTCCAGGCTGATCAGGATCATGCTGGAATCACCTGGGCCAGCCTTGGACTTGAGATCTTCCTCCTCAGCCTTGGGAAGGCTGGGATTACAGGTATGTGCCACCATGCTTGGCCGAGAAATCTCATTAATAATAGCAGTGTTGACAGGGAAAGCTTGCATTTGAAGGTAACTCTTGCACTTCCAAATAATGACTGCATACTTTTTACTTTATTAAAGCAAAACAAAACTTGCAACTATGTAAAGTTCAAGTTCGAAACTGCATAATCACCTCAGCTAGAAGCCGTACAGATTTTCCTAACTAAAGTTAGCACATCTCCCTTATTCTTGCTTTATAGAATAGAGTGACTATCAGTCTATCTCCAGTTCCACACCAACGGTGAGTGACACCAGAGATCATACCCTTAAGCCTCCACTAGGTCAGGAGGGAACTGCCAAGAAAGGAGTGTAAGCACCTGAAATGTCTGAAAAGACAAATGGGCAAAACACATCCACAGACCCAGGAGCCTGACATGGTAAGCCTGGCGTGACCAGAGCTTAGTAGAAGAAGTATTAGGGAGCTTAGAGGAGAAGTGACTGGGTGGATAGAGGAGATGGGCACGACTGGGAAGAGAAGGCATTGCGAAGTATTCTCCTTCCCATCTCTTATCCATGTCTTCTGCTCCTTTGAGATCTCCAAGGCTGACTTCACCAGGATATCCAGTCTACAGCATGGATGGGCAAACCTACAACTTGATCTATATGGTGCCTGAAAATTTACATATCTCTCGTCCACCTTGAATCAGGTCATCCACCTTCCTGACTCCCCTCTCCTACACTCCAGCTTTCTAGGTCTAATGGGAAAGGATTCCTGTCTCATTCCAAATCCACGAGCTTGGCTGTAAGTCCTTAGTCAAGTGGAGGGCCTCCCCTCAGGTTCTTTGCTTGTAAAATAAATCTAATAATCCCAACAATTTTATGAGCATGAAATGAAATGCAAGCTATCACCTGCCTTTGCATCTGTTAAAGGTACATACAATCACATTAAGCAAATTTTTAATTTTCTTCTTTCTGCTCATGGCAAATGTCCCTAAAAGCCAGATGTGGTGATGCATGCCTTTAATCATAGCACTTAGGAGGCAGAGGCAGGTGGATATCTCTAAATTCAAGTCCAGTTTAGTCTACATAGCTAGTTTCAGGCCAGCCAGAGCTACATAATAAAACCCTGCCTCAAGAAATTTATTTTCAAAAAAAAATCTTTTATCCAGATACAATTATTTATGTTTACAGCCCTAGCTACTTGGAAGTCAAGAATATTAGGTTTGCCTGAACTCAGGAATGTTATGTAGTCAGACAACAAAATATGACCCTAACTTTAAAAAAAGTTTTGAATATTATACATGTTTTTAAAAATTAGGGACTTCAGGCATAGCTTAATGGTAAATTATTTGCTTAGCATGTGAAAGGACTGAGGTCAACATCCAGCACTACAACAAATCAAAAATATAATGTTATGCCGGTATTCCAAAGGCAGAGGCAGGATGATCTCTGTAGTTCTGAGACTACCATAAACAGAAGGAAGCATTAGGATTGATATTTTTAAGAACCATCTGTAATAACATGAGAACATAAGCCAGTGCTTGAGCACTCTACTATCAAGCCCAAGGCCACGACTTCTGTCCTTAGCTTTTTGTCTGACCCACAGAAATTTCTCCATAATAACACTGTGAAACTGGAGCTGGAGATGTGACTCCATGACTCCACAGCTAAGAGTATTTGTGGCTCTTGCATCAGACCTGGGCTTGATTCTCAGCACCCACAAGGCAACTCACAAACCATCCACAACTCCAGTTCCAGGGGATTCATCACCCTCTTCAGACCTCCATGAGCCCCAGACACTTACATGGTACACAAACATTCATGCAAGCCAACAACTCATAAACAGAAAAATAAATTTTGAAAACCTACTTTTAAATAAATAAGTAAATATAAATATGAACCGCTTAGGGGGGTGGAAAATGGCTTGGTGGTTAAGAGCACATACTGCTCTTATAGAGGAGCTCAATTCAACTCCTACCACCCATGTTGGACAGCTCACAGCTGCCTGCCATTCCAGCAGTGTGAGTTCTTGGGAGGGCCCAAGAGGGGTGGGGTGTGTCCAGTGCTCTGGCTTCTGAAGACACCTGCATTCATGTGCACATAATCAAATACAGAGAGAGAGAGAAAGAGAGAGAGAGAGAGCACAAATGCATAATTACTTTTTGTTATGAGACTCTTTTCCTAGTCTCTTACTCAAAACATATAGAAAGTAGTTTAAGCATTTGGTGCTAAGGACAGCCAGTTCTCCTCCCAGCCCACCCTGAGTGGATGTATCTCAGCACATCATTTCTTTGTCCGGTCTCCATTTTCTCAGTAATGACAACAAAAAGTCTCACTAGCTGTATACTACCACACGCATGAGCTCACATCACCCCCCCAAACTCCCGGCAGGTGCAGACTGCCATTCTCTTTGCTATACAAAGAGAGGAGGAAGACACCCACCTAGAGGTTGAATGATGCACCCAAAATTACAGAGCAGGCAGACCCTGGAGGGAGACTCTGAACCCAGGCAGCCTGGCTCTGGCAAAGGGATCAGACGCTTTCAGATGCTCTCATGCTCAGCATTGGTTTTAAACCTGAAGAGGAGTCTAAGGAACGTGGATGCCTCCCCAGCTCGAGTCAGAGCACACTTTGCCTCCCTCCCACTCCCTGGGGCCTGCCCCAGGCCATGGACAGTACCTCTAGATCTGCTTTCTTTGTTCCTAGCTTCTGACTGTGGCTACCACCACTTACAGAACTGAAGATCCCAGCCTTGCCCACCCCCCAGCCCCGCCAGTTCTGAACTTTGTACTGTCAGCTGGATATTTTCTTTCTTTCTTTCTCCTTTTTCTTTCCTCTTGACAAGTGGAAAAAGTATCATTTTTAGGAGGTAGGGTGTGTGTGTGTGTGTGTGTTTTCCTGGCGATAGGAATGAAATGACACACTCGGCCCTGCCCCCAACTCCCAGTTGTATAACACCGGAAAAGACAAGAAGCTGGACAGAAACACAAGGAGGTGGCCACAGCCTCCTGCCCACCCACCCCCATCCTACCACAGGCCACACAACAGGGTTTCCTCTGCAGCCCAATCCCTTCCCCTTCCCTTCTGCAAGGAATGACGGTTGCAGCCTCCAGGCCGACCTGGGAAACGAAGCATTCCTGCCCACCTTCCAGCCTCATCGCCCACAGTGCCCTGGCAGAAGCCCCTTTTTCCAGACAAACCAGGCTCCTCATTGATCTCAACACATGCTTCATGCTTTCCTACTTCCGTGCCTCGGCCCGCGTGTCTTCCAGGAGTACCCTCCCGCTGCTCTCCCTGGATCCAAATCTACCACCCTGAAAAGATCTTGCTGGAGAAAAGCACCTGCCGGAGAACTCACTGTACAGTGCCAAGTGCCGGGACACGGTAGCCAGGAAGCCAGTGAGGGCCCGGCTCCATAAACAGAGAAGTGATTATAAGCTGCGAATGATGACAGCCCTGCCATACACTTCTGGCCAGATGTGCCCGCCTGCCCCCTCCTTCCGCACCCTCTTCTCGCCTGGGGCACCACCATAGTCACCAGCACTAATGCTTGTACAAAGCAATCCTCAGCCATCCACGTCCCTCCATTCTGCTACTATCCTTACATAGAAAACATAATGTTCTCAAATTCAAAGCCTTCGGCCATGCCTACCTCCTCCCCCAAAGAAGCCTCCAGACCAGTCTTCTAAATATAGCCTCACTAGATGACTCCCGCATTGACTTATTCCACTGGCTGCGCAGCCTAGGGGGTCTTTGACCCTCAACCCCCTTTCTTCCGGCCCCAGAGTGGCACAGCACAGCACGCCACAGAAGTACCTGAGTACTGTGCCGAGTAGACTGGGCAGTGGAAGCTGTGGCTTGCCCCAGTCGAGCCAGAAAGGCCCCAGTGCTTACTGCGTGCGTCCCCACATTGTGCTGAGCAATGTCATTCCTATGGTCAGGGAAAGATGGTTTTTGATTTTCCTGTTTGGCTCCAAATTATTCTCTTGGGTAGCTTTCGAATGTCTTTTTAGTACTTCGAGTATAGGCTGCTTGACAGAGAGACGATGCAACAGGCAGATGCAGTTTCAACAGCAAAAATCCTCACTTGGACTGGCATGAAGCTTACTGGTACAGTCCTTGCTTACTGAAGGCAGGGTCCCGGGTACCATCCCCTGCACACACACACACACATACACACACACACACACAAAATTAACTAACCAATTACAATCTCCATTTACTGTTCAGGAGTTGAGATGATGAATACTTCTCATTAATGACTCTAGATTTAAAATAATTTGAAAGCTGAGAATATGATTCAGTAGGCAAGAATGCCTACTCAGAAAACACAAGAACCTGAATTTGGATTCCCCAGAACCTACATTAAAAGCTGGACATGGGGCTGGAGAGATGGCTCACTAGTTAAGAGCACTGACTGCTCTTCCAGAGGTCCTGAGTTCAAATCCCAGCAACCACATGGTGGCTCACAACCATCTGTAATGGGATCTGATGCTCTCTTCTGGTGTGTCTGAAAGAGAGCAACAGTGTACTCACATACATAAAATAAATCTTTTTTAAAAAACAAAAACAAAAATGAAAATACCAAAATTGGACATGGCCACTGGCACCTAAGGGACAGAGACAGAAGGATCACTGGATCATGCTGGCAGGAAAAAAAAATGGCAAATTCCGATTTCAGTGAAAGGCTCTGTCCCAAGGAACGAAGACAGAGCCCCAGCATCCTCCTCAGGCCCCAGCATCCTCCTCCGGCCTCCACAGGGGAGCACATGCAATGATAGCAACAGTGGTTATAGTACCAGTAATTTATGAAGGTTGCTCTGTCATAAGGCTCAGCACCCATGTAAAAAGCCAGGCACAAATCAAGCAACTGTAATCCCAGCACCGTGAAGATGGGGACATGAAGACCCTGGAGATAGGAGGACCCTGGAGATAGGAGGACCCTGGGACTTCTGGTCAGCCAAGTTAGCAAACTAGTGAGCTCCAGATCAATGAAGACCTTGCCTCAAAAAAAAAAAAAAAAAATACAGTGGAAACTGATAGAATAAGACACTAGGCATGTATTCCTGGTCTCCATATACACATATACATGTATATAGCAAACACATAGACATTCATTCAACACATACAGCACACATAATACTACTAATAATAATAATAATTTGAAATGACAAAAAAAAAAAACCTTAGTGGGAGAAAGGACCAAGTCAGTAGAAGTCAGTGTACTTTATTGGAAACATTCAGGAGGAAAAAGCTAAATGAAGTTCTCGAATTCTGACAAGCACAGAAGAGGGGACAGTGTCATGAAAACGTGATGGTGATCACGGGTAAGATTTAATCTGTTTCAGATTCTTGAACTAGTCATTTTAATCTCTTCGAGTGCGAGCTCTCCAAAGCCGGTTAGTTCTCTGCTTGTTTCCAAAAGGATAATTTGCCCAGGGGAGAGGCTTTGCTATCGTAGAGCGGTGTCTCATTCATGATTTGCCCAGGGCAGAGCAGAGGCTTTGCTATCGTAGAGGGGTGCCTCATTCATGGTTTGGTTCTAGATCCTCAAGACTCTTCCATGAAGTTCCGACAGGATGACCTCAAGAAAGTGGCTGAGTGGTCAGTCCTTCCCCACTCAGACAATTACTTTCAAAGCCATATATTGATGGGTACAGAGCTTCACCTGGTGCCATATCAGAAGGGCAGGTGTCTCGGCACAAGGAGCCACCATCCTTTGTAGACTTGTGCTTAGAATGACTTCCCCTAATACTAATAAGCAGGGAAGGCTCAGAGACTCACCCAATGGAGCTGAGGCAGCTCTGGGGCTTCTCTGGAATGGAGGAACGTCTGTTGCTCCCAGCTAAGCACCTGTCAGATGCTATGGCTCTTGAGAAAACTTTCCATGGGTAAACTCAAAGCCCAAAGACCATCCGTTGAAAAGCAACAGGACCCCTCCCAGGAGCACCAAGAAAGAAGTTCTTTTGGAAGATGGGAAGCTGCAGAGGATCACAAATGTCATTTTTGCTATATTCACAATTGTTGTCCTGAAGAGAAGGAACATAGAAATTCAGTGTCTCCTTACAAAAGAGGTATCCTGGTGACCATCAGTTGACTTAAGTCTAGGGGATAGAATTACAGAAAACATCTCTTAAACATTCTAGTGCCCTCCTTCCTCAAATCTGAGCAAAAAAAAAAAAAAAAACACTGAACACAGTGTGTGGAGAAGGCGATGGAGCTGCCAGGTGAAGCAGAGCAGACCCAGCAAGAGGAGTAAGAGCTTGCATAAGTGCTGGGCCAGCTGTGGGTGCAAAGGTGTATGCACTCTCTACATCTACTTCTTCTAGAATCTGAAGGTTGCCTCTATAGGCTTGTTGTGAGCCTAAATAGTGAGTGAGCATTTAGCACATAGTAGGTACTCAAGAAATCTGGTATACTTTATAAATATCTGTTCTTTTCAAAACAGATAGGCCCAGGACATTCCTTTCTTTACAAAAGAATTCACTGTGGGGTCCCTTTAAGCCTTCAGCCTTGTGAGTGCGTTTTAAATGGAATTGTTTGCAGAAATCCATTCACACATGACATTTTAAAAACACAGCCACTGCTCTAATGAAGGCAAGCGGACGGAGCTCCTGGGGCACACTCTCTCAGCCTCAGATCCTGTCCAGCAGGATTCTCTGAAATACTGGAGACTAAAAACATTTTCTCTGAAAAACCCACAAAGACCCAACTGGTCGCCCTCTGGGAAGTCTTTTTTCCATGCATATTTGGAAGGCTTGTGGTGTTTCCAGCTATGGGTCCAAGATTATGAGGACAATAGCAATAGCAGTAGGCTAAGGACATTAGCTAACATTTATTGAGGTTTTCCTATGTTAGAGGCACGGTGCTAATTCCCACGCATTATCCCACACAGGGTGAAAGAGGCTAATATCTGTAGAATTGCAACGTGTGCTTGTAGATGAAAAAAGTTCCCATAATTCCTCACAAAGAAAAAATCCCACAGGCTATTATCTTTGTTGTTTTTCTGATAGGGAAACAGAGGCAGAGAGTAGGTAAGTCATGCTACCAAAATTGTCCATCCATAAATAACAAATTATTTTGAACAAGTATAGCTGTGAAGCACACCCTGGTACATACCACTGCTCTCTCTGTGTCCACATTCTCTCCCCACCAGCCGGGCATCCAGCAGAGCCAGGACTGCTAGGCAGAGGGTCCCTATGGGAGGCACTGGCCCTCCTTCTGCCTCCTCCCCATCTCACTTAGCCCTCCACAAGCTGTTGTCAATTGCACTGAAGTATTTACAGCAACCAGCAACCGCTGACACCTCTGTCCACGTGGGCTATAATTTGATGCTCAAGTTGTTAAGCAGCGGCTTTCCAGCAGCAGCTCTTCATACATGAGTGTCTCCCCCAAGAGCCAGGCTCTCTGTCTCTCCACTGCTCCTCACGCCTGCACACCTCTCCTGCTGGCCCAGAGTGTGGACACATATGTTCACTTGCCAAATGCATCATCACCTACAGAGGCATATGGGTGCACATACATGTACACATGTACGTACACACACACACACACACATGCGTAGACTCCATCATAAAACCATCACAGTCTCTTAAGAGCATACCTGCTAATACACACCATGTGTACCACAGATTACTGACCTCACCCCATTCACACAGCTTGTATCACCCACACACAGCACCACAGAGGGAATGGCTGGGGTGCTCTGTGAGGTAGTATTTGACAGTGATGATGGCTAATAATGCCAACCCAAATACAGTCACAGGAAATATATTCTTCATGTAATAACTCATCAGAAAATTACTCTTTATTAGGGAAAGCATATAAATATTCAGCATGCTTTTTCGGGGACTTGTGTTAAATTGCAGCTGTCCCTCACATGTGTTTGCATCTGTTTGATCCCAAGTTGGTGTGTCTACCTAAACCCCTGGGCGACAGAGACCATGCGTGTGCATCCACCTCACAGCACTGTGCGCACAGTGTGAGGCGGGGATTGGGGCAGTGTTCTCTGGCAATGTAGATGAGCCTCCACATGGACCAGGATGGCCAGGAAGAGGCCATGACAGCACAGCGAGGAAAATGACTCAGTTGGATTTTACTGTTGTCACTCTTCAGGTGTGCTCTGTCCTACCTCTTTGCCCACAGGATCTGTTGTTGGCTGACAGGGCAGGATTACGAGTCTGTGTGTGGATGAGGAGATAATGAGGACAGAGGCAAATAAAAGGGCAAGATACCCCAGGCCAAGAAGACCATTCACAAAGACTTTCAGTAGGACACTTATTCCATGCACACCTACTATATGCTAGGTACTGTTAGTTTAAGTCATGGCTTTGGTAAGCGAACACAGGCTACTTTACCTTGAATAGGTATCTGCCAATCTGAGTTTATTCCTCTGCCTTCTACACATGATTGTGATGTCTCTTTTCTCACCCTATGGCCCCCATTCCAAAGAACAGCATTTTACCACACCCCCCCCCCCGCCAGAATCTAGCAAAGAGAAAGAATTGTAGATAGAAGATGAGTCAACACATTGAATAGAACTCTTGGTGATATCTGGACAGCCAGGAGCCAAGGCTGTCCTGAGTGATATGCCTGCATAGAGTGGGCCAAGGAGACTAGGATGGGGAGCAACTGTATCCAGAAGCCGTCCAGCACAGGTGAGCTCAGACATCTCTGTGTCTCCCCCTGGACTTACTATGCACAGCATAAGGCATGTCTATTTCCCTCTGTGCACTCACCATGGGATGGGCACAATGCTCTGTGGGTTGCCAACAAGCCATGCACAGCCTCTTAAAGGGACGTTAAGACACTGAATAGAACAAAAGACTCGAGGAGACTTTAGTAGCCAAGGCTCTGCAGTCACCAAGCCACATTCCCAACTTCACTTGTACACACAATCAGACTCCATATGAGCAGGTGGAGCCAGAGGACTGGGTTTGGGCAGAGAAATATGGTCACAGGTAATATTTGTCACCTCCAGACTACATACATAGCCCTGTAACAAAGATGGCTTTCAGAATCCTCTGTTCCCTCTGTCTCTCTCCTCACTGAGTTTAGAAGAAGCAATGAACAATAACAAGAACCTGGAGCTGAGGTCCACCACTCCCAAGGGGCCCGTGGATAAAATCTGCTGGGTCACAGTTCTGTAAATCTGGCTGGAAAAACAAGTTTATCTTTATTTTGAGAAACTTCTAAACTGAGGTACAGCATTCTATTCAATAACGGATGTAATAGATTCTGTCAGTATTTTCTGTACCTATAACTGCTACCCATAGAAAATTTAGACAAGTTCTTGCAAAAAAAATGTCAAAATTCTCCTGGTAACCACTTTAAAATTATATTATAGCATCACTACCGTGTTACATTAATGTGCTACACTTGTTTCTTGTTTTTCTCTTGTAGGATGGAGTCTTGCTGTGTTGTACAAGATGTGTCTAAAGCTAGAGAGCGCATAAGCCTCACTCTTCCAAGTAGAGCTACAGACATATAACATCATATACAGCTTTGTTATTGTAACATCACAAGCTATCTTACCATATGTCTTATTATAGAACATTTTTAAAATAATTTGATATTTGAATTCCAGTAGGATCCATTATTTCATAGGCCTGTAAATTTGATTACTTGCACTTAAAAACCTTTATGGTTAGGGATCTGTGGACTTCACTAGTCTGCCCAAGGAGGCTCCATGCGATTTTAAAAATAATTCTCTAGGGAAGGATAGAGAACCCTGGTGGAGAAGCCATGGACCTGTGGATGGTTGTGTGTCCATTACCACCGTCATCAGTGATTCAGTATTGGACAGATGAGAGAATAACTTTTATTTGTTCAAAGACAGAGAACTTGAGGATCTCTTACACTGGAGAGTCCACATGACCACAGAGAACAAGCCGGTGGGTCTTAGGCTCATACTCTCTCCTGAACATCCTCACCCATCAGGATAGGACATCTTGAGTGCTTCTTTCTCAAATCCAGCCTTCTGCTGTCCAATCTGTTCCCAGCCTTCAAGGCCTAATTCAAGTGCTACTATCTCTGGGAAGTCTCCTGGGCCTCCTCCAGGTCTGGGAAATTATTGTCCCAGACCTGGACTACAAAGCTATCAACAGCCAGGCATGGTGGCACACACCTTTAATTCCAGTACTCGGGAGGCAGAGGCAGGCAGATTTCTGACTTTGAGGCCAGCCTGGTCTACAAAGTGATTTCCAGGACAGCCAGAGCTATACAGAGAAACCCTGTCTCAAAAAAGAAAAAAAAGAAAAAAACAAAGCTATCAACATCAGGCTAAGAGCTTCTTGAGGAAAGTCAGATACATTTCCTTCTTCTGACCCAGCCCTACCTCTATTACAAGCCTGTATCAGGGATGCCTACTCATGGCAAAGTCAATAACCCTTTACTGCATGGCAAGTAGTGGGTAGTCAAGGAGCTCTATGACTAAGCTCCATTCCCAGCAGCCTAATCCAAGACCAGGGCGGGGACTTGATTTCCCCTCTCTGAAGTTATTCCTGCCAGGGATGGGTTTCCAACCAATGCATACTGACCTTTAGGAGTCTCGCCTCATCTTCAGTTTCCTTTCCATAAATTCAATTACACATGCTCAATCACAGTCAAAAATATTAGATGGAAATTTCCAGAAGTAAACAATCCAAACATTTTAAATCACTCTTTTATAATATATTTATAAGTATTTTATTGCCAGCTATTGTTAAAGACTCTTATTGTGCTTCATATATGTTAAACTGCATCACAGGTGTGTGTATATCTAAGTTAAAAAAAAAACACATAGCACCTGGTACTATCTAAGGTTCAGGCATCCACATTTCTGGACAACACAAACTCGCAAGACTTTGGGCAATACAACAGGCTCTGTAACAGAGAATGTAACAGGTCTTGGAAAGTATCCTCCCCAGAGTAAGGAGGAACTACTGTTGCTTTGGCAGCCACACTAGGAGTCAGGTAGGGATGAGAAACATGATGGGTCCTCTCCAACCCCTGTGAGTGATCCTTCATCCTGCAAAATTGGAATCGGAGGCAACCTCTTTTTCCCCAATCCCACCCTTGAAAGTCACACTCTTAGCCCACTGCATCCTTCTTCTCCCACTTTACCCTATCCCACACACACCCAGCCCTGGAACTGAAATAGTCATCTACGTGCACACAAAACTGGAGAGCACTACAGACACTGTGGCTCCAGTTGGTGTGTGAAGGTGTCAGGGAGACAGCTCTCTGGCCTCCTTTAGAATGTAATGTGCCAACCTGAGTACTTTTTGTCTAGAGGATGGAGAAGCACTAAGCTTGAACAAAGGTTGTCTGGCAACTCTGGCTGCACAGTGCTGTTCCCACTTTCTCTCCCCTCACCCTACCAAGGACCAAAGGTCCTTATTCCTCAATGAATGGTCACATTTCTGAATAATAAATAAATGAATAAACAAATGCTCACAATGCAGCACACTTTTGGAAGCCTTGCACCATGTACTAGGAACAGAGAGCTGCAACATATTCAACTACTGTTCTCAGGTACTTCCAACACGGTAAGAGCGGTGAGCAGAAAGTAATACGTCAAAGTTAATTCATTAAAGTACTAACAGGGCAGGGCTGGAGAGATTACTATGAGGTTAAGAATACTGGCTGCCCATCCAGAGGTCTTGAGTTCAATTCTCAGCAACTATATGGTGGTTTACAGCCATCTATAATGGGGTCTGATGCCCTTTTCTGGCATGCAGGTCTACATGCATATGGAGTGCTCATGTACATAAAATAAAATATTTTTTAAGCACTAAAAGGGCTAAGGATGTAGCTCAATGGTAAGGTACCACCTGGCATTTGCAAAGCCCTGGGTTCTATCACCAGTCAAAAATTATGCAATAGAAATCACAGCAGCATGGGGAATAGAATCTGACCATAGAGGATGGAGAGAAAGCTGGGGTGGGCATGAGGTGGCAACATCTGATCAGAGGGGAGCCAAGAAGAAGAGAAAGAACAATTAGATCCATAAACTCTAGAGTCATTGGCTGTTGGACTCATTGAAAGGTATACCCCTGAACATCTAGAATCATGCTTTTAACCAATGGTTATTTATTTTTACAAATACCATGGAAAAGAAGTTTCATCATTGAAGGGCTCTCTTAGCCTAAGGCTAGGCTGGTTTCCATACTCTGTCCATTAAGGCCAGGCTGGCCCTTTCAACTTTGAGGTACTAGGGAAAGAAGTGAATCTGGAGACTCTCTGTGTGTCAGGATGAAGCTAGGCCCCTCCTTGCTGTGTTTCAGGAAGGCTGTGCGGTTGGGAGCTGTGAGGGACAGTAGAACTCTGCAAAGGATCCAGATTCACTGGAGCTGTAGTGGCTGAGCAGCCCAGAAACCAGAACTGCTGAAGAAGTCAAACAGGATACAGTTGTGTGGTCTACTCCATCATCCTAGCCTTCCAGAGTTGGAAATGACCCCCACCCTGAATGGTGCCCTTCACCTCTTCTCCCTAAAAGTCCAAGGTATTTGTCCTCAGAGCCTACATCGCAGCTTTAATTAGACCTGCATCGGTGTGTGTCTCTATGGAGTTAGACTGTCATCATCCTGAGGACAGGAACCACATGTGGTCTGTTCACCATTATATCTCCCTTGTAAGACAGAAGACCAGGCACAAAAATGGGTCCTAAAAGACTATCAAGATTGAAGTCTTAGGTCCAAGGAGTGGGCCTGGGAGCACGGTTCAACAGATAACAGCAGCTTCAACGTGAGTGCTTTTTGACTTACAAAGAGAGGGCCCAAGAAACATGAACTACTGTTACATTTGTTGGGCCCCTGCTTACGCATGCGGCCCCTGAGTGTAAGGGAGGAGGGAAGAAGGAAAGAAGGATGACGGAAATAAAGAAAACTACAGATGTTGTATCTGTAGAGGTGAGAGCATGGCAATACAGGTAAGGACCAGCACCACAGACAGAGAATGCCACGTATAGTCCTGGACCCTGAGGCTCTTTTTCCTAGAAACATTGGTCTCCTTAAGAACTCTCTTCTCCCTCACCCCATCCCCAGCCACCTTCTTGAAGGTATAAACTGTCCCAAAACTGTAGGGAACACCTAGCCATGCCATTTTCTCTCAACCAAGTGTCCCCCAAAATTATGAAAGGGCAGAAGAAGAGGAATGAAGCAGTTAACAGTGTGGGGGGATGCCCTGCTAGGATACAGGAGCCCCAAGAGAGCCTAAGCCTCTAACCTGCACAGGGCACACTTTGAGGAGGAGGAAGATACAGAGACAGCTCAAGCACATGCCTGTTAGCATGGATCTGCTTAGGGTCACTTTAGGGTCGTCTCTGTAAGCAGAAGGTCAGACCCATTTATGTCAGGGTCACCTTTGTTGGCTTAGGGTCATCCCTTTTTAGAACTAGGTCATTGACTTTGGGGCAGGGTCCTCCTGGATTACAGAATCATCCTCCCGAGGAAGGGCATTCTGAGGTGAAGCAGGGTCACCACCATTAGGAGGGTTATCTCTGTTAGCACGGGAAGTCCTCAGTGAACAGGGTATGCTCCTGGACTTTGGGGCCATCGGCGCCCCCAGGTGGCTGGGCTTGGCCAGTAAGCACTTGGATCTCTGCCAGGCAGGGCTTCAGGAGCCTTAGCTCTGAGGCTCTACTCTCTATGTCTCTCACAGTTGGAGGAGGGAAAGAGCCCACTCAGACCCTGGACCCTTCAGGAACTGCATTGGTACCAAAGATTCTTGCACACATCTTTGGGACTCCTTCTCACAGAACACAATTTAGATGCTGGAGCACATCTGAGACTTGGAATCTGCCACCGCTAATCTATGATACAAGCCACAGGTAGAGTCATATGGCCAGGCCACACACAGCCTACTCCCCTGGATCTGGGCACAGACACCCTCTCTGCCAACTAGTCTCTGAGAGTCCCACCCTTCCTCTTAAAAGGTGAGGAAAACTTAAGTTCTCAAGTTTGGTTTCAGTGAAGACTTTGTGAAAGAATCGGGTCATACCCACTTCCCTTCCCAGGCTTTGGAATGGCTCTTCTCTGATGTTCATCCTGACCCATGTGTTTCTGGAAGGACCCCTCCTCATTCACATCCTGGCTGGGCTTTGGGAAAGAAGAGGCTTGGGGCGTGTATAGAAAGCCCAGTGTGAGCAGAGACTCCCATTCACACTTTGCACTGCTGTAGAGTTCATGGTTGGTGTTGAGTTCAAGGACTGCCAGGTGACCACTCCTCCACATCGCAGACAGACTCAGTCCTCCTTGGGGACCACGGCTTCCACTCAGTCCTGCTCAACTCTTTAGGGCTCTGCCAAGGGAGAAGAAAACCCAGGGTCCCACATAAAAGTACCATACCACCAAGAAAGGAAGTGAGCCACTCTCTCCTCGCTTGCTGTACCTCTGGGCACAGGTGCTGCCAAGATTTTCTGCAGAGTCCAGCACAGTCAGACCCTACATCCTCACTGCATTAAGAAAATTTGGCTTGGAAAAAAGACTGTTAAGCCTGCCAGAAGAGAAGAGCTAAGACACAGCCACTGACCCCCATAGCAGAAATCAGGATCTGACTTATTCCAACTCTGTTCAAACAAATAAACTGAGGCCTTGTAAGAAGTCTTCGTCTAACGTCAAAAGAGTCAGCACCATTGCCAGAACTGGGAATCCTTTTTTCTCTCTTATCTACCCCTAGTATAGATAGCCATCATCACAGTGGATGCTAAGATGAAGCCCCCGGAAGAGAGAGAAAGAAAACTAAAGCCTACTTACTAGACACTCATAGGCTGAGTATAAGTCAGAATTCCTAGTACTATATGAGATAACACACACACACACACACACACACACACACACACACACACACACACCAGCAAGTACATCCAACCCAAGAAACAATGATTACAGCCAGGGCCATTTTTATCCCCCACTTTTTGAAAGGTTGGACATAGGGTGAGGCAAAGCTTGGAGCACCTAGGTGGTCCAGCAGAATTGGAGTCAGTGGGATTCATCTAACTGGGAGAATAGAGGGGAAAGGAAGCCAGTATCTCCAATGGCTAGCAGGAAAGAAACGGACTGGATGGCAAATGGTGATCACATCTTCTCCCCTCTAACAAGGTAGAGGATGTGGCTTCTCCCCAATGCCAGGGTGGGGCAGCATTTTGCTCACCTGCACTCCTCTCTCCTGCCATCCGCACCTTGTTCACCTAAAGGCAATTTATCTCATCTTGGTTTTCCAGAATTGCTGACTGTTTTACTCTTCCTCACATCCTGACTGTGAGGAGAAAGAATTTAAAGGCAACAATAACCCAGCATCTTGGGACTTCCCGGGCATTTAAGGGCAGTTGAAGAAGTTTAAATTTCTTCATAATATCCAGGTGAGTACTTTGTCTAAGCTGATTTATAGAGAGTGCAGGATTCACCTGTAGATCCCAGGATGCTGCCAAGCATCTTTACTCAAACTCTGGTCGCCATCCTCCCTTCACTGTCTAGACCTGTTTCCACAGCAAGAGTCAGCCTGGGCTCCTTTGTAAGCTCTAGCGGCTGTGCTGACTGCACTCACCTTTGACACAGAAAGACAGTTTCCTGAGAATGAAAGCAGAAGCTCCCAAGACACCAAGACGTCTAGCCAAGTTCTATACAGGATGGAGTACAGGAGGCTGTCTGGCAGCCCTGCATGGGAGACAGACAGAGGCTGGACAATGGTACCTGTTAGCTAACTTGGAACAATCAGGACCTAGAGTCCAAGTAAGATATAACAACTGCCCATTATGGGCAAGCCTAAGAAGAAAGTCAACCTGCTCCTCTGCAGACCAAATCATAGTGCCTTCGGCAGTTTTGCTCCACGCTCCAGATCTCTAGCTTTGTCTGCATCTGGGGAGGAAAGTGGGAGAAGATAAACAGGTCTAGGGAATAAAGGGCCGAACCACCATTCTACCCCAACTCGCTCTACCCACATTATTTCCAGTCTCTGCCAAGTCCTCCAAGGACTTTCATTCTCCACACTCATGAGGCACACTGAAAAGGGTCACAAACATCTCCATTAGCATATGCAAATTAACAAATGCTTGTAAGCACAGGAGCAAGGGGGAGCAGAATGCATATCTAACCCCATCAACAGAAAAGATCACATACCCTCCCCCAAACAAACGCTACATACATACCTATTACATCTTTAATCCAACTCGAATGGGGGTGGGGGGCAGGAGAGATTGCACATCAGAGCTCACCTAGAAGTTGCTTCGAAATCTATATGCTTATTGATTTGGATTGGTTTGATTTGGTTTTTGTTTTGGTTCGTTTTGTTTTAAGAGTCTCACTATGTAGCCCTAGCTTGCTTGGAAATCACTTTGTTTACCAGACTCAGAAATCCATCTGCCTCTTACTATGACTCAGAAATCCATCTGCCTCTGCCTCCGGAGCACTGCGATTAAAGGCGTGCCTAATTTACTTGTTCTTTTCATGCTATGTTGAGGAGTGGTGGGTGTGCAAACACACCCTATCAATGATTCTAGACCCTCCGGTGCAAAGCAGGGCTGGCCGAGGAGGCCAGGACGGCGATGAATTGACACAAAGCTGGCCCACCACAGCGTCGGACACCAGTATCCACTCTGGTTTTCCAGGTCCTTGACATCTCTTCCCAGGTCCGCGGCTAATTCTACTCGATGACCTCGGACTGGTCCTTTCAGCTCCGCTCTCAGAACCCTTTAGCTCCAGAAGTTTGGGTCCGAGGCTAATTTAAACTATCGCCCCTCCAGCGTCTCTCTTTAATATAAAAAAGCGGTAATCATTCCCAAAAGATTGAAGAATGTGAGAGTAACCTGCAGGTGCGACATAAAACCAAAGGGCACAGAAGAGACTGACAGGCGGGAAACTAAGTTAGAAGGAGGGTATAGGGGTGGGCTCCCTACTCCCAGAGGAGCCCAGCGCATCTACATCTGAATGGGAAGCCCTGAAGTCCGCTCCGCACCGACACCTGCTGGAGGAGGGGGCCTCAAAGTAAGGGTCTTCGGTTACCGTAGGCTAATTAATTCGAACAATAAAGTCCACTCCAGTGTCCTCAAGGCTCCGAACACGCCGTACCCACTCCACTCCCAAACACGCACACTGGCAGTTCCTACACCGATAAATGGAAATACACTTCTCAGGTCCGCAATTAGTTTTAGGAAAGGATGGGTTTAAATGTTTTGTTGCCCCACTGAAGAATTCGTTCTCTCCAGTCCCAAGCAAGATTCATGGAACCCCAATTCCAAAGATATTTCAGCCTCAATAGACAAAAGTAACCCAGGGTGAGCCAACCCTGAGACAATTTCCACCTTCCGAGGAAACTGAGCAGACCCTGCTGTTGCTGAAACTCGCAGAACCCCAACATCCGAGACCGAGTGCATCCTTCCCAGTTGTGCACACAGCCGAGTCTAGTGCGGGTTTACCGAGATTCTAGGGTCTACGAAAGATTGGGCAGGGATAGAAGGGTGATGAAGACTCCCACCGACGGAGTTCCTCTCGGACCACGAAATTTAGACCAACAATGAGAAGGGAAAGTGAACATGGAGAAAGGTTTACCGGGAGGAAAACCCAGCTGATGGAGAAACGCGCGGAGCAGCGACTGCGAGCCATTTCTGCTCGAGTCCGCGTGGAGCGAAAAGACCAAGTTGGGAAGGGACCCCTGCACAGAGCACTGAGCCCAACGATGGTTGGAAACAATCCCGAGGAGGTGGCCAGCAGCCGAACTCAAAGCAGAAGCCTTCCTTCTCGGGCTGACCCAAGCCTCCCAGGTCTAGCGCGGCTGCGGTGGTGTAGCAGTGCAGCGCGGGCTGGAAGGAGGCGGTGCCCGCTCCGCCCCATGGCGCGGCGCGCCCTCCATCCAGCCCGCGGAAAAATTCGTTCTCAAAACCAGAGCCCCGGGACCTCTGTCTTTCTTATAGAGCTCTCTATTGGTGCACATCTATGCCAGCCTTTAAAAATAAAATTCAGAAGCGCTAGCTCCAAACTCCAGTCATTTGTTTGTTCTCAAACATTGATATTTGAACGCTTAAGGGACCGCAATCTCCCTCCCACCCACCCTTGCCCACCTTTAAGTCTCTCCAGAAACCTCACAGTTCCAGCCCCAGGGACAAACATGGGCTGGGTCTCACCGTCCTGGTTAGCCCTCCCGGACGCCTCCCAGGCCCCAGCCTAAACTGCCTTTTGAACTATGCATGGAAATAATTTAGACACAAACCCAAACTCTCCTCGCCTCTCTTCCGTGGAAAGCGCAGGGTTGGGAGGAAACGCCGAATCCCGTCCGTGAAGACCAAGGCACACCGCCTCCTCCCACCGTTTCATAAGCCGCAAGCTTAGGAGGCACGCTCCGCACTCCAAATCTTTTCTCTCTTTCTCTTGCAAGGACCGTCGTTTAAACTGCGTCGGCGCCTTTATTCGCCTGACCCTGGGCGCAGGGAAACCAGCCTAGTCGGTCATTGTCCTTTCTGGACTGCCCCCACCCCCGCCCCAATCAGTGTCACAAAACGCCCCTTTCAACAGATTCCAAACCCTCTTCACCTCGGCTCACCGAGCCTTCAACTTCATTGAGTGAGCTCTTTGGTGGCGCTGGAGGAGGCGAAGTTTAAATAAACCGGAGCACAGAGGGAGGAGGCGGGGGTCGTGGAGGGTTGGTAGTTGAAGGGGAGGGTGGAGGTAGAAGTGTTTTTGAAAGGGGGAAAAAAGTCATCGGGGAGGGAAAAGTGCTTTGTAACCACGAAGACGCGCCTGTTGTGGCGAGAACAAATTGGATAGGGAGGGGAAGTGTCCCCCTTCAACCCTGGCTCCTGGGTGGTCTAGGGGGGAGCCCCTAGAGAAAGAAAGAAAGATGGGGAGGAATACGTGGTGAAAAGAATTAACCACTTTAATTGGGTCGCAACAGAGACTGGGCAGCAGGCTCACGGATGGGCCTCGATCACTCAGACCAAATACTGGTCGATAAAATAAAATGTCTGCCCTTAGCCATGCTGAAAAAAAAAAAAAAAATGTATGGCAAAGTTGGAGAATCAAGACTGTTCTTCACAGCTGTAGAAAGTAAATCTGTAAGAGAGAGAAATTCTGCCCGGAAAGGCCCCCCTCCCCCTCCTTATGGCCTCGGGCCTCCCGGCGCCGGATGAAAAGGAATGAAATTGAACGAAATTGAACGAAATGAAGTGAAATTGACCAGTGAAATTCGCCAATTTTCTTCTCCTTTAAACCGCCCGCTCTCGACAGCACTCTCAGAACCTCAGGCTGATTTCTTACCAATTTTTTTTCTCACCTTGGAGAGATCAAGGTGTGCCCTGGATATTTTTCTTATTGTCTTCGATTGTTAGTACCTATGAGGCAACAGACCTCATCTGCCTCCACCCAAGTAGGGAGAGAAGTCTAGGGAGCTGTTCAGATGAGAAGACCTGTTTCACCACCCAGGAAGTTGGGCTCCTGAGCACCCACAGATCTATGGGTCGGGGTGGGGGGGGGGGGAGAGTCGCAGTCTGAGTACCTCCAGACCTCCAGGAGGAGTCTATCTATCTTACAAACCCTGCAAACACTCCCTTCTTGCATTCCATTTTCTAGCTCCTAACATCTTAGCTCTGAACACAACCTAACAGGGAGTCCAAATTTCAAACACCTCCCCTGCTTTTAGAATCTGGAACCTTCCCCAGAGCTGTCAGCTGAGCGTGGGTGGTTTCTCTGGACCAGGCTTGACCTGTTGACTCATTGAAAAGCTAGAGTCTGAGTAGAGGGTCTCCTTGGGGACCCCAAGAGCCCTAGAGAACTTTTACACATCTCATCCTTTTCTGCAAACCCGTATTTCTACCATTGGTATACACACACACACACACACACACACACACACACACACACACACACCAGGACAAATAGCAATTCATCCAAAAGAACCTTCCACTTCCCCTGTAAGTAGCAGTTGGTTATAGCCAGCTCACCTACCTATCTACCATCCAATATGAAGCCTGTCTGATTTTATCTTTTCGAGACAGGGAAAAATTCAACTTTTATTCAAAACTCCAAACTAATATGTAGAATCTAATATTCCAAACTAATTTAATTTTCATGGCAGAGGTTTGTGGAGTTGAAAGGTCTTTTTTTTTTCCCAGAGAAAACAATTTCCCCAGGCTGTACACACACACACACACACACACACACACACACACACACACATACACACACACACACATTCACATACACCCCTACTCAAGTAAAAAGAAACAAAACCATACTCATCAAATTTGGAGCCATGCAAGTCAGTGAAGCAGCAGGTCAGAGACCATTATTCCAGTACTGGAGAATATTTCTCAATCCAGACCTCTGAAGCTAATCTAGTTTCTGGTCTATTTGGTAAGATGGTGGGAAGGTAGCATTCTATCTCCCTGACCTCTTATTCTTTCAGAGATGGGGGAGGGAGACTCTTGGCATCTTGACAGAACTATGTTCACCACTCACACCTGAGCCTTGTCTCCCTGGAGACCTTTAGTGACACCTCAACAATCCCTCCCCAGTTCCAGTGTTTCCCCTCCGAATCCTGATGTACTGCACGCCTCTTCCTTCTTTCCCTGTCAGCTAAGGGATACTAGTGAGTTCTGGGTAATTTATTTTGTCCACACCCCCAAGTTCTTTGCATCTGGGTCTCTGACACTGACTTCTACTTTCTCTGTTGTTTATCTTCACTTAAGAGATAAACAGAGCCTTTGCTCTGACTCTGTCAGTTTTCTGTAAAGGCTGAAAGAATTGCCTCTTCCTGCACTCCCACATGCTTCGCCTACAAACTCAGTGGAATATACAGAAAAGGGATAACCACCTTCCACTTCACCCAAAACATTACCTTCACCCCCAATGGTTACAGATCTAGCTATTGGGAATCTCAAGCACAAGGCAGAGAGCACAAGGGTCCAATGCACCGTGGATAGTCTTAATCCGACCAGGAGGCAGGAGTTCCTGGCTGTGAACATGGCTCCAGGAACCAAGACCTTTGCCCTAACAGAGTGAACCCCCCTCACTGTTTAGTTGATCATATCCTCTAGCCCACTCAAGCTGGGTGAGGATGAGCTTTCTAACTCAGTTTGTACAGTCCCTAAATAAAGCCTTCCACTGTCAGAAGTGTGTGGGAGTGGGGGTTCTAAAGGCCCTCTAGGGGCCAAAAGAAATGCCCTCCTATTAGACAGTGACTAATAGTCATGGCACATATTCATGGACACACATAGAAACAAAAACTCAAACATGCCTGAAATACACTCCTTATACACACACGCGCACACACACACACACACACACACACACACACACACACGAACAAAAAATCCCAGGGTGACCAAGACAAATACAAAACCAAACCACCAAAATCTTCATTGAAAAGCTCCTGCACACACAGAAAAAGGAGAGTCATACAAAATATGATTCAAGAGGCATGGACTAGTACTCAGTAGCCACAGTGCTCCAGCACTTAGCACTGAAATCTGCCTAGTCCACACTAAAATCTATACTAGAAGAAGGTGAGACGTCTGGGGTGCAGTAGAAAATAGAATCCCTCTGCCCAGCCCCAGGCTTTTGCCCTTCCTTGTACCAGAGTGAAAATGAAAGTGGTCACAGGCTTCCAGAGACCTGGCCCAGTTGGAAGCAGAAGGCCCCAGCAGTGTCTAGAGCCTCCCTCCACCATCTGACTAGCTCAAAGCTTCCTTAGTTTTGAGCTTCTCACCTAGCTCTTTCTCCCTCTCCCTCTGCTGGGGAGCTTGAGGTCTTCTAGGAGAGCCTCGACAAGGACAAGGGAGTTCGGGCAATCAGATTGAACTGGTGACTGCTGCTAAGTTCACATACATTTATTCAATTGACACCAATGAAGAGGGAGAGGGAGACAATTTTTTTTTCTTCCATACAGACCATCAGACGATTTCACAGAGTCTCCGCTAAGTGGAGAAGTCTAAATCAATGCACACCAGTGGACAGAGAATGCGTTGGGGAGGGGGGCAGCCCGCTGTACAGATATTTACATATAACTATAGGAGCCCCCCCCCCGCCACAGCTCTGTGCCCTTGCCCACCCAATTCCCACCTCTCCAGACCCTCTTCTCCCACCCACTCTCATTGCCTTTAACTACAATAAATATCACAGGGCCTGGGGCAGAGGAGAAGGCCAAGAGGACCGCTAGCCCTGGATGGCTGGGCCTATGGACCACGGGAAAAGCCAAAGAGGGCTTTTTTTAAAATAAAAAATAAAATAAAAAACAGCCAAACACCAGAGAGAAAACATTTTCCTCGGGGAAATGGGCTCTGCGGTTTCTTCAAGGATTGTGGAGACCCCGTTTCACTTCTCTTAGCTTCCCGACTGTGAAGAGCCTGCCTTAGGCTTGGAGGGAACCAGCTTCCTTGAAGAACAGCAAAAGGAACCAAAAAAATTTTTTTTGAAAATTTCTCTTAAGCACAAAGCAGATAACAGATGTCTTTAAATTATAATATTGGATGAGCGGGTCTCAAAGTTGAGGAAGGAATGGGGCAGTGGGTTTTTTCAAGCCATGGGTGATTCTGGCGCGATCCAACAACCGACAGGCGTATCTCTGCCAAAGCATTCTCTGACTGTGAAAGGCGCAAAGGCAAGACACA
This sequence comes from Mus musculus, assembly GCF_000001635.26. Taxonomy (NCBI): domain Eukaryota; kingdom Metazoa; phylum Chordata; class Mammalia; order Rodentia; family Muridae; genus Mus; species Mus musculus. The sequence continues at coordinate 114,907,077 of NC_000070.6, forward strand.
GAGAAGGTTCCTGCTCTCCTTTTTGATGCTCAAACAGAAAAGCGGTCTCCGCTTTAAACCTATTGCGTAGATCAGGGAGGCCAGGGAGCCCGCTTCGTCCCAACTGCCGGTGACATTCTGAGCTTGCAGCTTGAAGTGCCCGATAACGCGCGACGGCCTAGGTCTGGAGACTCTTCATAAATAGACTCCCTGAATTCCGCTGGGACCGGCCGAGCTCCCCAGAGAGGTTAAGGAGTGAGGGCCTAACTGGCCCGAGCCCGGTGCGGTCAAAAGTGGCAGCCACTGAGGCCCGCGACTTTGCTGGCAAACGAGGGCCCTGAAGACAGGAGTGAGTCCCCTGGGTGCGAGAGGCGGATGTGGCCAGCCACCGGAGTCAGGGCCGGGGCAGTCAGCATGGCCAAGACTTGGGCTTGACCCCCAGGACCTGCGGCTGCGGCGAATGGCGATCCCGGAGAACCGTCGCCGCTGCCCGGGGGTGCGGCCCCGCCACCACCGTGGCCCATGATGTGGTCTATAGAAAAGGAAGGCCTCTGGCCTGTCCCCGCGCCCCCGCCACCCGCACCACCGCCGGCGTCCGTCTTGAGGCCCTGACGCAGGAGTGCAGTGGACAGGCTAGCCGCTGTGCCAGCTGCGGGGGGACTCAAGGACGCGGGGTAGAAAGCCTTGGCGCAACCCAGCTCTGCGCCTAGGAAGGCAGGCAGCCCTGCGGGGCTCGGGCCAGATCCCGGGGCAGGCGCAGGGGCCGGCGCCGAGGCCGCGCTTGCGAAGACCGAGGCCGTCGGAGGTCCGGGAGGAGGCGCCGCGGCGCGGCCCGGGGGAACTGACAGCTGGCAAGGCGCGGTGGCGGCGAAGGCGAAGGCGTGCGGGTGCGGATGCGGGTGTGGGGCCGGGCCCGGTGGAGGTGCACCGTAGGCCGGGAGCGCCAGCCCGTAGCCGTAGCCGTAAGCGCCGTAAGCGGCGAAGCTCGAGAGGAAGGCGCCAGGGTCCCCGGCCGCGGCAGCCCCGCCACGCAACAGCAGCTCCGGGTGAGGATGCGGGTGTGGATGCGGTGGCGGCAGAGGCTGCCGCTTGAAGCGCTTGCGGCGCCGCAGGAAACTGCCGTTGTCGAACATGTCGGCCGACTCCGGGTCGAGCGTCCAGTAGTTGCCCTTGCCCGGGTTGCCCGGCTCGCGGGGGATCTTAACGAAGCAGTCGTTGAGGGAGAGGTTGTGGCGGATGCTATTCTGCCAGGCAGGGAACTTCTCCCGGTAGTAGGGGAAGCGGCCGCTGATGAACTCGCAGATCTCGCTCAGCGTCAGGCGCTTCTTGGGGCTCTGCAGGATGGCCATGGTGATGAGGGCGATGTACGAATAAGGTGGTTTCACCAGAGGGCTCCGTGTCGCCGCGCCCCCCGACGGCGGCCCGGGTCCCGGCCCCGGCCCCGTTGCGCCTCGGGCTGCCTGCACGCCGGGCCCCGGGCTTCCCGCTGCGGCCGCCGCCCCCCGGGGCGCTAGAGCGCGGGGCTCGCAGTCAGAGCAACCTCCCGACTCTTCCTCGTCCTCAGCCACGTCCGCCTCGGCTTCCTCCGGGGGAGGCTCGTGGCCGTGAGGGAGCACGTCCCGAGGGGCGCGGGGCCCGGAGCGGGCTGTGAGCTCCCCCCCACCGCTGCCGCCGCCCACCACGTCTATGTCTGCGTCGGGCTCAGACAGCGCGGCCGGGGAGCTCTCGGAGGACATGATCTCGCAGCAGCAGCTGCCCAGGGTCATGGTGCCGCCGCCGCCGCCGCCGCCTCCTCCGCCGCCTCCTCCGCCGCCGCTCTCCGGCTCCGCTCGGCCCGCGGCTCCGGCTCCGCCGTGCTGCCTCTCCGACCAGTGTGTTTTGCGCGCGGGCGGGGAGGGGGCGGAGGACAGGGAGGGGATGTCCCCTAGCTCCTCAGCGCCCCCTGGTGTTGAAACTCTAGGACTTTCACCCTGCAGGGCGCACCCAACCGGTGCTGCCCCGGGACTAGAAAACCAGGCACTGGAGAAGAGCAGTAAAGCAGCCCGTTACTCGGTCGAATCTGGGCTTCTGGGCCCCTAGACACATAAGTGGGGCTTCAGGAGATTAGTCCCTCCCGCCTGGTGGCAGCCTAAGGCGGAAGAACTGTGGGCCCGGGGCGGAGCTCTCTGGGCAGGGTGGGGCGGGGAAGGAAGGGGGCGGGCAGAGGTCCTCTGCTCCCGGGCCCGGCGGGAACAAACTGCCGCGGTGGCGGGAGCTAGGCTCGCTTGGCTGGAGGCGGGTCATCCTTCTCCTCGCAGCTCCCGCAACCCCGTGGCTCCCTGGAGCCACCACCACCTTCAGTGCGCTCAGTTACTGGAAGTCAAAGCTTATGCCGGCGCAGCTGCATCTGGTGGTGGCAGTGGCTACAAACCTCCTCTCCTCATCTCCCCAAGGCGGCGCCCGGGCCACCCGGGCCGAAGCGCGGATGGATCGCCAGTGAGCCGAGATGGCCAGACCGACGCCGCGGACAAGGACCTACTGGAGGCTAAGGGAGTTCTGGAGGACAAGTGAAGAGAGTGATCCAGAGGAACAAACTCGGGCGCCGGAAGATCCTACTCAGATAGGTGAGAAATGTCTGCGGTGGTCCTCTCTTTCCCCTCCAAGGCCCTGGCCCTGCCACTGTCCCCAGGAAGACCGTCTGCTCTCACTCCTCTTAGTGATTCGTCTCCGCATTCGCCGCATTCTCCGCACACCCACAGGTCCTTAGCTTGGGTTTGCAGGATTGATTTTTTTTTTTTTTTTTTTTTTTTTGTCTCAGCATCTCAATCTTTATAATTGTCTCTCTTGACCCCCGTGCATATCCTGCGGAAACTGAGTTTTCCTGGATGTTTGTTCCTAAGTCTAACAATCCCGCTCTTAATTTCCGGATTTAGAGACTCTTACAACAGAACTCTCACGGAGATGTCCCCCCGAAGAAACTTAACCTCATCCCTGGGCCAGTGTTGCCCTTTTATCTGGGGACTTTCTCCACAGAAGGTTGGTCCAGTATGCTTTTTCTGCTAGCCAGATTCTTTTGCCCATCTTTATCCCTCTTCCCTACTCTTCCTCTAGGACCCAGAAACAAGTTGCTCAGGTTTATACTGAGCCCATTTCAACCTCTTGGGGCTGGAAGGGATTGGGAGAAGGTAAGAACTGGACAGAGGCTGGCTGTTGCCTCAACAGCGCCTCACAGTGGCCAAGGCTCCAGCATAGGGGGCCTCAATACCTGCTGTGCACTCCCAGCGCTCTGTGACCCTCCTTAGGTAACTTCCTTTCAGGGCCCTACTTTCCTGGTGTGCACCGCAGGATTAAGAGCAGGACCGGGGGACTTAAACTGCTGGGATCCCAATTTTGGTTTCACCAGTTTCCAGCTGTCTCACCTGGCTAATTTTAATCTTTTTGCCTGACTCTTCCTCTAAAATAAAATTTAAAACACCTACCTCAAGCCTGACACGATGGTTAGCCCTTGCTTAAGTAACTTCAGCATTCAGAATGCTGAGGCGGGAGGTTTGCTTCAAGTTCTAGGCCAGCCTGAGCTTCAGATGAGACCCTGACTCAGAATCAAGTAAGTAAATAAAGTAAGATGAATTTACCGTGTGACCAATATGTAAAGGTAGCCATCGAAGGCCACTGATTGCGTAGACTCTGGGTGCCCTATTCTCTGGGAGGGAAGGTGGTCAGGGAAAATGTGGTCTCCCACCTTGTAGTACCATCTACAGTAACATCTCTAAACCATGTGCTGAAATGTGTGTGTGTGTGTGTGTGTGCGCGCATGTGCGCGCATGGAGGGTATGTGGAGGATAAACTGGGAGTAAGGCAGTGAGGAGGAAATTTGCTGAATGTAAGCAAAATGTAAGGATGGGTGAACCCCTTTATCTAACTGCAACCTTCATTGATGAAGGCAGGGATTCTCCAAGCCCCCTCTGGAACCTCTGAAAAAGGGGATCACTTAGTGTGTTGGGTCTGCATAAACCAAGTATTCCTGGGGAAAGGAATAGGTCCAGCACTCAAAACAGGGACAGTAAATTGAACAGACTAGTGGCCCTGGAAGTGGAATGTTCTGGCAACCACTTGCATACTTCAAGTTTGCTTTGCTTAATGGAGTACCCTCTCTCCCACGAGATTCCACTCAGATACTCCACACCACCAACCACATCCTTACTCCTCCCCAGCTCGTCTCTGCCAGCATCCCAATAAGTAAAGAGAAAACTAACATTGGGGGGCTGGTGAGATGGCTCAGTGGGTAAGAGCACCCGACTGCTCTTCCGAAGGTCTGAAGTTCAAATCCCAGCAACCACATGGTGGCTCACAACCACCCGTAATGAGATCTGATGCCCTCTTCTGGTGTGTCTGAAGACAGCTACAGTGTACTTACATATAATAAATAAATAAATCTTTAAAAAAAAAAAAAAAGAAAACTAACATTGGGCATCATCTAATCTGTTTCACCTTCACTTCGAAATTGGCAAACCCATGAATAATCTTTTGCTTTTCCGGGACCCTCCTGATATTTCAGACTCCAGCTACATGTTCAGCTTCGGGGTAAGGCTGGCTAAAGCAGATGTTTCTCAGACCTCCTTTAGGGCTACCAGCTCTTGCTGCCAGCCGCTACACTCTTGTCCTGCCACCCATTCGCTGAGACTGAAACTCTAGCTGGGAAAAGCAGTCTAAGAACCCCCCAGCTTCTATTCTTCAGTGCAGTCGTGGGGCACCTCCTTAAAGAATCATCCAAACTTAACACTAACAAGAATGGAAAGAAAGGGCCAGGGCAGGATATTGCTTGCCAGATATTTGAGGTGTTCTACCTTATAGCCCACCCACCCCAGAAATCTCCTCTTTATCCAAATAATTGCTTTCCAGGACCCACCTTGCCTAGGGGGAGGTTAAGCCCCAGAAGCCTCCGTCTGTCTCACTGCTTAGCCACCCAGATTGAGCAGCCTGGAACAATTGAGAGTAGAACATACTCCTGAGGAGATGGTGTGTCTATTGCAGGGTCTTTCATTACAAAATGTTTTTTTATAACCGGCCAGGAGTTGTGCTCATTGCGATGTATATGTGGTTCCCACTGGCTTCTAAACCATCTACCTCTCCTCCAGCTTCTCTTAAGAGCCCCATGGAGAAGCCATTTTGTGGATCTGGGAAAGAAAAGCCCTCCTGAGATTGTATGGATATAATTAAGTCAGTGGCGAAACTGCTAAAGTTGAACTGCTGACGGGCAAGTTTGTCTCTAGACTCTGAAGAACATAGCCTGCAGTCTTAAGAGTTTGGAGCTTGAAGAGGACCCTGGCCCGCTCCAGGCACTACTAGCCTGTGAAAAGAGGCAGGAACTAAATAGGGCGTACCACGTCCATGCTCTTTTACAATTTTATTTACCAACCGGCTAACCTTGGGGAAAGCTGCAGAGCCTATGCTAGCCCCCTCCCCCTCTCCAAGAGACTACAGCCCCGTTTTGAGATCTAAAAAACAGCTGCTACAACTCCCATCTCTAAACCTGCTTTGGAATCTAAGTTTCTCTTAGCTGAATTTGGAGGCAGAGACTCAAGATCCTGTCCCACAAAGATGGACTTAAAATGGCCGGGGCCCTAGACACAGAGATGAAAGATAGCTGAGATTCCAGTGTGTGCATCATGATTTCAGCAGCCCAACCCCAGCCGCCTCTGCTCTATCCCACAGCTAGGGCGACATCCTTTTCCTCTGGTTCCACCACTCCTGGTCAAGGACCCCTCAATCCACAGACAAAGTAGTGGGAGGTTTGCTTAAGCGCCTATGACCTACTCTGCGGCAGCTGCAGCGGGCGGCGGTTGGGACCAGAATAAGCTACGGATCCCGAATCCCGGTCGGTCGCGGGAAGAGGGTTGGGAGCTCAAGAGAGGGTAAAAACAGCACCACCCCCAAACCGCGGAGCGAAGGCGCCTGCTTAAGGTATCCGAAGAGCTCAAAGCGACTGTATTAGGCCAAACTTTTCAAGAAAGCTGAGGTTCGGCGAGCCAATAAGTGGGGGACAATTGCAGGTGTGCTTGAAGTGTGTGCTCCAATTCTACACTTTCCCTGGTGGATTCTATGGGCCCTAGGTCCGAGGGTCTGTCTGTCTTAGTATGTATCTTTTCCCTTGTTTAACTTGCTCATCGTGGTCAAGAATGCCGCAGAGTGGCAGACCTCTTACAGATTTCCACTACCGATCTCACTTGATGTTCACTGGGTCCTGGTGACCTGAAACTTCCCTGGAATGCTGGCTGTTCATATCTGCGGGAGCAAGGACCTAGTGTGGGACTGGCCGCTTGATCTCAGAGGGAAAGGCTGTGTGCTAGCGTGCAGATCGGGATGAGAGATGAAAGTCGGAAGACAGAAGAGTGGGGAGAGATGCTGCCATAGAACCTGGTGGGCACGGGGCCGCGACCTCCTTCACACCAATCTCACACTGCGTCTAGAACAGAGGCACTCTGGGAATGGACCGCTCTTCTAGTATCCCAAATTGGGGTAGGGCAGAAGGGAACTGTGCCTAGCCTTAGGGACTAAGTTCCCCTGTGCATTGTTACATTTCACTTTTCCAAATGATTGGTGAAGTACTAGGTCCTCGAATGGGCAAAGAACTGCTGCAGAATTCCCAGGCTGGTGGAGTACATGCGGAGCCGAGGAAGCTGAATGAGGGACCAGCCAGAGCCCCGGCCTATCTGCTCAGAAGCAATGGGTGGATTCCTAGAGAACAGCGACCTCTGGAGGACCGTCGCATCCACGAAAAGCCAGGTTGAGTCTAAACTGCCATCTTCCCACCCGACACTGCTTTGGCACTCATCCAGAAACGTAAGCCTCCACTCGTCTCTCTTCGCTCATCTTGGCTGCCTTTCCCTCTGAAACCTCCTCAGAGAAGCCTTCCCAAGTCAAGCCCGTCCTCCCTCTCTCTGCTCTGAGCTTCTCAAAACCTAACTGGACAACTCCTGCTCTGCTCACGACTGTGGAATACACCTGCTTTCTGCACACCCGTTAATTCCATCCACATCCACCCTTTGTGAACCATGCTAGGGGTGTATGTGTGTTGGTGTTAGTGTTGGTGTTGGTGTTAGTGTTAGTGTTGTTTGGGTTCTCTCTCTCCCCCTCCCTCCCTTCCATCTTCCTTCCCTCCCTCCTGTCTTGATAAGGGAAGATTGAGGTCTAAAACTGGACAGTGACTTTTCCTTTCTTTTTTGAATTGTTAATGTGTTTATTATTGTGAGGTAACATGTATTTATTAAAGAAAAAGAGAGTGCTAAAAAATAATCCCATATGCTCCCAAAGTGATGTGTTTTTTCAGAGGTGAAGAGAGCAGCTAACTTTATTTCTCTGTGGGTGGAAAACCCCATGGTAAGCTGGATTCTAGGGACCTGTATCCACAGTGCATTTAGAGATCAATAACGTTCAGCATCCTCAGCAACGTTGATGGGTCCTTCTCTAGCGGTCTGTCACAGAATGCTCTGAATTTCCTGGTGGACTATAGATTTTTTCAAAGCTCATTTCTCACGTGGGGAAATGGAAACACAGAGATGAATGCATTTCCTGAGAGTCACGCAGCAGATATGCAGTAGAAGTGGGAACTGGAAATTTAATACCACATTTCCCAGGGCAGTGTTCTCTTTGTCTCCCCTGAAGGAAAAGTATGTAATGTGTGGAAGGGGTCATTCTGATGGGGAATTGGAAAGGGGATTTTGGGCTCAGGAAAGAGGACATGAAGAGGGAACTGGGGAGGGGGCTCACTGCTCCAGAATGGAACCATAAGGAGAACAGACAAGGAGGTTATGCTGTGTCTCGGTGTCTACTGTGGTGGGTGTGAGCTCCCCACCACTGAAGAAGAGACTAGACAGTCCCTGAATAAGTGTCTTAGTGGCCTCCAGGCAAAACAGGAAGGGCTCGAGTCGTTGAATCACACTCCTCCTATAACTCTCAGATAACAATCTCTAAGGTCTCCATTTTCTTGCTTGTAAAATAGAAAGCCGGGCTTTGGACTAGGACCAAAGAAATTTCTAGCTAGTCATCTCAGAGACTCCTGAGAAGTTTGGAAAACTCTGTACATGGTCAAGAAGGGTCCTTCTGAGAAATAAAAAGAAGTAGTTATCCAAAGACCAAGGACATAGGAGTGTGATCTCCTAGCAGGAGATGAGTGGAAATTTACTTCTATTTCCTGCTTATGTGCCTACACATGGGTGTGAAGTACATGCAAGGTTTCCTTGTGGCACTGATTGAAAAGGCTAGAAACAATATAAATGCCCATCAGTGAGAAGATGGGGTGTGGGGTAAACAAATGACGACGGTCCCTAGACTAGATGGGGATGTGGGGTAAACAAATGACGACGGTCCCTAGAACAGAAGAGTGTGAAGTCCGTGCTTTAGTCTAAAAGGAGCTCCAAGATACATTGTTGAGTGGAAGGGATTATGGAACAGTAGTAACATTTGTGTCTCCAATTGTGGTAGGTTTTGCTTGCTTGTTTGTTTCATTTTTAAGACAGGACCTTTCTACGTGATCCTAACTGTCTTATAGCTTGCTGTGTAGATCAGGCTAGCCTCACAAAGATCCACCTGCTTCTGCATCTGGTGTGCTGAGATTAAAGGCATATGCCATCAACCCTAGCTGTGGTGGATTTTGTTTCCTTTGAGGATAATACATATGTGCATTGGTTTGTGTGAATAACAAAAATACCTGGCAAGCACTCTCCCCACCGAGCATCTCCCTAGCCTCAAGGAAGACTTTCCCCGGGATGCCATTTAAAGGCACATGAATATATTACATATCCGGCAACAAAATAAAACAATTTAAAAAGGATAATTGGATCATGTTAATAAATGAGGCTTATGTGCAGAACATAAGAATAATAAATCCATGAGTGAGTGCTGGACATTTTCCATGCGACTTCAACCTGACAATATAGTTGGTTGACTGTGCGTCTTGAAGACAGCACATTGATAGCTAGGTCTAGTGGGTGACAGTGACTGTCCAATGACATCGGGAAGGGAAACAGGCATTTCTAGACTGGAAATCTTCTGTTTCCCTCCTGTTCTGTTCCTTTCCCTCTGTCTTTAGCTCTTTCTTCTCTTGGTCTCAACTACATTGAAAGTTATCTTTTTTTTTTCCCATTCAATTTTCTAGGCTAAAGATTCCAATGGATGGAGGAAGAGAAGGCTTCGTAGGAACCAGAACAGCTGTCAGCTGCAGAGCCAAGCTTCTCCAGGAAGCCTGAGTCATCCTGAGTCCCTCCCATCTCAGAAATGGTGACTGCTCATGGGGGCGGGGGGCTGCTTTCCTCAAGTAGGACCCAGGCATTTTTCCCTTTATTCTCCTCAACCCTTGAAGAAGAGAGGTAGCCCAGGCCAAAGCCTTAACACGTCTCCCTCAGGCTGCCTCATGAGAAAGACGGTAGAGCAGAAAAGACAGGAGCCATGTTTTTTAGGAGTTGGTTCTCTCTTTCTAACACAAGGATCCCAGATCATCAGGTTTGGTGACAAGTGCTTTTACCAGTGAGCTCTATCATCAGCCCCTATTTTGTTTGATATAGGTCAGAAAACACTCACCTGCCAGTTACAGAGGTCATCATGCCATGGCAGAAAGAACTAGATACATTCTCCCTGTTTTTATAGGAGGTTTAGGCTAAGGCCAAGGTAGAGTCTTGTGACCAGTTTCCTCACAGCTCCCCCATGGTATAAAGCACATTGTATGACTGTCTGCCAAAGTCTGTAAGTTGAAATGCTATTTAATTTGTCTCTGAGGTCTCATTGTGGAGGAGTACAGGGCCTGGCTCAATCTAAGAGTTTAGGGGAATTAAGAATTGCTGTGAAAACCATAGAAAGGGAAAGGCTTTTGGCTGGGCATTAGGCCTGGGACTAGACCTCATGTTTTCTGCCTCAGCCTCACACCCGTTCCTCAGTTTTCCTCTTACAGTGTAAGGCATCTCTCTATACCTAAAACTACACTTCCCAACCTCCTTCCTCCTTCCTTTACAGTGGGGCAGCTGCCAGGCACTGCCAAGAGGAAGTAGAGAGGAAATTGGAGATCTGGGAGGGATTCTCAGAGAATGTGGGAACTACGGTCAACTTCCTATTCCATACCAAACAAGTGGGTTTCTGACTGGAACAAGGACCTGGTCCTCCCCAGGCTAGTATGTCATCCAAGAGAATCCTGGCTTCACTCCAATGATTTCCCTCATTGGATTTCCTTCATTTGCTTCAAATAAGTGCATACAGCATGGCCAACAGGTGGCACTGTTGTCCCCACAGAGTTGTTGGGGAAGAGGAAAGAGACAATCAGAGGAGGCAACCTAGACAGAGGGGAGAGGAAATTGAAAATGAGTCAAGAAAAGAGAAATCTAAAACCTGTCACTTGGCTTGAAATGACACCTTTCAATATCCAAATTGGGGCTGGGTACCAGGGTGAGGACTCGGGGTGAACCAAGCTTGTTACTGGTGGCTGGGGCCTTCCATCCAAACTTTCACGTCTACTCAGTTCTTTCTTGGAGACAGGAGTTAAGCAGACCTGGAGCCAAGTCTTGATCCTGCCAGTCACTATGTAGCTTGATCTGGGTAAAAGAATTAACTTCTAGAAATTTCATTTCATAATTTGTAAATGGTATGATATATAGCACTTATAAAAGGAAGCTAGAGGCTGGAGAGATGGCTCGCTGGTTAAAAGCATTTCCCGATCTTCTGGAGAACCTGGTTTTGATTCCCAGAACCCTCACAAACACCTTGTATCTCTGACTCCACTCAACTCTTTGGGCATCCGCACTCATGTCCTCTCTCTCTCTCTCTCTCTCTCTCTCTCTCTCTCACACACACACACACACACACACACACACACACACACACACACTAAAATAAAATAAAATAAAAACTAAAGAAAAGAAAATAAAAGGAAAGAAATAATCCCAATTGAATTTTCTGGTATTTTTGTTGTGGGAATTTTGTATCTTTCATATGCGACCATATCTTTGGGTTTATCTGATTTTTGTTAGAAATTTTGTGGTGGCGCATGCCTTTAATCCCAGCACTTGGGAGGCAGAGGCAGGCAGATTTCTGAGTTCAAGGCCAGCCTGGTCTACAGAGTGAGTTCCAGGACAGCCAAGCTATACAGAGAAACCCTGTCTTGAAAACAAACAAACAAACAAAAAACAAAAAAGATGTTTTGTTCCTTTTTCTCCTCTTTCTCTACCTCTCCCTCTCCCCTTTCCCCTCTCACTGAGACAGGATTTCTCTATATAGCTTTGGCTGGCCTGAGACTCACTATGTAAACCAAGCTAGCCTTGAACTCATAGAGCTCCACCTGCCTTTGATGGGATTAAAGGCATGTGCCACCTCACCCAACTTTATTAGGCTTTCATAACCTCATAAAGTAGACTGAATTGGAATAGCATCTGTTTCTTCTGTATTTTGGAGCGATTTATATATCTAGAAAATAGTTTTTAAGATTGATTGATTGATTGATTGATTGATTGATTGATTGATTTATATGTGTGCTATGTCTTCCTGTACATCCCCATGTTAGAAGACAACATCAGATCAATTACAGATGGTTGTGGGCCACCATGTGGTTGCTGGGAATTGAACTCAGGACCTCTGGAAGAGCAAGCAGTGCTCATAACCACTGAGCCATCTCTACAACCCTGAAATGGTTTTCTTGATAGTTTGACTGCATTTACGGGAAACCAGCCTAGGTGCCCTTGGTGGGAGCAGTTGAGGAACTGAGTTGGAAGGGTCTTTTTCTTCTGTGCTCATAGATCTACAGAGCCTAGCACCCCACCACCACCACCGAATTCAGTCACTCTAGACCTTAGTCAATGGTTGGTTCTTTCTGTGACTTTGTACATCTGCTTTTCTCCTCCTCCGAGAAACATTGTTTTCTGCAATATCCCTTTAAGTGGTCTCCCTGATTCACCTCAGGTCTCCTGACAGGTCACCATTTACATAGCTTGTAACTACAAAGATTCTTCTGAGCACAAGTTTGATAACATCTCACAGATTTAAAAGTCTGTATTTTTAAATGTATGGTTTTCAATTTTTATATTTATAAGCAGTCTGTGATATTAACTCTCTTCTAGCCTAAGAGTTATTTATTTAAATATGGTTTCCATTGCATTTTCACTTAAAAGTATAATATATTAACCCCTGTATCTTGCAAAATCCTCCCCGTCCCTATACTATTAGCATCTCTCAGAGAAATACTTCACATGAACTTATATAACCCAGTCACACCAGTAAAAGGCCCTCCATTTTGTTCATTATTCTTTCCTGGGTACATCCAAGTTACATAATGTTGGCTTCCTTCTTGAGCTGGATCTACAGGCCATCAAACTAGCTTAGCACCTTCCTAAGTCCAAAGCCACCCTTCCCCACATCCCATGTCCTATGTCAGGAGTCATCTCTGTTTGAATAGCTTTCCTCCAAGCTCCTTCTCAAATGAACGACATGGGTCAGTGTGTAAGGGGCTTACCACAGGAACCTGATGACCTGCCTGATCCCCAGAACCTATTATGGAAGGAGAAATTGACTTCCAAAAAAATCTTCCTCTGATGTCCACATGCATGCCAAGGCTTATGCACATATCATGGTACACACACAAAAGCACACATATCACACACACAAAATAATCATGATTATTATTATTAGTAGTAGTAGTATCAGGAACACCACTCACAGGAGACAGGGACCCACCCACGTGTTGCTATGGCAATCACCATACATTCCCAGAATCCACTTGGCTCACCTCCCACCTTTACCTGCAAGCTGTTAGTCACAACCCAAATAAAAGGCAGACCCTTCTGAGCTCTGCTCTCTCTGTTTCCCCTTTGTCTTTGTTGCCACCTTTGCCCTCTTCCCCCACAATAAACCTCCCATGTGGAACTGTATTGGCCTGGTGTGGTCTGTCCAGATGCAAGCTGCAATTCTAACACAGCAATAATAGTAGGAATAGTAATAATAACAATAAAGAATTATCTGGCTAGAGAGCTGGCATAGCAGTTAAGATCTCTGACTGCTCTTCCAGAGGTCCTGAGTTCAATTCCCAACAGCCACATGGTGGCTCACAACCATCTGTAATAGGATCCAATGCCCTCTCCTAGTGTGTCTGAAGACATTGACAGTTAACTCAAATATATAAAATAAATAAATCTTTTTAAAAAAAATAATTCTCAATAGTTCATCTTCTTAGCCAAACACTTACTCGTGTGCTGTGACACCTTCCCAGCTTGCCAGGAGGTAACATATACTAAATTGAGAAAGCTCCTCCCATTCTCTCTTTCCCTATGCCCTCCCACAATGAAAATCTACAGAAACAAAGCTTTGACTCAACTATTTCACTGTCAAAATGCATATTTAGCTTCTCATGTTAAAATAATCATCTTAATTTCAGATGTGTAGTTTCCAAAACAATTTATCTCTACTGGAACAAGGAAATAAACAAAAGAAAAAGGAAGAGATAGAATCCAGGAAGCAGAAGGCGTAACACAGGACCGAGATGAAGGGATGGTGAGAGAAATTCCAGAGTGACATCTGTACAGCAGACGTGGAGAACCACCAGACCAGCCTGGAGCCAGAGGACAGAAAGCTGGGAGAGCTGTCCCCAGGAGGCAGACAAAACATGCAGCAAAAACAGTGCTGAATTTCCTTATACATTTGCTCTTTTGAAAAATTGTACTGTTGGAAAAAGAGGGAAAATTTAGCAGTAGATAGAAGCTGAGCAAATGAAAGCAAAAAAGACATAGCTAGGGACAGGAAAAATTAAAAAATTGAACACACAAAAGTCAAGAGCACTGTATACTCATGATTTATCAGATAATAAAATGCATACAGTATACAAAGTAATAATGTAAATGTTATTATAAAAACGAATTTAACCTAAAGTTAGTGATGTTTGGTGGCAATGGGAAGAGGAGAAGATTGCAGAGGTAAATAATCAGGTGTCATGGTAGAAAGTTAATCATTAGAGCTGAGGGTGCGTTTTTGTTTTCTGGTTTTTGTTTTTTGTTTTAGTGACAGAGCACTTGATTCACATGTTCACGGCATGGGTTTGATCTCCAGTGTTGCAAAGCAAAGAAAAAGAAAGAAAGAAAGAAAGAAAGAAAGAAAGAAAGAAAGAAAGAAAGAAAGGAAGAAAGAAGCCAGGCGTGGTGGCGCACGCCTTTAATCCCAGCACTCGGGAGGCAGAGGCAGGTGGATTTCTGAGTTCGAGGCCAGCCTGGTCTACAGAGTGAGTTCCAGGACAGCCAGGGCTACACAGAGAAACCCTGTCTTGAATAACCAAAAAAAAAAAAAAAAAAAAAAAAAAAAAGAAAGAAAGAAAGAAAGAAAGAAAGAGAGAAAGAAAGAGAGAGAGACAAAAACACCTCTCCCATTACTGTTTCATGAGAGAAGAATATAAACATGGAAATATATTCCAAAATAAGCAAATGAGAACTGTACTTGGAGAACTGCATAGGAGCTGATGCTTGCAGGGCTAGATGCAGAGCTCCGAAGAGCAGTGCAAGGTATCAATCATGAGCTTTTGATTGCTATTTGACTAGTAACATGGACTTATGTCAATTGAACAAAAACTTAGAAGAACTTCACATGTAGCTTAGCTGTACAGTGTTTGACTGGGATGTGCAGTCCCTAGTACCAACAAAATAAACATTAAAATGTGCCTTCAGATTAAAATGACTTCTGACTTTCTTTCTTCCTTTCTTTTTTAAATATTTTTTAGGGATGAAGAGATGGCTCAGTAGTTGGGAGCACTGACTGCTCATCAGAGGTCTTCAATTCCCAGAAACCACATGGTAACTCACAACCATCTGTAATGGGATCTGATGCCTTCTTCTCATGTGTCTGAAGACAGTGTACTGATATACATAAAATAAATACATAAATAAAAATAAATAAAATTTTAATTTTTTATATGTATGAATATTTTGCCTGTGTGCATGTATATAAGCATATCACTTGCATTTCTTGTGCCAAAAAAAAAAAAGTTAGAATAGGACATCAAATCCCTGGAATTGTAGTAGAGACGACTGTGTAACACATGAATGCTGGGAACAGAATCCAGGTCCTGTCCAAGAGCAGAGTGTTCATGATTAGTGAACTATTTCTCTAGCTCCAACTTTTAATATTTTTTTCTTTTAACTTACCTGTATGAGTGTTTTGCCTGTATGCATGTCTGTGCACCATGTACATGCCTGGTACCCAACGAAGCCAGAAGAGGGCATCGGATGCCCTTTGAACTGAACTTAAAGACAGTTGTGAGCCACCACATTGGTGCTTAGAATTGGACCTGAATTTTCTGGAAAAACAGTCAGTGCTCTTAGTCATTAAGCCATCTCTCCGGGCCCATCTACCTTATTCAGAAAAGGTTTCTCAGTAAAAACATAGCTCCAGTTTCGGCTAGACTGACTGAACAGTGAAGTCCCAGGATCTACCTGTCTGCCTCAGTGCTGGGGTGACACATATAAGCCAACCAAATGCTGGTGATCACAGCTCAGGTCAACATGCTTGCACAGCAATCATCTTGACTGATGAGCCATCTCTCCAGCCCATCTCCAGGGCTTTTAAATGGGAGAGCTGGGTTACATTCTAGTTTTCCAGCATCTGCCAAAATGTCAAAATAGTTAGGGCATTACTTGACCTATGACTTTTCAGACTATAAACTCCCTGGAGACATAAACAAGTTTTCTTATTTGTATCTCTGTTGGGCACAGCATATGCTTGATGCTGTTAATAAAGACTCTGTCTCAAGCAAACAGAACAGAAAAAAGGAAAGGAAAAAGAAACTGAAAATAAGTTTGGGTTTCCAGATCTACACCGATCTTGCTAGCATTTCCCAGAATGCCCTCAAACCCTGGAGACGGAGATGGAGATGTCTAGCTGTGGCAACAAGAATGGAATGGAGAGCAGAGGACGTGCTTTGTTCTTCAGGCTGGCAAGTGGGTTCTTCCCTTCCCTGGGAATGTTCTGAATTGAGAAGATATTTGTGTACAGATGCTAGGAGGCAGGAAGCTGGGCAGCCACACCATTTGAAGCAGAAGAAAATTTGCATTTTGGTCTTTGTGGCTCCCTTCCCAGAGAACATAGTCTGGATTTCCTGCTGCCTGCTGGGTCCAGGTGGACCCATTTTCTCAAGTGAGAAGCATAAAAATTGCCTCCATCTCTACCTCATTCTCCTTCTTATGCCCCCACAAGTCGCTTTGAGAATGGCAAAGATGGATGGACAAGAAAATACTGTCCATTTATTCATTATTCACTAAGGCAGACAATGTATTAGGCACTAAGCAATTCTGTTGTTCAGACAGCCAGTCCACAGATGCTAAGGGCTGCTATGCACCAGGCAAAGTGAATCTGACCCTTGTTCTAAGCAGCTAACAGATAGGAGAAGGCACTTGTCAGTAGATTCACCATCCTACCTCCAAAAAAGGCCTTCTGCCTTCTCAGATTCCCCCACACCTTTCTCCTCTGAGCTGTTCCTTGTCCACCTTCAACTTCCATTGCCTCTCTGCTGCCTCAAACACTGCTATCTAGGAGAGGAACACCAGACACATCCATTAGTCACTTGGGCTTTTAACATGACTGTTATCCTCTCCTCTGCTCTTCCCTACACCAAGTTAAGATCAGGGAGACTGGGAGCCCTGGAGCTGGAGCAGGAATCTTGGGGAAACTCTGCTTTATGAATTAGCACCAAAGACACACGAGGTCACAGGCCAAGTCCTGGGGCAGTGATGTTGTTGCCCTGTCCTTGGTACTAGGCATATCATGAATCAATTCAGTCAACGCTACTGCCCCTCTCATAATCTAGCAAGGGACACAAAATGAAGGCCAGACTGGAAAGTGGCCTGTGACTTAACCTCATCCCTTAGAGCAGGGAGCTTTATCTTTTAGGCTGAGCCCCCAGCTTGAGCCAATTGCTTCTCCTCCATCCGTGTGAGGATTCTGTTAAGATGCTGAGTCTGATGATTTAATAGGTCTGTGCTGGGGTCTGAAATCCTGCATTTCTAGCAAGGATCCAAGTGATAAGGTTCTGTGGACCTCATTTTGAGGAATGGACATTTCTCTTTGCTGAGAGGTGATGAGTGGATTAATGCTAATTAATGTACTTCCTTTTACTGTGGTACCAAGTACGAAAATGGTCTCAAGGGCCAGGCAACCTGCTTTCTAAATGCACTCAGCCACCCATACCCCATTTCATCTCTACCATCTATGAGATGCAGGTGGAAGATTTTGACCAGGCCTACTGTGTGGAATCACTCCTTGGTGCTACTTCAGGAGAATCTGCCTAATGACTTAGAAGGAGAGTCATCCCACATGGAATCCCAATGAGGCAAATGTCACCCACCATCTTTCCCAGCAACTCCCAAGTTCCCAGCCAACACAACAAACCCAGAAAAATGTTTCTTTGTTTTTGTTTTAATTAAACCAGCTTTGATTGAAAAATAACCATAAACAGATAAGTTCTGTGCTTTCCATGGGGTGGAGCAGCCACAGACTCCCATTAATTCCCCATTCAGTCAGGAGATCCTGGTGCCGAGTAACCTAGAAAATCTGAAGAACTGTTCAGAGCAGAGCCCTCAGGTGAGTCTTTGTCGGAGACAGGCTCGGTAAGAAAACAAGCACAGACTGTAAACCTAGGGCAGGGAACAAATTTGCCAAACTTATCGGTAAATGGAGGAAGATGGGGTAGAAGTAATGAACCCAGGAGTCTGACCTCTGATGTGTTGGCAAAACATCAGAGATGGAGGAGGTGCCTTGGAACGAAAAGTTTCCACAGACTGGAACTCACAGGGACATTTGGGGCTGGGGCTGGAGTTCCAAAGCACCGGATTTGGCAGTGCAAGGGTGCTTATGTGGGGAGCACAAGTAAAGGGAGGAAAGACCTCAAATTGGAGAGGGCGCTTCAGTCTGGTGGTGAGACAGCCAGGGTCTCCCCAGGGATGGAGGAGGGCAGGGAAGGCTTAGCCCCAAGCAAGGCTCGGGGACCCAGCGAATTGCGCCACGCTGCGGGCGGGCGGGTACGGGTACCACGGACAAGCTCGCACTGCTCCAGCGCAGGCCGGGGCAGAAGGCTCCACCAGGCGCTCCCGCAGCGGAAAGCGACTCACAGGTAGCGCTCCAGCCCCGGCGCGAAGCCCGGCTGTCTCAGGTAGGCTTCCCCGGCTCCGAGCGGCCCGAGCGCGCCGGCCGATCCCGCCAAGGCCAGGAGAGGCTGGGCGGGCAGCGGCGCGGGTAACCCCAGGCGCTCGGACGCTGGCGAGTAGAGCGGCGGCGAGGCTGCGGCGGCACAGGGCGGGAAGGCGGCGTCGGGCGCGGCGCAGCAAGGCGGCTCGGGCGCCACGGGTCCCGGCGGCTCAGGCTGCAAGCCCAACAGGCTGTCCAGGCGGAAGAGGCGCGCGGGCGGAGCGGACGCGGGTGCTGGCGGGGGCGGGAAGGGCGCATAGGGGAAGGGCGGCGGCGGCGGCGGCGGTGCGGGCAGCTCAGCGCGCTTGAAGCGCTTGCGGCGCCGCAGGAAGCTACCGTTGTCGAACATGTCAGCGGCCGCGGGATCGAGCGTCCAGTAGTTGCCCTTGCCCGGATTGCCCGGCTCGCGCGGCACCTTGACGAAACAGTCGTTGAGGGTGAGGTTGTGGCGGATGCTGTTCTGCCACTTGCGCGGGCTGTCGCGGTAGAAGGCGAAGCGCTCGGTGATGAAGCGGTAGATGGCTGCCAGCGTTAGACGGCGGCCGGGAGCGTGCGCCAGGGCCATGGCAATGAGCGCGATGTATGAGTAGGGCGGCTTCCCACGCTGTAGTGGCCGCCGCCGTCGCTTCCCCGGGCCAGGCACGGCCGTGGGCTCGGCGTCCCCACCGCCCACCACTTCCTCCGGTTCGCGCCCCGGTTCGGCTCCCGCCAGCGTCGGCAGCTGCGGCCCGGACGGCGTGAGCGAGGGCAAGGCCGGGAAGCCCGAGAAAGCGACTTGCGCATCCATGTGCGGGGGGTGGGGGTGGGGGTCCTAGGGATGCGGAGTCCCTGCTCGCGCCCCGGAGAGCGGGGGTCGCAGGTTCGCCTTATATGGACACACACACTCCCACCTCCCGAGGAGAGGGCCCTGACCTGCCCTCTAATTTGCTTTCCCAGCCCCCTTCCCGGGCTGGCAGCCCACCTCTGTTTCTCCCCCTCCCTTGGTCTAGTCCCTCTGGGTCAATTTTTTTCAGACCCTCCCTCATCCCTGAGTCAGTCTCTGGGCCCCATCCCCATCCCGTGGTATTTGGTAGTACTGCTCCCATTACCCCCGCCCCTTTGGGTCAACCCCAATTACAAACACACCCATTCAGCACACTCTACTGCCCTCTCCCCATTTTGTGCCTTGTAGAGGTCAGATCCCCCTTAGCCTTCCCCATGCTTCTAGTTCCCGCTCCAGCAGTCTTTGCTAGCCTCAGGCATCCTATGTAGCTGGTCAGGGAGGCATCAGGCTCCTTTGGACAGCAGAGAACCAGAGTGAAGATGATGGAAGACAGCAAGACAGCGCAGAACCAGGCTGCCTTTGTTGCAGGGGAAAATGTTTAGAAGCCCTAACTCCTTTCCCTGCTGCACCCCCTTCATCCTTATCCATCCCTGACTCCAGGGAAACTTGTTTCAAACATACATAACTCCACCTCTCCCCCCCAAAAGGCGCATACCCCCCCCCACATGCTTCCACTGAAGGCAGGGCTGAGCGAACTGCTTTCTGATGTAGCATTATCAGTGGGTAGAGAGAGGGGAGAGTTTTTGTTAAAATGCCCCACCAGCACACAGAGAGAGCCAAAGGCGGAGAAGCCTTGTTCTTAAAGCAGGCAGACTGACAAGATCAAGGGAAGTAGAGGCAGAGCAAGGAGCACAGAGACAAGAGAAGGTCTTACTGTGACAAGTCCCAGAGGCACTTACTGCCAAGGTCTTGTGAGTACAGCCAGCCCTTGAGAAAATTTGGGCACCCATCAGACTCCATCTCTGATGAAGCATATCTTATCCCTTACCTCGAGAGGAGAGGGCTCGGACCTGCCCTCTAATTTGCTAGTCTAGTGCAGATGCCCAAAGCTAGATTCAGGTGGCCTGTAGCCAAGGATGCAAAATCCAAATTCAAGCATGGGGCTCAAAGACTCCCCTCCTGTACACAGCTGATAACAAATCACAGCTACCACTGTTTAGCATTTTGTATTTGGTAAATACTTATAGTATTTCACTGGCATTTAAGCTCCACTGGGCGGTAGTACTATCCCCGTTTCTTGGCTGAGGGAACAGGTGCTCTGAGAGGTAAAGTAGTATACCTCGACTCCCACAAGGTACACTAATAGTGGCAGAGCAGAAATGAAACCCTGTGGTCAGAGCACTACCCATCACTGCTCTTCTAATGCCTTTCCTTACAATGGAAGCTTTAGTCCAGCATAGTGGCATGCATGTGTGGTCCCTGCACTGGAGAGACTGAGGCCACTTATAGGCTAGGCTAGGCTAGGTTAGGCTAGGCTAGGCTATGTAGTGGTACTCCATATCAAAAATAAATAAAAGGGGCTTGATGGCTTGATAAATGGGGAAGATGGCTTGATGAGTCAAGTTCTTTTTTTTTTTAATGAGTTAAGTTCTTGACATGCAAGTGTGAAGTCAGAACTTCAGAACCAACATGAAATTGGACTCAGCAGTGTATCAGTAGTCCCGGTACCCGGGTGACAAGACAGGAGGCAGAGACAAGGGAATCCCCAGAAACTTGTGGGGAGTTGTCCTACTGTAGGCAGCTGTGAACAAGAGACCCTGTCTCAAAGGTGAGGACTGACACTCAAGATTGTCCTCTGACCTCCACACATGGGCACTTCCAAATGCATGCATACCCCTACACACCATTTGTATAACATGCACACAAAGGAGAGATAAGACTTCATAAATGAATTACAGTAGAATTCCTCCAGTTTGCCCCACTTCAGCTGCCAAAGTTACTTCCCGGTCTCTCTCCTGACCTCCCGGTCAACTGATGGAGATGCCCATTGGGCATCACCTCACAACGTCTCAAAGCTCCCTCCCCAGCCTCAGCCTGCTCGGTTACCAACCTTCCCAGTCTCAGTAAGTACCATCCCTTCTTTGAATGAGTCCCTATACCAGGCCACTGCCACATCCTGTCAAGGCCACACAGATCCCAAATCCATTTCTCCTTCAGTTCTGGACTCAGTTCAGCTGCCTCATTCACCAAGAGCTTCCGAGCCAGGCCTTTTGCCAATGCTCAGGACCAGATAGAAATGAAATGGTCCAGAGGAGAAATGGACAGTTACACACAGGGAAGGGGGGTGGAGGAGAATGGGGAAGCAGACAGGAAGATGATGACACTTGCAGGTCAAGAGACAATGTCCCAAACAAAACAAGGACGACTGTGTTAGAACAGACCCTGCTCCTCTACCCGCTCCTCAGTTCATCCTGTGTCAGCACAGCCCACCTGGAGCACAAGACAGTGAAGTCACATCACACTGCTCACCACAGAAGAGGACAAGGCAAGCCACTGTGGCGGCAGAGCATGGCCCCCAGAGCCACATGAGCAAGGTCACCTCTTGCTCAAGCCTGCCAAGTGAAAGCAATGGCATCTCCATAGTAAGGGATGTATAGAAGGCCCGGCCTGCTGTGGATCTTGATAAGAAGCTCCCCCCACCCCCACCCCCACCCCCCCACCCCCACTGTGTTAATCAGGGGGCAAAGAGAGCCATTCTGGCTATCTTTCCAGACAGTGTTATCCTGCAGGTGGACTCAAATGCAGAACTAGTATTGATAGAGCCTTAGCCTTTCTCGCTTTCCTCTAGGGAATGAAACTCCTTTCATAGCTCATAGCTTCTGTGTAATACCTCCAAGGAAGAAATTAGTTGTAATTGCACTCTATGGCTGACTACAGGGGTTTTTTGTTTGGTTGGTTGTTTGGTTGTTTGGTTGGTTTTTGTTTGTACCTTCAACTTCCCAGGCCATGTGCATAGTCTGGGACGTAATATATGTTCAATAAATGATCCTGAATGTGTGTCTGGCTATGCTAATTCTGAGAAGGGTGGGGATGAGGAGCTGAGCCAAAGGGGTGAGAACCCAGTTCTTTGTGCCTGCCTACCTTCCCCCCCGCCCCCGCCCTCCATTGGGCCTGCTTCCCAGAGTGGAGCAAGCTGGTGTCAGGGGGCGGCCCAAGGGCTAATCCGCGTTTTCAGCGTGGCTGGGCCCTCTTTTCACAGGCCCTGGGCCGGACGTGATGCGGCTGAGCATCCGGGCATAAGACGGCCAGTGAAGGTGGCCCCTTTCTCATGGGCCTGGATTCCAGGCGGCCCATCGTCTGAGTGGAGCCCCTGGGGCGGGAGGAACACAGTAGCTGGGCTGGGCAGTCCTTTGTCTGACCACACTGGGTGGATATTCGGGCTGGCAGGAGGGATTAATGGCCAGGGATTGGCCCTGGGGCCGGCCTTCCCATTGCCCTTTGGAGGCCAAAGGCCCAGGTCAGGGCACACAACGTTGATGGATCTCCAGATAGGAGTGGAAATTCCCACCCTTGTCCAAAGCTATTTGCGCTAGGCTCTAAGACCCTCTGCCTCAGTGCTGGCTTGAGAAGCACCATTAGCTCAGACAGACTTGGAGGCAGGGACCAGAAGTGCAGTTAGAACTTACCAAGTACTCTCCAGGGGTTGTGGGGAGGAGGTGCTGTAACTGGAAGTCATTTCAGGTCCTTGGATAAGATTCTCACGCCATCATTGCTCATACAGTGCTCTGGAAATAGCTATATTAACCCAAAGAGGTCTCAAGAGGCCAGCCTGAGATGTCCCCAGACCCCTCACCCCCAAAGATCTCTTGTTTATTTGCAAAACACAAGAAAATCAAGAAGGAAGGCCAAAGCGTGGATACTTCATTCCTCCTTAGAATAGGGAACAAAATACCCATGGAAGGAGATACAGAGACAAAGTTTGGAGCTGAGACAAAAGGATGGACCATTCAGAAACTGCCCAACCTGGGAATCCATACCATAATCAGCCACCAAAAGCAAACACTATCACATATGCTAGCAAGATTTTGGTGAAAGGACCCTGATATAGCTGTCTCTTGTGAGGCTATGCCAGTGCCTGGCAAATACAGAAGTGGATGCTCACAGTCATCTATAAGATGGAACACAAGGCCCCCAATAGAGGAGCTAGAGAAAGTACCCAAGGAGCTGAAGGGGTCTACAACCCTATAGGTAGAACAACAATATGAACTAACCAGTACCCCCAGAGCTCATGTCTCTAGCTGCATATGTAGCAGAAGATGGCCTAGTTGGCCATCATTGGGAAGAGAGGCCCCTTGGTCTTGCAAACTTTATATGCCCCAGTACAGGGGAAAGGCAGGGCCAAGAAGTGGGAGTGGGTGGGTAGGGGAGCAGGGTAGGGGGAGGGTATAGGGGACTTTCGGGATAGCAATTTGAAATGTAAATGAAGAAAATCTCTAATAAAAAATTGAAAAGAAAATAAAAAGATCTCGTGTTTGAGATCTGATGTTTATTTTAAATCTCTCTATCAAAGCCTGGAGATATCCATAGCATGGGGGCAGCAGGAAATCTAAGACGGCCTCAAATCATCTCTGGCTCCTCGTGTGCCTGAGGGTTCCACATAGAGCTATGCAGGATATGGTTCATTCCTCGGGCATCAGGCAGGCAGCTGGGACAGTCTGGAACCACACTGTAGGGACACCCTTTCTTATCTCCTCAGGCTGTCACTCCATATATATCCCAAGAATGCATGTCCTGGCTACTTGGATGCTGGACCCCAGTGAGGAGTTAGTCTTTCATCTGCTTTCACTATGCTAAGGAGGAGGCAGGCAGGCAGATGTTCTCTGTACTCAGTAGCAAGTTTATGAATCTGGCAGAGTAAGGGCAGCAGGAACACAAAAGAGCCTCATCCAGCCTGGCTGAGTCAGGCTTCCTGGAAGGGGTAAAGCTCCTGACGCCCAGGTGGGGAAGAATGGAAGCTGGACTAGGAGAGTCGCTGTGCTTACTTACTGTGTCTGTCTCCCTTACTGGGCTTTCTGTGCACAGAGGGTACATCCCACGTCTCATATGTGGGCTCTGGCAATTAGCCAAGTGCCTTGAAGGCATAGCTGATCAATAGATGTCCGTTGGGTGGTGGTACCAGGTTAAATACTGAGGTCTGGAAGCAAGAGTATCTGACCCATCTTGCAAAGTTGAGAGACTTGCTGTTTTCCTGAGCATCACAAGGGTTGCCAGCATACTCTAGGGCTGGGTGTCTATTTCCAGTTACAGTTATTCCCCATGATAGCTGGTGTCCAGGCTCATGAGACTGGGACGAAAGAGACAGGCAGGTGGGGTTGTAGCTGACTTTTTTTTTTCCATGTTGGGGGACTTTTGAAAAGGTCCCAGCAAGGCAGTGACCAGAACTTATTTGGTTCCTTTAGACTCTGGAGGAATTAGCTTGAAAGCAAGGCCTGCCCTGTGGTGAGGTGTGCACCTAGGGAGAGGCAGTGGGGAAGCCAAAGACACTTTGTTCCCATTAGCTGAGTGAGGGAGATCCTGGAGCTGTCCGTCTCTCTTGATGGCTTATACACACCTGCACACACAGTCTAGCAGCCATCACATCCTCCGCTCTTTTCCTCCCTCCTACAGCCTTTTTCACTGACTGGGGTCTGTCACTTCTCAGAGCTTCCTCTCACACTCCTCTTCCTGCATCCCTTTGTCTCCATGTCCATTTCAGCATTTCCTCTAACTGCCTCTGAGCAACCTCTCTGGTCTCCCTGCCTTCCTTTTCTTCCAGTAAGAGAGCCATTCCTCAACTGTGTTTGCAGAAACAGCAGCAATGGATCCCAGGCTCTCTCAGGGTCCCATCAGGCCAGGATTCCCCTGGCAGGCACCACTGGATAGGCCTGGGTGTCAAGAGGGCTACACCTGCCCTATCTCCCTTCCCTGCTTCCTCACAACACACATACACACACACACACACACACACACACATTGCTGCAGAGCCAAATGAAGCTCCTGTTGGTTGGAACCAAGTCCCTCTCTTTGCTAAACAACATCACAACAGTCCAGTTTGGCAGCTAAGGTACAAGACCGGCCCCATCTACTGTTCCAGAGAGCCTACAATCTCATATGTTCTTTAACACAGCAAGTCCATCTTTTTCCTCTGAAAACCTCTACTTCTATGGTGTCAGGTCACCAAGAAATAAGCACACAAGAAACAGGGGCTTCTCACCCAAAGGCAGGGGGGAAAGGAATCACCTATCCTTCTGCCCCCCCCCCCAGCAAGAGAGGCCCTTCTTCCCTAACCCGCTATCGTCTTCCTTTGTGTCCTCTCAGAGATGCTATCATAAAATAGCCATTTTGTCTTCTAGAAACAATTTGTCAGGCCCTTTCTCCTTTCCCAGACAACAGGCCTGACACCTCTGGCTTGCTGGTATTCAAAGAGACCTCTGCACTTGTTCTCAAGGTAGAAGAGTGTGCGTCTGCAGTGGGGCTGGGTCATTCAAGGTCCAAGCTGTGCAGAGCTGCACAGCTCCTCAGGAAACATTTGGTGAGCCCCTTACTGAATAAACGAGTGAAGCAATGACCACCATGTCTGAACAAATGAAGGGCCTCTGGTTTCCAGCTAGGAAACCTTGCCCTTAACTGCCTCTTGGTATAGACCTGTAGCCCAGAAGGCTGAGACCCCAAACACAGTCCCTGTCTTAGCAGGATCCAAGCTCAGCTCAAGCTCAGACCAAGTTGGTTCAGCCCTGAGGGTGTAATTCCAGCTGCTCCTAAACCACACATGCAACATTTGA
This sequence comes from Mus musculus, assembly GCF_000001635.26. Lineage (NCBI taxonomy): Eukaryota > Metazoa > Chordata > Mammalia > Rodentia > Muridae > Mus > Mus musculus. Next base: position 114,932,811 of record NC_000070.6, read on the forward strand.
AGTATGCTCCATGCCATCCAGGACTGTCAGCATTCTGACACCTCCCTCACTTCTACAACCTCACAGCCTCAGTGGGTTTAGGCCTCCCTGGTTTCTCAGGCTTTCCCTAAATTTCTGGAGAAGTCTAACAGGCTGGCTGAGTCAGAAGAAAGATAAATTGGAGCCCAGATTCCCAACCCGCCTACTCATCTACTCTGCGTTCCATACAAGTCACCCACCATTGCGGCCAATATCATACATAGGCTCCCAGCACCTGGCAGTTCCTGAAATGATCTAGGCCAGCGATTACCAACCTCCAGGACCCTTAGCTTAAGGCATCTGGAAGCCATGTGATACCCAGGACTGCCTGTGAGCTGGATACACAGTGTGCCCCACACATCAGTACGATTGTTTCTCAAATGCATGTAGATGTTGCTGTGATGGATAAATATAACCACATTTAAAAGCTTTGCAGTTGTTTTCATTTTTGTCATAATTTAAAACCCATCAGCGGACATTGAAAGCACAACTACTATCATATGGGGTAGCAAGGAGGTTGTTTTTCAATTCCCATTCTTAAACTACTACTAAACTGCAATGTGCCTTCTTTATAATTTTGGACAGTGAAGTCGAAAATGGGGACAGATTTGGCTGAAATCTCAAAACAAGTTAATGCAAAATCAAAAACAAAGCCCAGGCATCTGACACCCAGAACCTTCTTCCTGCATGCACCCAACAGCCTTTATACAGCATCTGACTAGTATGGGCTGGCCGGGGCATCAAAGCAAAGATAAAGACCAAAGGTCCTCCCTTCAGGGGCTGATGGTGTATTAGGGGGTGTCTATGAACGGAGAGAAATGCTGAACAGAGAGGTCATCCTAATTACTAAAAGAAGCCATAGAAGGACTTGCATGGGAAATGTAAGGGTCCTGTTGTACAACAAGCCCTCAGTTGCTATGTGGGGCACCGTCTGGAAGTGCTTATCACTTAAAACGATTTGGCCGCATTCAGTAGAAAACACAAAGCAATTAAAGCTGTAGGGAATATTGTTTCAATCTAATAAGAGGTCAGAGGAAGGATAGGTATCGTCAGAGCTCTGTCTCAACTTTCCCTTGATGCTTTTTGCTACCAGTCATGAGTGGGGCTCATCTTCTGGCAGATACAAGACAGCAACACCCAGATCTACAGCTCCTAAGTTCCAGGACAGAGTTAGCACTTCCATGACTGTTTTTACAGGAGGAGAACGGTCCCATTCACTGCTCCCAAATATCTCAACTCCCATTGGCAGATATGGATCACTCTCCCCTTCTTGAACAAATCACAGTGAGCAGGAATGAATGACTTGTTAGCTTAGGACCATCATACATCTGGGACTGGGGATGGGTCATTTACTAATAAAGCAGGTTGCTGTGTGGAAGAGTAAATAGTGACAAGTGAAAATACACACACACACACACACACACACACACACACACACACACACACACCAGGAAAAAGGAAGAGAAACTCTCAGTGGTGTCTGCTACTGAGCGAGAAGAGAGGAAGCTGAAGGCCACATGCTGAAGTTGACTCAACAGGGAGGTGACCATGGTGCACTCGTATCTGCCATGCGTGAGTGTCCTTGGTGTCCTGGCTCACTTGCTTGCCCTTAGCTCCTGGGAGCAAGGCCAAGGACAACTATTTGCGAACCTAGGATGGGCCATGTAAGAGAAAAAGACAGTACGTATCCTAAATAGAGAGCACTGGCTTCCGTCTGAGAAGTGTTCCAAATAGGGACCAGTAATAATAGGCCTGAGGGATTGTCTGGCTGAGCAACCACAGGAACAATCAACCCTGACCATCTGACCATCATGAGCCTCAGGTCTTCCTTTAGAGAATTGGGAGAGGATGTTTGTTTTCTTTAGCCACATTGACCTCTCTCAAAGGAACCAAGTCTCTATCACCTTGAAGAGCCAGAAGGACGGGATTAGAAGAGCTGGTGGACCAGTGCAGCAGAAAGCCAAGAACCAGTGTGTGAACCAGCCCCAGCTAGCCTTGGAGAGAGCGTTCGCCTCATCCAGGCTCTGCTTTTGATGACATCATGTTGGTAATTTGAAATGCACCACATGGGAGTATTATACCACAAAAATTGGCCAATGCTACAAATCAGGGTGTCCCTGACAAAGAACTAGCCATTAAATAGTCCACAGCTCACACCTTGGCAATATAACCCACATCAATAGATAAGGACACTTTCCTAGCTAGCTCAGTGGGACTCTAGGGGGAAACGGCAAAGGAAAGTCTTTGGGGACACAGAAGAGTAGACATCTGTTCTTTCTCTTTGACTCTGACGACTCACATTCACAGTTAGAGCATTTGCCCTAGCTAGGATTAGGTCAAAACTGTAAGGAATGTCTTGAATCCTTTCCTCAGCTCTATTAGTCAGGCTGGCCACTCTTTTATACTATGTTCAAAGGAGACATATGACTCCATTGGTTATGTAATTCCCCCATACTAGAAATTTATCTTGGCATGTGCTCAGTAATACAGGCACAAGGATAGTCACTACTACTATTTATCACAGAATAAAATCAAATCCAATATTCTATAGTCAGGATGGATCTGTTCCTTAGAACATTAGGTAAACTTTTTAAAAATCAAACAAAAAATGTTTTCATCCTGCATATTAGTACAGTCCTTTAATAACAACATTCATGCGGCAGAGGCTGGTGAATCTCTATGAGTTTGGGGCCAGCTTGGTCTATATAGCAAGTTCCAGGCTACATAGTGAGACTGTAACTCAGAAACAAACAAACAAAATAAAGCAACTATTTTTATTAGTTCCTCCCCTGTTTCCTACCACCCAACTTTGTATACTTAAAAAAAAAAAAACCCTTCAAGAATAATTTATGCTGCCCAAATATTCTTGGATGGTCTTCCAATGATAGTGGCCTACTTATTAGGGGGTTACACTCCTAGAGAAAACTGCCTTTCCCAGCAAGCAGCTAGCAGTTGCCAAAAGCGCCATAGCCTAGGGTGGGGTAGTAAGTTAAACTCCCCTCTCCATGCTGGGGATTCAGTCTGTCTTGGGCTGGCACAGGTCTTACACATGATGCCACAGCAAATGTGGATTCATATGCACAGTTTCCATGTTGTGTCTAGAAGACTCTGTTTCCCTGTAGTCAGTTGCCTCTGGCTCTTACACTCTCTCCATCTTCTCTTCCTCAATGATTCCTGAGCCTGGAAAAGGCAGGGGTGCTATAGACATTTCCTTTAGTGATGAGCATTCTGCAGTCTCTTGTTCTCTGCACAGTGGCTAGCTGTTGATCATCATGTAATTTTAAGGAACATTTAATGATGTGATGAAATATGTCATGGTAAAATGATTTATATTGAAAGTGAGCTATATATATATTATGCACATGGTTGGAAAACTAATGGGACAAATACACCAAAATATCATTACATTTTATCTCTAGGTGGTTTTAAATTTTAATTTGCTTAAAGAATTAAAACTATGAACTGGAGGCTATACATTGCTCCAGTTCAACAATAATACATTGCTTGCCCAGCAGTCATGAGGTCCTAGGCTTAATGCCCAGCATTTGGGAAAAAAAAACCTGCTCTCAAACTATGAACATAATTCACCACACTGTGCTCTTGTAATATACAACTTCACTGTAAATATGTGAATAGAACTATGAAAAGATTTTTAAAAAATCACATGCACTATGACAGATAGAAAAATAGGGTGATTAATTCAAAGTCTACTGGGTGTGGTAGCACATTTCTGCTGTCCCAGTGACTCCAGTGGCTGGGGCAGAAGTCCCCTAAGCCTGTCAGTTAAGAGCAGCTTGAGCATCACTGTGAGATCCTGTGTGCCAAAATCAAAAGAAGAGTAGAGGGAGAAGGAGGAGGAGGAGGAGGAGGAGGAGGAGGAATTGACTGGAGGTGCTTAGCTCTGTGCTACAGTATTTATATATCCTCAATCTGGAGTCACAATTAGTATATAGCCCATTCGAAAATGGCTTGATTCAGAGATGGATAGATAGCCAGCAGTTAGGAGCACATATTGCTCTTGGAGAGGACCAGACTTCAGTCCCCAGGACCCATGTCAGGCGAGTCATAATTACCTGATACTCCAGCTCCAAGAGCTCTGACATCCTCTTCTGTCTCTGGCAGTATCTGCACTCCAATGTGTATATAGTCACCACACACACACACACACACACACACACACACACACACACACACGATTTTTAAAAGAACCTTTTTAAGTGGTTTGCTTCAATTTTCAAAACATAAATATTAAACATACATGAATTAATTAACTAGAAAAAAATGTTCATTTCAAAAACAATCCCCAATTTACAGATGAGAATGGAGGTTCATGGAGCTGAATGGAGCTGCTGAAACCTTCAGCTGAAAATGGTCCTGACTCCAGGACTATCCAGGGTAGCACTACTAAGTGAATTTAGAGCTTTCACTTTGCAAATTACTACTTCCCTGGAGAGTTCCCATTTGACAAACAAAGAAACAGAGAACATCCAAGTTTTGAGGCCATATCTTCTGGCCCCTTGGGTGGTATCCAGAACCCTGCTCCTGGCTTGCCATTCAAGTGTCTTTTCTACCACTACCCTACGAGGCCAACAAGTATTATGTCTACAGTAGTCCCATATGGCAAGGATGGCCTACACTGCCCCATAGGAATGAGACAAGGCAAGCATTTGCTCCAAGGCCTAGAGTCAATTGTACATCTCCCAGAAGACTAGAACCCCAGGAAGTGTGCAGAAGCTTGGGGGAGGGGGTGAACAGGGCTCTGTCAGTGACTGGAGGCAGTATCTGGAACAGCTGTACCTCTGAAGCAGGCATGCAGTCATTAGCAGGGCTTTGACATGTTTTAGAGCCAATAATTACATGTTGACTCCACGTTCCACTGTGAGCAGCCACTGCTCAGGATGTAATGAGTATCTTTCCTACAGAAGAGGGGCATGTTCACGCTCCTCCCTGCCCTCCTGCCTGCCTGCCTGCCTGCCTGAACTGCTCTTATGCCGGCTGCTTGTCTGGTTGGCATTAGTCATGCCTGCTTTCCTATTTTTAGACTTATCCCATAGTCCTAGGACCAGCTGTTCCATGCCACTGTGGGTAAGGATTCCTTGAATGGGCCAACACCGGCCTGGTAGGGGAAAGACTCATCCAATGCAGTGCTTTGCTGTGGCAAAACTCACTGCCTTTACTCTCTCTGAGACTCCACCAAGAGATTTTTCTGTATCTTCCCCATCCCTCTCCAAGAAGCTAAGAAGAAAGAAAAGGAGGAAAGAAAATGATAAGAAAAGAAGAAGAAAATCTAATAGAACAGCAATGAACTTGCAGCTTCATGTTTCTTTTTTGTTTGTTCATTTGTTTTATTTGTTTGTTTGTTTGTTTGTTTTTGTTTTTAGATGGGGTTTTAAAACCTATATAGCCCTGGCTGTCCTGGAACTCACTATATAGACCAGGCTAGCCTCAAACTCAGAGATCTGCCTACCTCTGCCTCCTGAGTACTAGGATTAAAGGCATGCATCACCATGCCTGGCCAATTTTACCTCTCTGTTCATTTTCCCCATTCTGCCTTCCTCAGGAAGCTTTCCTGACAGGGTGAGTCTCCTGACCTCTCCACAGTGCCGGGGCTTCCCTCGGTCACAGCTGCTGTCACATGAGGTATTGAGTGCCTGCCCAGCTCCCTCTCCTGCCTTGCCGGGTGCATCCTGAGAATGGAGGGTGTGACTTACTCCTCTAGCAAGATCCCCAGTGTCCAACATTGGGCCAGAGACAGAAAGATATGAAATAAATGCAGATTAAATGGCCAGCTGAATGAAGAGAGTGATGGATGATATGACAGAGTTTGAGGGGTTAAAAGGGACATGGCAGGCCCTTGTTTCACGCACAAGGACACTGAGATGTAGAGAACAGGGAAGGTATTGTAGGGAATCACAGTTTACAAGTGACAAAACACAGGCTCAAAGGAATGATGCTGAAAAGTGAGATAGGGACATACATTGGCTGTCCATCAAGGCAAGGATGGAAGTAGCCTTAAGGCTATGCAGGATGGAGCGCTCGTGAGGCCTCCTCATGCTTCCTTCACTCTCACAAGCTGCCTCGTTCCCGCTGGGGGCCCTGGCTGCGAGGGGCTCCCTGTTCCCATCCCATTTCTGCAGCGAGAGGGGATGAAAAAACTTCAACTTCAAAGAGAGGCTCTGAGAGGTTCCTAGAGGAACCCACATTCTCTCCTGACTAAGCTCCAAAGACAGTGGCAGCTTCCAGCCAGCTGAGAAACAGTTCTCTGAAACACATGGGGACAGCATAGACACAACCCTAGGATAAGACCCATGGGAACTGCGAAGCCACCATAATTGAAATCCACTAGGGTCCCTAACATTATTGGTGCATTCTGTACTCATGAGCTACTTCCATCCACACTGCCTGTCATGTCTGTGAGGTGGGTGTCATTTTTACCATTTTACAGATGGGAAAACCTCAAGTTTAGAGGATAGCTAAAAGTTTCAGAGAACTATGGGCTCCAACAGAACACTTAGTCCTATCTTCTTTGTATATAAGTTAAGAAAGTACAGCTTCGAGAGGGTAGGGGTCTGCCTGGAGCCGCAGAGTAGCTCAGGAGGATGGTCCAGGATTGGAAAGAGGGTTTACTGATATCTGATTACAGGTGTGTGCACTAAGTGTCTTCAGAGATCTACCTGCTCTTGATCATTTTGCTTCTCTTGAAACCACTAACACATCTATCCCGCAACTATGGGAATAGCTCTCTCTCTCTCTCTCTCTCTCTCTCTCTCTCTCTCTCTCTCTCTCTCTCTGTGTGTGTGTGTGTGTGTGTGTGTGTGTGTGTGTGTGTGTGTGTGTACACTAAGGATAGTATATAAATAGGTCCAGACTATAAGTCAATGAGAAACTTCCCAGAGCCAAGCCACAGGGAACCAGAATCATAAAGTCTTGCCTGCCACTCTCTACCCCAACTAAGCCATTCTAGCCCCAAGTTTCATAGGTCTTCAGAAGCCTGGAAACTTTGAAGCCAACAGTATTGGGCCACAACAAGAATCAGTCTAATTTTCTGTCAAACAGTGTCCTCAGATGACCCTGATTAGCTCTGCAAAGTTGCAGTTTTACCCTTAGGGTGCTTAGATGTGCTCCTCCTACTGTTCCTATACTCCAGGTGAAGGGAGGCAGGATGGTAAAAGATTTCAGAAGAGAAAAACACAAGAAACAAGCTAGTTCACCGAGTACCAGCTCCAGCAGCTGCTCCATTTGCTCCTCCCAACAGTGGGCGGCATTAGCTTTCCTGCCTTCCTTTCCCAGAAAAAAGAATAAGTGCTCTGGACCCAAGGTAGCTTCCTCCAGGGTGCCCATCCTGGAGGTGGCAGAGAGGGCAGCATATACATTTTGCAGATGCATCTTTGGCACTGAGTCCTGCTGCTCCCTAAAAAGGCCAAAGGGCAACCCAAACGTCTCCAAAACATTTCCTCTCAAGGCCTCACGGTCTTTAGCCCTAAGCACCCTCAGTTTCAAGCCTCTCACACAGAGCTCTCCAGAGTAACTTGCACAATGTCTCTGAGCACAGTCAGACCCGTCTCACCGCACCTCTTACCTCTGCTCAGTGTTGGTCACAAATGTAGTTACCTCGTCTTGTGGGTCACCCAACATCTGCTCTGCCTGTGAACTCTAAATCTCTCTCCTCCCCTCATTGTTCTATAGCCAGTATTTCTTTGCAACCTGCTCCCAAGGACCCTTGTCATGGGTACCCCCCACAGAGGCAGGCCAAATAAGTCCTGACACCCTAAAGCTCAGAGGAGACACCAGTTTCTGAGACAAGTTGCAAGTTCTGAGCTAAAGGACAGGAAAAGAAGTGAGGGACATATGGATTGTCCCTATCTGTGTCTATTCTTGAAGTTTGTGCATTCTAGCTTCTGTGTGTGTGTGTGTGTGTGTGTGTGTGTGTGTGTGTGTGGTGTGTGTGTGTGTGTGTGTGTGTGTAGACAAGTGCATAGTTAGTTTAAGGTTAGTTTGTACTGTGAGACCCTATGTCAAAAAACAAAATACAAAATTCACAAATCTACCTTTTAAATTACCGATGTGTATCATAAGCCTTTATTTTTAATTAATCAAGTGTGTGTATCTGTGTGTTTGTGTGTGTGTGATGTCTGCCTGTCTCCCTGTCTGTCTGTGATGCTCAAGACACTAAGGAAATGCTCCATCACTGAACTATATCCCCAGCCCAACTATCAATTATTTTTTAAAATATTTATTTATTTATTTATTTATTTGGTTTTTCCAGACAGGGTTTCTCTGTGTAGCCCTGGCTGTCCTGGAACTCACTCTGTAGTCCAGGCTGGCCTTGAACTCAGAAATCTGCCTGCCTCTGCCTCCCGGCTCAATTCTTTGGAAAAAAAAAGTATTTTTAATTATGTGTATGTGTGTGTGGTTCTACACATATTGGTGCAGTGTGCACAGAGGCTAAGGGAGGACATTAGATCTCCTACAGCTGTAGCTATAGGTGGTTGTAAGCCACTTCACCTGGGTGCTGGGAATCAAACTCAGATCCTCTGGAAGAGCAGGGTGCCCTCTTAACCACTGAGCCATCTCTGCAGCCTCCTAACCAAAAATCTCAACACGGTGATCAGATACAATAAGAATCTAAATTTTTTTTTGGACTGCAATCATGTGGTGTTATTCTCTGTCACTCTCCAGTGACCTCCTAGACTGGGACAAGGCAATCCCTCCAGTGCCCCGCATAGCTGTCCTTGCTCCCGCTGCACTGGCCTCCTGGGCTATTATTCCTGGAAGATAGTAAGGATCATGCCCACTCCTACTCCCTCCCTCTGAAGTAGATCCTCCCACTAACTGGGAATACGTCCCCTCATATATCTATGGTGGGCTCTTCCTTGGCTTGCTCCACTACCCTTAGTGACCACCCAAAACAAAATTAGGCCCCCACGTTTTGTGACCCTTCCCTACTTTACTTCTGTTCATAGTGTGTGTGCCCTTATGAAACCTATTTTATACAATTAGCACTCAAACTGTCTCCTAAATGCTCTTGTGTTTGAATACTTGGTCCCCAGATGGTGGCTATGCTTAAGGAGGTTATGAGGCCTCTCTGGGGGAGAGCTGTCTGTGTTATGGCCTGCTTGGATTCCCTCTCTGCTTCCTAGCCCACTGAGATGCAGGGAACCTATGTTGTAAGCTCCTTATGCCACAGATCTCCACTGTGCCTGTTGTGATGAACTGTATCCCCAGGACCAGGAGCCAAGATAAACCTCTCCTCTTTCAGTGACTTCTTGTCAGATATTTGACCACAGAACAAGAACAGGAACTAATATAACACCATATTATAAGAGTCTCTTTGTTATTTCTGCCTCCTGTCTGTGTGCCTCCGCTAGGAGGTAAGCTAAGCTCTAGGGAACAGGAACTTTCATGATCCCCCCCACCACCACCATTTTGGGGAGTCCTAACCCCACCCCTCTGTTGTACCCCAAACATCCAGCCCAGTGCCTGTAGCAGAGCAAGTGCCCAGGAGTAACCATAGCAACTCTCTCCACTAAGGGCGGCCTTTATGTATGTCCCCATCCGTTCTTCCTGCCTTTTAGCTCAGATGTTGTAAGAGGCCTCAGAGTTGTGTGTCTGCTCTCATGCCAAGGTTTCTTAGGACCTTTGGTTCACCTTCGTTTGAGAGCACCAATTGAAAAGGGGAGGAACAAGCCTGGGAGGAAAAAAAAAAGCCCTGCCTGCAGTTTGGAACAATATTTGGCTGGGGTCAGGAACTCTGTGGGAAGAGCCCTGGGTTCCAGGGAGCCAAGGACAAAGCAGGCCAAGAACTCTTTGCCTTAATTTGTTGCCTCTAAATTCCTCCCAGAAATGAGGCGTGTCAGTCTTCAAACTCTGGGTTTTATGAGGTAATTATAGCGATTACTATAAATCTCCTGTGTGTTGTTTTCAAAGGGGCAATTTAGTGGAGGGACCAGGCACCATTTTCGTTTCTCATTAAGTGATTAGGTTTGTTTGGCAAATCCCGACACCAATGGCTGGAGGCAAAATCTGGACTTGGCGAGGGCAATCCAGAGCCTGCTCACAGCTGAGCATCCCGCACTTCCTTACTGCCCCAGCCTCTCCGCCGAAAGGAACTAGGAGGCCCTTTCATTGGGCAAAAGAGGAGGAAACTAACTGCCCATATTACACTTCAGTAGAGCCAGACTGCCTCTCAGAGCTCTTCTGGGCCAAAGTAAACCTCGCCTCCTTTTAAACTTTTTCTCATTCACATTGGACTCTCAACAAAAAGTTGGACTCACACAGTGAGGTACAATGAGAGAGCCACAGTCCTTGTCCCTCGGCTACTGCACGGGGCCTGGACATGGCTTCTGGCCTTCATGGTATGAAAACAAATAATGTCCCAGAAGGTCAAACCCATGTTAATTTGGTTTTCTGTGAAAGTTTAGAACAGGAAGCAAACAGGATTAGAAGAGGCTTCCTGGAAGAGATGAAGAGACTTCAAGCAGACCTTGCAAGTCCATTTCAAATTCCCAGCCTTTCGCATCAGGTACTCTTTAGGTTGGTCACCTTTCAGCTGCTACTGTCATTGGGGGGCCTCTAAATAACCCCACAAAACTCTGCTTGCCTATTGTGTGAAGGAGGATAACAGCAGCTGCCTGTGGCTTCATACTGAAGTTGAGATGAGATGGACCACAGTAAGTGAGGGGAAATGATGAGTGACCTGTAAATCTACTGTCTTTTTATTTATTTTTTTAAACTCTATTGTTAATTGAGATGAGGGAGAGGAATCTGACCTACTCTATGATCATGCTGGTCATACCAAGCTCCCATCCTTTAGACGTTCAAGCAGAGCTGGGGGGTGGGGTAGTGAGGAAGGCTTTAGGAAGACGTGTAGGTGAGCTGTCCATCACAGCTCAGAGACGAGGAAGACCTAAGAGTGCACCTGTGTTTGGGGCTGGAGAGGATCCTAAAACATTAGCTTAGAGTGATGAGCACCAGAGTTTGCAGATACCAAAACTTCCGTTGTGGACTAGAGAAAACTAATGGATGACTCCAAAGAAACAATGTCACTGGGCAGTGGTGACACACATCTTTAATCCCAGCACTTGGGAGGCAGAGGCAGGCACATCTTCAAGTTTAAGGCTAGACTGGTCTACAGAGTGAGTTCCAGGATAGCCAGGGCCACACCAAGAAACCCTGTCTCAGAAAGAAAGGAAGAGAGAAAGAGATAGACAGAGACAGAGACAGGGAGACACAGAGAGAGAGAGAGGCAGAGAGACAGATAGTGAGAGAGGAGGGAGGGAAGGCGAAAGCAAGCTAGCTAGCTAAGAATGAACCTGTGAGCAAGCTAGCCAGCAAGCAATATTCCTCTGTGGTTCCAGCTTGAGTTCCTGCCCTGACATCCCTCAATAATGGACTGTCACTAGAAGTGTGGACCAAATAAATCTTTTCTTTCTCCAAGTTGCTTTCCCAGAGTGCTGCTTGAATTAACAGTGGGTCCTGGGAAGTCTGTTTTCTCACTCTTCACAGAACAGCAAAATACCTGTATGGGCTCTCCAGAGGGAGAGGCTGCAGGCTTCTGTGGAAGGTGAATGTCCATAGGAGACCCCATGGGTGGAGAGAGTGAAGGAAGTTGTCTAGTGGCTGACAGGAAGTGCAGTGAGCAGCCCATGCCCTTTACACGTGGGTGTGAACTAGCAAAGGTTATTGGAGGGATGCCTCTAAACCCAGGGAAAGACAAACATCTCCAATGACCTCAGGAAACAATACGAGAAGCAGAAAAGAACTAAAAACAGACTTTAAAATTTTTGTTAATATCCTCACAGAGGCTCAGTAAGAAACTGAATCTGTCAAAACTATAAAAAAATAAAACAAAAATATAAAACATAAAAACTATATGGCACAAAAGAATAAAAGAAGAAATAGCCAAGAATACTTAAAAATAGACACATTTTAAAATTTAGTATGTTTTAAAGGCCAAATAAACTTCACATGAAACTTACTTTTTTTATTTTGTTTTTTTATTAGGTATTTATTTCATTTACATCGAAACTTACTTTTAAACAGACAAAAGTAAAAGTCGGGGGGGGGAGGGGGGGGAGAGCTGTATATGGTAATCAGAGATCGCCATGCCCTGCCTGGTGTAGTAGTTGTCTATTGTTGAACAACAAATTTCCCCCAGCTAGCAGCTCTGAACAGCACTGTTTCGTTCCTCTCAGCTCTGCCTGTCAGAGTTTGGGTAAGTTCAGCAGGATTCTGCTCACTGGAACCCAGAGGCAGGCTTTTATCTGGAAGCTCTGAGGAAGAATCCACAACCAGGCTCATCCAACTAGCAGAATTCAGTTCCTTGGAGGCACGGCCTTGCCAACCCCTGAGTCTTCGCTGTCAACTTCAGGCCACTCCAGTTGCCAGACTTTCTCCCTCCCTGGCACAAGGCCGTCTCTATCCTCAAAGCAAGCAACTGCAGGACACGTGCTTCCCATGCCTGGGCCTCTTTGCCTTTCTTCTCTCCTGCCAGCCAGAGAAACTTTTTTTTTTTTTAACGGGCTCTTACAACTTGATTGGCCACAGTCTGATAATTGACCCTTTGCTATAAAGCCAAATCACATGCTCAAAGGGGACAAGGCTGCATGAGGGTAAAGGCCCTCTGGGCAGAGTTCTGACCGCCACCCGAAGATAATTCCCTCCTTCATGAACTACAAGGTAAAGGAGATTTAACAGCTGCAGCTGAGGAACTGACCAGACGACATAAGATGCGAGGATACTTAGTCAAAGCCATTGTTGTCACCTGAGTCGTTTAAGTCAACTCTGTCCATTTGGCAACAGAGATAACAGATGCAAACCACAAGAAAGATCCTGCCTCCTTGGCTGTGTTGAAGATGGAAGGACATGTGGAAAAGTCCCTAGAGCAGTCTTCAGAGCCAAGGACCCTGATGAGCAGCAGTAGGCAAGGAAATGAGGTCCTCTGCCCTTCAGTCGTAAGGAAGGAGCTTGGAGGTGAATTTTCCACAGCCTCCAGGAAGAGCCTGGACCAGCTGACTTCTTGATCTTAGACTTCTGACAGCACGATGGGAACCCAGCTGACTCTTCCCAAACTTCTGACCTGCCGAACTCGAGGTAATAAGCAGGTGTTTTATTGTGAAGCCATAGAAACCAAATATCCCAGGTTGCTTTTGGCCTGTGAGTCTCAAGCTTGTCCTCTGCTTACATCAATAAAAATCACTCTGGACCGGTGGTTAGGGTTTCAGACCACAGACGCGCAGGCTGCGTCTATGAGGATTAACCAAGCAGATACAATGCTCGTTCCTCAACTCTTCCTCCTTCTCCTTCCATTTCTCTAGAAAGTTCCTCACAACCTCTCCCTGCACTGGGTCTGCTGCTGCGTGCCCCATGGTGTGCTGGTCCCATGCACACAGCAGACCCTACATCTTTGGAAGGGCATCAGTCCTTTGTTTCTGGAATTGCTCAGGGCCTCGTCATAATGAACTGTAGGGGTGTCTGTTAGAGGAGTCTGAGCTACTTAGTGAGGAGAACGGAGCACTCCTGCCCAGGAATCTGAAAAGCATGGGTTTCATGGCTTCCTGTCTTCCTGTCCCTACCTTGTATGGGAAGCTTTAAACTCATTTGTATGTGTATGTGGTGTGTGTGAGTGCTGATGTGTGTGCCACAGTACATGTGTGCAAGTCATGTGCCCTTACCTTCTATCTTGTTTCACACAGGCTATCTTTGTTGTTCACTAAGCAGCCTCATGTGTCCTTACCTTCTGGGGTGGCTTGAATATGCTTGGCCCAGGGAGTGGCACTATTTGGAGGTGCAGCTTTGTTGGAGGAAGTGTGTGTGTCACCGTGGGTGTCGGCTTTAAGACCCTCGTCCTAGCAGCCTGGAAGTCAGCCTTCTCCTTTGGAACAAGACGTAGAACTCTCAGCTCCTCCTGCACCATGCCTGCCTGGAAGTTGCCATGCTCCCCACCTTGATGATAATCTTAACCTCTGAATTTGTCAGGCAGCCCCAATTAAACGTTGTCCTTATTAAGAGTTGCCTTGGTCATGGCGACTGTTCACAGCAATGGAAACTCTAGGACACCTCTATCTTGTTTCATACAGACGATCTTTGTTGTTCACTGCTGCATATGCTGTGGTCCTTGTGCTTTGGGGGGTCTCTTCTCTCTTGATCTCTTTTCTCCCCACGGAGAGCTGGGATCACAGGTGTGCAAGCTGTCTCACTAGGCTTCTGTGTAGGTTCTGCAGACTCAGGTCCTCGGCCATGCACAGTGAGTGGTTTACTTACTGAGCTACTCCTGCGGCCTCTACCTTGTGTTTAGAAACTGACATTTGTAACTCTGAGACACAAAAAGCCAGGAGAGTGTGGAAGGCCAGAGACCTCTTCCACCTGATCAGTTGGGGTGCAGCCTGCATTTTGGCTTGGCATAAGCTCATTTACCCCGTTACTTTAATGTGTATTAGTGACTCTGGCGACTCTGCACTGGAGGATTCTGGGATAGGCTGAAGATGTTAACAGCTGCTCCCAGAGAAGGGTTAAGTAGGAGTCATGTGTTTATCAGGACTTAGTAAATCCAGTTAGGTAAGGTGCATCGTTCTGCTGGAAGAGGCCTTGTTTCGGTGACCTGTTACAGGAAGAAGATAAAAATGATTGTTCAGGGGACACTGGGAAAAAGTCAAGGTTGGGCCCACAGAGCTCTGTGCAGAGAACCAGAAGAGGAAGGTGCAGGCTTGTGTATACACAGAAACTGATCTGTTCTCGAAAGTGGAAGGTAGACAGACGCAGAATGGACCCTGGGTGCCCCCTTGTGACTACATTGGTAACTACACCAATCGCAGCCTAGACACAGCCAGTGCCCAGCTAGCTGACAAAGTGCTTCATGTATTTCCTATTGTGAGGACCATTCACTTATCCAGGGAGAGCACCCATATGGTTAGGGAAAAAAGGAAGATTTGTGCCACATCTGTGCTTGGTGTTGCGTGTCTATGTCCTTTTGTGTTTGGTGTCATGAGGGTGTTTTCAAATACAGGTATGCATGTACCATTTACATATGTACCTTGAGGGTCAATGTATAGGAGTTGTGTGTGAGCTGGGTGTGCAAATATACTCTAACTGCTAGTATGAAAGCATGTATTTGTGTGTGCTGTTGCCAAACCCTGCGTGTGTATGTTTTATCTGTTGGTATGAGTGCTCGTGTGCTTATGTCTGAATGCATGTGTTAATGTAACTTCTTGGGGCTTGGCTTCCTTTTCTGTTACACATTGAAATAGTTAAGCGCCATAATCTTATTGTTTGTTTAAAGTTCGGTCTTGGATGCAGGCCTGTTCTAGAATAACTAGCAGATGCAAAAAGCATCCATTATGTATTTTTGCAATTAGCCAAAAACCCAGAAACTTTTCTTAAATAACAGACACAATTCTGTGGGTTGCTTATTGCTGGGGACCCACCTCCTAGCCAGCTTGCCCTGGGCCCAGCCCCAACATAGGCCAAGCCAGAGAGCATTTTCAAAATGTCCCAAGTGAGATGGAAAAACCCATTAAGGGTTTCAAAATAGAACTCAAGGGAGTTTACAGGGAGGAGGAAGAGAGAGGAGGGGGTGGTGGAAGCGGGCAGAGCGGGGAGAAGGGTGGAAGGAGGAAGAGAAGGAGATAAACGGGAGGGCAGGCTCAAAAATCCAAAGGGCTTTGTAGAACTGGCTCAAGCAGCTTAATGGCCTTGTAGCTTTCTAGTCCGTGCTCTGTCACATAATCACAGGGCATCATCCGTGCTCCTTAACCTCACACTAAACACTTTCTGATGCACTTCCCCATTTACCTTGTGTGCCCCCTTTTCACACAGGGACCTTCCTTCTTGCTATCAGGAGGCTTTCCCGTACCCTTCATTACTGTCTTTTTCTGGTGCTGTTTCTCCATGGAAGCACACAGTTCCTCTTCTCCATCACAGAGTTACCTCCCAAACTCTACTAGTAGTACTCTACTAATAGTCGTCCTCCCAGAAGCCTTTGCTGAGCAATTGTCCCTGGGGGGGGGGGGCAGAAAGAGAAGCCAAGGGAACGTTTCAGCATTTGGATTCTTATGAGAAGGCACAAACTTAGGCGGGACCCTGACCCTTTCCTCCACTTCTATAGCAAAGGAACTCCTGCATCCTGGGTCTCAAGAAGGCCTGAGAATATATCTGGGGTTCCAGGTGGACCTCAGACCCCACTCCAACTCAAACATGATGGCCACTGAATGACAGAAGCTCGGGACTGGAAAATGGTTTGCTTGTATCCAGGGTAGAGGAGCCATGTCCTTAAGAAGCCCAACTCACTGTTGGGAACTCTTACCTTCCTCACACAGCTTCCACACCCTCATCTGCCCTCGAGCCATGCTCAACACATCTACTCCACATCTCTTCAGAGTTTGAGGGTCCTTTGTGCTCTACAGCCTTCTGGGATCAAAGACACTGCCAAGTAAGATAAAAAAAGAGCAATCTGTCATCCCATCAGCAACTCCCTTAATGAGAGGACATCGGGGACCTTTCCCTCTGCTCTGCAGCTTCTGCAATGGCCGGCAAGGCAATAGGTTTCATTTGTGAGCTTTTATTAACTGGCTGCTGAGTGCCAATACACTCACGCTAAGGACCTAATCTGGATGAGGCACTGTGGATAGACTTAGTCCCAAACCCATAGACTTGGCTGTATGGCTGTAGGCTCGTAGCATTTATCCCAGTTACTTTTGATATAGAGATTCCCAGAGTACCAGTGTCACCTACAAGTTTTTAAGGGGTGGTAATTCTAATGTGCCAGTAATTCCAGGGCAGGGAGGTGGAGACTCGTGGATCTTTGGGCTCACTGGTAGCCAGTCTAGCCCTGGTGAGTTCTAGGCCAATGAGACTCCTCTCAAAAAGCAAGGAAGACGGCACCAGAGGGATGGTGCCTGTCCTTTGTCCTCACACACATGAACCTGCACACACACACACACACTCATATACACATACATACACACATATGTACGTACATACATACATACATACATACATACATGTGAAAAGAGAGACAGACAGACAGAGACACTGAGAGAGGGAAATATTTTTGACCATACACTAGATTGGCTGATTCAAAAACCCACAGGGTGGGCCGCCTTCTGGGTCTCACCAGCCCTCACCAAGATTCCATTTGAGAACCACTGGTTGGATTCATCCAAGTGGCCTTTAAAATTAAATTGGATTTTCCAGAGGTGGAGCCTGAGGCGTTGGCTTTTGTTTTAAACGTGGTTTAAAATACATAAATTCAATAAATGTTCGTGAAGTCCTGTTGCGCAGTAAGAGCAGTTCTGGGGCACCACGGGGATGACTGCTTCTCCTTTGCAAGTCCTTGACTGGAAGGTGGTAGAGAAAGCATGGTGGTGCTGGAGGAAGAGCCAGGAGAGTCAGGTTCTCAACCCGGCTCTGCTTCCGGCTGTCTGGAGAACCTCGAGGACACTTCTCTATTCCGTTACCCAAAAGCTTAGTAAGAATCCGCACTGACCCCCACCCATCAGTAAGAGAATACGGAAGAAATACAGCTCAGTCTGTTAAAGCATCCTTCCACACTCAATAACTGATCAAGAACTAGCATTCTGGGGCTAGCTAAATGGCTCAGCTGGTAAAGGCACTTGGGGCCAACCTGACGACCTGGATTCGATCCCTTGGAAGGCCCCACACTACGGAAAGAAGACAGTTGTCTCCACAAGTCGTTCTCTGACCACCTCTGTACATTGTAGTGCTCACCCAATAACTTACTTACTTAATTAATTAATTAATTAAAATAAAGACAACAATCACATTGCTGAGTGTTGGGAAGATGGCTTGGTGCTTAAGGGCACTCCCTGCTCTTTCAGGGGACCTGAGTTCAGTTCCTAGCTCCTATTCAAGTGGCTCACAACCCTGTAAGGCCAGCTCCAGTGGCTCTAACCCCTTCTCTGCCCTCCTTGGGCATCTGTACACATGTTGCATTCATGCAAACACACACACACATAACTTTCTTTTGGGGAGGGGGGTTCAAGACAGGGTTTCTTTGTGTAGCCTTGGCTGTCCTGGAACTCACCCTGTAGACCAGGCTGGCCTCGAACTCAGAAATTCGCCTGCCTCTGCCTCCCAAGTGCTGGGATTAAAGGCGTGCGCCACCACTGCCCAGCACACATATCTTTTTTAAAAAATTAAAAGAAGTGCCAGCTAAGCATGTTGGTGCATGCCTCATTAATCCCAATACTCAGGATATGGAGGCAAGGCGATCATTGTTAAATTTGAAGTTATCTTGTTCGTGGTCTGCATATGAGTTCCAGACCAGCCAGGACTCCATAGCAAAATACTGTCTCAAAGCAAAACAATAAAAAGCAAAACCAAAAATAGCAAAGGACTAGGGAGAGAGCCCAGGTAAAGGTACTTGCTACTAAGTCTGATGAGTTCCGCCAGCAGGGCCCGCATAGTGAACTGACTGTACATGCATACCATGGCATGAGCATGCCCTCTCCATATATTTACTGTAATGAAAGCAACAGAAACACTACAATGGCCAGCTAAAGAGAGAGAGAGATCAGTCTGCAAGGATACCGGTGGATTCTTGCCTAGTTTCAATAGAGTCACTGTTAAAGCCCTGAGGATATACTATAATTTTATAAGGTTTCAAGCAGACATTTGCACTAAGTGGTTTCAGATCTAAAACATAAACCAGGAACTTGTCCTTTTACAGCAGAGATTTTCCATGCCCTAATATAGTGTAATAGAGGCACAGTGGGTCAAGACAAAACTAAAACCGGGGAGAGACAGTCAATTGCTTGCCAGGAAAACCTGATGACCAGAGTTCAATCACCGGAGCCCACACGAAGGTGGCAGGAGAGAACTGACTCCACAAAGCCATCTCTTGACCTCCACATTCACACTGTGGCAAGCTCATGTACACACACACAATAATAATAATAATAATAATAATAATAATAATAATAAATTTTTTAAAATTAGCATTGATAAGATGACTGCCAGAATGGAATTTCCTGATCATAGTCCCTTTTCTTTTTTACCACTGAGAGTCATATTTTAAGTCTTTCTGAATTGTATGCTAAGAGCAGAGTAGAGCTGATGATGTACTCAGTCTACCTCCCTTCCTGTTCCTACCTTCAGCGTCTTCTTTCCAACAAGTGTTTATTGAGGGCTCACTCTGCACTTGGGCCCTGGGAAACGGGCCTATAAACTGATGTGGGTCTGGAAGGTTGGTGGTGGTGGTGGTGGTGGTGTTCTGAAGACAAGGTCTCACCATGTAGCTTTGGTTGGCATGGAATGTATTATGTAGATCAGGCTGTCCTACAGCTCACAGAAATTCACCTGCCTCTGCCTCCCAAGTGCTGGAACTAAGGCATGTACCACCATGACTGGACATAAAACTGATGTTTTTTATTGTTGTATAAATATATAGAACTTTCAAAGAATAAAAGGTACCAAATAAAAAATAAAATAAAAGTGATAATTTTATTCTCCTGGCTCTTAAATCTATCCTGAAGTCAACAATAACCAAAAAGTTATATCTTATGGTGAAGCATACAATAAAGGAAATAATACACTAGATCCCATCTCACAATAACACAATGAGTGTTTAAGATCTTTCTTGGGCCAACAAGATAGCTCAGCAGGCAAAGGCAACTGCTTCCAAGAATGACCCCAGAACCTACATGATAGAAGGATACACTAGACCCCTACAAGTTGTCTTCTGACCTCTACATATGCTATGGCACTGTGTGTGTGTGTGTGTGTGTGTGTGTGTGTGTGTGTGTGTGTGTGTGTGTGTGTACAACACAACAAATAAAAATGTAATAGCTTTTTTTTGAGACAGGGTTTCATTATGTAGCCTTGAACTCAGAGATCTGACCCTTCCCCTTAAATGCTGGTATTAAAATCTTGTAGTGTAATATTTTTAAACTTTTTATTCATTCTTTATGAGTTTCATCACATCATGCACCCCAGTCCCACTCATCTCCCCATTCCCTTGTATTCACTCTCTGCCCTCACAACCTCCCCCAGAAATAAAAACCTGCAAACAAACAAACAAAAAAGGACAAAACAAAGCTTAGGAAATATCTCATTATAGAAGCTGCAGTGCGTCACGGTGTATCCCACAGTGTGCCCCTCTGTCCATACATCTTCACCTGTGAATGTTCATTGCAATGAGTCAATGGTCTGGTTCGAGGTCTCTTCCTTCTATGACACAATTAATACTGAATCCTCACCAAGCCTCCTTCCAGTTTTCCTGTTGTTGTCCCATACCACGGAGCTCCTGCAGTTTTGGATCATCAGGACCAGCCATTTCACGTGACCCAACAGTTCTACCGACTCAGGTAAAGGGTGAGAGGGCAGAGGGCATCATCTCGACACCCATCACCCATAGTAGACAAGTCATTTCTCCCACACTCATGCCCTTGGGGCAGCTCAGCCACACCCCCACTACTGGGCCAGCTCCACTGTGCTGCCCAGGCAGGTGCAGAGCCGCTCTCTTTCGTGGTGCCACAGGTGAGAGGTGGGCCCAGCTGTCCAGACTGCTGCAACCAGTGAGGGGCAGGGCCAGCTCTGCACAGCCCCTGGACATCCACTTGGTCCCAGGCAGGCATCTCCATGGTCTCTAGTGGTAATATGAGCCATACTGACCCCTGCTGCTGCACAGCCACAGGTCCAGATGTAGCTCTCAGTGGCAGCACAGGCAGGTTACTCACAATAGTCTACTCCTCTCCTCTAATGTCTGCAGTTCCATCTCCCTTCACAATGCTCAAACTTCCTCTACTATCTGTCCACCACACACTTGCACGTTGTAGTGGCTCCTGCTGCAGGCAGGCCACACTGACCTCTGCCCATGCAACGTGGAGTGGTAGCAAGCAGATCTGTCTGCAGTGTAATATGAAAGAAAGAAAGAAAGAGAGAGAGAGAGAGAGGAAGGAAGGGAGGGAGAGAGAGGGAGGGAGGGAGGGAGGGAGAGAGAGAGAGAGAGAGAGAGAGAGAGAGAGAGAGAGAGAGAGAGAGAGAGAGAGAGAGATGAGCGAGCCAGGCATGGTGCACAGGTTTGTAATCCCAGCACTTAGAAAGTAGACAGTAGAATCAAGATCAATGCTACATAGGACTTTGAGGCTGGCTTAGGCTACATGAGACCCTGTCAATCAATCAATCAATCAATCAATCAATGGGAGAAGATGGACGAATAGTAGAGGTATGTGAGGGCACATTGTCTTGTAAGTAGGCAATAGGTAGAAAAATGGGAAGCAGACTAGTTAGGGTTTCTGTTGCTGTTTCTTTTTTTTTTTTTTCCTTTTATTAGGTATTTTCCTCGTTTACATTTTCAATGCTATCCCAAAGGTCCCCCATACCCACCCCCCCAATCCCCTACCCACCCACTCCCCCTTTTTGGCCCTGGCGTTCCCCTGTACTGGGGCATATAAAGTTTGCAAGTCCAATGGGCCTCTCTTTGCAGTGATGGCCGACTAGGCCATCTTTTGATACATATGCAGCTAAAGACAAGAGCTCCCGGGTACTGGTTAGTTCATATTGTTGTTCCACCTATAGGGTTGCAGTTCCCTTTAGCTCCTTGGGTAATTTCTCTAGCTCCTCCATTAGGGGCCGTGTGACCCATCCAATAGCTGACTGTGATCATCCACTTCTGTGTTTGCTAGGCACCGGCATAGTCTCACAAGAGAGAGCTATATTTGGGTCCTTTCAGCGAAATCTTGCTAGTGTATGCAATGGTGTCAGCATTTGGAAGCTGATTATGGGATGGATCCCTGCATATGACAATCACTAGATGGTCCATCCTTTCGTCACAGCTCCAAATTTTGTCTCTGTAACTCCTTCTATGGGTGTTTTGTTCCCATTTCTAAGAAAGGGTAAAGTGTCCACACTTTGGTCTTCATTCTTCTTGAATTTCATGCATTTGGCAAGTTGTATCTTATATCTTGGGTATCCTAAGTTTCTGGGCTATTATCCACTTATCAGTGAGTACATATTGTCTGTTGCTGTTTCTTAGTTAGGGTTTCTGTTGCTGTGAAGAGCAACCATGACCATGATCATGATCGTGGCAACTATTATAAAGAAAAACATTGAATTGGGGCTGGCTTACAGTTTCAGAGGTTTAGCTCTATTATTATCATGGTGGGAAGCATGGTGGCATGCAGGCAGACATGTGCTAGAAAAGGAGCTGAGAGTTCTACATCTTGATCAGCAGGTAGCAGTAAGTAAATGCCACACTAGGCCTAGTTTGAACATATATGAGACCTCAAAGCTTGATTCACAGTGACACAGTCTCTCCAACAAGGCCACACATACTCCAATAACCTCCTGATAGTGCCATTCACAATGGCCAAGCTTTAAACACACGAATCTATAGGGGGCATTCCTATTCAAACCACCACACTGGGTGAGGCTCAAGGTGAATGCTTCAATTGTACCTCAGTTCCAAACCCCAACTACTGCTTATAAAGCTCATTAGGCAATTGGCTTGGACTCTTTAGGCCTCACTTTAATCATCATGCAAAAGGAAAACAATTCCAAAGTGCCTCAGAATTGCTAGGAAAACAAAATGAGACCGCAGAAGTAAAAGTCAGCCAGCATTAAAAGCACGCATTGGTGACTGTGGTGGCTCACACTTACAAACCCAGCACTCAGGAGGGTGAGGCGGGAAGGAAGACTGCAGCATAGGGCAGTGGGGCGGGAGGGGGGGTCAGTGCACAGTTAGGTCCAGGCCAGCCTCGGCTACAGAGTAAGAGCTTAGTTAAAAAACAAACAAACAAACAAACAAACTAACTAACTAACTAACTAACCAACTAATTAAAGTAAAACAGCTAGGGAGATAGGCTCCGTGGATAAAGGGCTTTCCATGAGCATGGGTTCCAAGTCCCCAAACCTATGGAAAAGCCAGGCATGGTGACTTCGTATAATCTCAACACTCAGAAGACAGAGACAGATGAGATCCCTGGGGCAAGCTCCGAGTTCAGCAAGACATCCCATCTCAGTAAATAGATTGAGAAGACCAGATTAACTTCCCTCCTCCACATACTTGTACATACACACATGTGCAAGCATCCTCATACATATGAACCCCTCACACATGGACATGTACAAAGCAAACGCATATGGAGAAAAAAAGCATTTCTCTCAAAGTGTGGTTAAGAAACCACTAGACCTTAGTTTCTCTGGTAAGCTTGTGATGACTGCATATATTTGATGGTTGTATCTTTGTCCCGACACCCATTTTGAATGACCAATTTTTTTCTTTAATTTATTTTTTTAAAGATTTACTTTGTTTATTATGAGTACATTGTAGCTGTCTTCAGACTCACCAGAAGAGGGCATCAGATCCCATTACAGATGGCTGTGAGGCACTATGTGGTTGATGGGAATTGAACTCAGGACCTCTGGGAGTGCAGTCAGTGCTCTTAACCACTGAGCCATCTCTCCAGCCCCCATGACCAATTATTTTAACATGAAGATTTTGGTGTTATTATCATCCTTTGGAATGAAGCCTCAGGACTGACACCCCTGAACATTGACTAGTGAATGACCAGTTAACTAAACCTAAGAGGGTACACCCTGAATAAATGTTATTAGACTGAGATAATGAATCAAGTCCTATGTGTACATAGCTATTATTTTACCAGCTAGTTTATGTACATGTGGTCACATAAGACAGTGACTTAGCAAAGAAAATATCTAATAATATAATAATAATAAGGTTAAAGAAAAGACAGTGAGTTAGCTCTAGTTAACTGCTTTGAATCAAACTCAGAAATACCCATAAAATGACTCAAAACATGAACTAAAGAGAAACAAAGATAGATGATGTTAACATGACGTACATTCCTCAACCAATTTTTGTCAACAAAACACTCAGGAGTGGGAGAGAGGTTTGTGATAATGAACATTTTGGGATAGAACAAGAATGGTGTTTGATGAGTGACAGGACAAGCCAGCCCCAGCAAGGACCATAATATACATATATTGGAATGAAATCTCACTCTTCCTGCCCCATGCCATTCCACTCCGCCCAGATTTTGAATTTTTCCATTAGCACACAGCAGTAAGTCTCGAGCCCAAGCCCAGTATTTACTTCCTTTCTGAAACAGCGCTTCTTTACCCTAAGTAAAGGCTCTAAGCAATGGAAAAGGGATACACTCTGCTCAGCCATGCTGGCTATGGCGCACGACACGCCCTGACGAGGTGAGATCAGTTTTGAAGAAGCTGGCTTTATTGTTCAGCCTTGCTATATTGTTCAGGTTGTCCCCCTGGACTCATGTGATCTTTTCTTCTTGCCTCAGCATCCTAAGTAGTCAGGATGATAGGCACCTGACAAGGCACCAAGCAGACATTGATGTTTTAACTTGGTCACTATATTATTTTTTCTTGTGGTGCTGGAA
The DNA here is from genome assembly GCF_000001635.26 of Mus musculus. Lineage (NCBI taxonomy): Eukaryota > Metazoa > Chordata > Mammalia > Rodentia > Muridae > Mus > Mus musculus. The sequence continues at coordinate 114,957,206 of NC_000070.6, forward strand.
ATTGAACCCAGGGCATGCATCACGCTGAACAAATGCTCTTCCATGGAGCAATGTCCTGAGATCAACCACTCAGTTACTCTAAAGTGGAAATACTCTCTCCCAATCTAAAAGCTAGCCTTCTAATTAAAGAACTTGTTCATTTAGTCCATCATCCCAAATGAGGACAGGGCAACAGCAGTATATGTACTGTGCTCTTGGTACCATCATGGGGCCACTTTGATGCTGTCCTGCCACCATCAGCCACACAATTTGCCAAGTTCTGGCAGCTTGTAAAAACACTTCTTTTTAAAGCCTATAAACAACTCACTGTAAGCAGAGGCACAGAACTTTATGCTTTCTGTAATTCTGTGCCTTTTAAGTACTAATTGCTGAACATAGCCAATAGCTTTGGCCTCTGGCCCTGGATGTCCTTAGAACCAGGCAGTTGGCAGGAGGCCAATTCTACATGCTTACAGGTATGCAAGGGTTTAGAACTCCCAATATGACTTACTGAATTAAGGCATTTTCTTGGAAATTCTTAAAACTATGGAATTAGGTGTTTTTATCCCAGCAATTACTTGGGGACCAAGGCAGGCAGGTCTCTTGTGAAATTAAAGCCAGCCAAAGCTACATAGAGAGACACTGTCAGAAAAAAAATTCTATAAGACTATTTCCAAATTTCACAAACATGTTTTTGTTCGTTTTTTTTTTAAAGTTAATTCTTTGCTGGGCAATGGTGGCACATGCCTTTAATTCCAGCACTCAGGAGGCAGAGGTAGGCAGATCTGAGTTCAAGGCCAGCCTGGTCTACAGACTGAGTTCCAGGACAGCCTTGTCTCAAAAAAACAAAAACAAACAAGATTGTTTTTATGTATCTGTATATGTCTGTACATGCAGGGTGGTATATGTGTATATGTCTATCTACTCACACATGGAAGCCAAAGAGGGCACCAGATCCCTCAAGCGCTGTAATTGGTCATATATGCACTATGTTGGGATCCAAACATTATTATTCATGAAGTGCTCTTAATTAGTACTGTTCATGAACACACCACAGGCTAGAATGTGGTAATATATTTGGTAACCTACCAAGAAAGGCCTCTTTGAAGAAAGACTCAAGAAAAGTGGGTTTTGCTGTGAAGGGCCAGCAGGCAGGGATCTGTAAAAGCCTGAACCCAGCAGCCTGGAGCTAGTATGGTTAACCTTAGTTTAAAATTCAGCTTGGGTTTTCCTATCTCCCCACAAGAGGAAAGCTGGTGAAATGCAGGGTTTGGAAAATACCCAGATCATTACATCATCATGAACAACTACACCTACGCCTACCACACTGGTTCCAAGAATATGAAAGGAAAGGGACGGGTGGTTAGGACCATTGTTTTCCTTTCTCTTTGGCACATAATTAATAAGCTTCCTTTTATTGAAAAATGATTAGAATTAGGGACTATTCAATTTAGCTGAAGACACAGAGGTATTAGAGATAACTGAACTAAGAAAGAATAACTGAACCAGTCTGGTGGTACACACCTATGATCCCAGCACAGAAGAGGCTAAACCAGGAGGTGGGTGAGTTTGAGATCAGCTTGAACTAACACAATTGGAACTTGTCTCATAGGGGACAGAAAAAAATAAATGAAATTAATTAACCGAAGATATCTGAATTTCTGTATCAGTGACTCAGAGAGAAAACCAGAAGGCAAGGAATGTGCTGGTGGCACAACTGCTTGTCCCAGTGGTGCCCTTTGAAGATGAAGGCCAAATCTCCAAGGAAGGAACGCTAACTTTGAATGGCCTCATCTTTCATCAGTCACCGTTATCTCCAAGTACCTCTTCAATGACTGCAAATTCTAACATGATAAGGACATGGCCAGTCCACAAAAAGCTCACATTTGAAGTCATTCCCTGCTGCAAATTTCCCTTCCAAAGAGACAAGCAAAGAATGCCTCCTCCAGGTGGTGAAACAGGTAACATACGTTCTATCCAAATCAACTCTTGAAGAAATGGGATATTACACACTGTTGAGTCCAGACAGCCAAACACAGGGCAGAGCAGAAGTTCTCCTCTGTCTGCACTGTTTTTGCTGAGGACTCGTGTGTTAAATATACTGTTTCATGTCCAGTACACTTAAAGAGAACAGATATCAGAACCAGCAAGGACAGCAAAGGCATCAGCATAGCGTTTATTGGGATTATTTACTAAATAATCCTATACACCCAACACTAGAACATGGAAATGACAGTAAGTTTTAAGATATAGCAAGGCCCAAAAGTAAAGTCCTTCAAGACTCGCAAAAGCTTCTCAGTACTGCATCTTTGATAAACAGAACGACTAAACTAGCAAAGTCAGATGTAGCTCATCAACTCCAAAACTCAATATTGCCAACATATTATTCTACTTAAAAAGCAAACTTATTCATAAGTCAGAAACTACAGTGGGTTGTTTGTCTGTTGCAAATGCCAGAGAGATTTTGATGACACAAAACACCTGAAGGGTGTTCTTGTAGTCATCGGTAGAATATCTACATTCCCAGCTGGTGAATTTCCTCACTTGCATGAACGGAAAGTCTGTACCCTCCCTTCATTTCATAGCTGTGTGATTAATCATCAATAAAACCTCTGCTCCACTGGATTGAAATATGAGACAAAAATTCACTATAATCTTCCAAGAACCAAGACAGACTGAATGTAAGTGTGTGGTCAATATGCTATAGTAGGAAGGGATAGTTTGTCTTCTAATGACAAGTAGTGTTTTGAAAGACACATAGAAATGCATTATTTTTAAAAGTCCATTAACTTGTTCTTACTATTCCCAATAAATTTAAATATAAAATCTAATTATAAAGTCTGTGTTCTATGTAACACTGTGTACTGAACAGTGTAAGCGCTGCAATGAGGGACACTCCAATCTCTCTCTTAAGAAACTCAGACATGGACTGGACAGACGTATGGACTGGACAGACGTTCACTCAAAGGTGAAAAGCATTTGCAGCTTTGGCAGAGGACCTGGGTTGTCCCAAGCACCTACACGGCAACTCACAATTTTCTATAACTCTAGCAGCAGGAGATCCGACACCTTCTGACTTTTGTGGGCACCAGGAATGGACATGGTACACAAACATACATGCAGACAAAACATTCATAAACATTAAAAAAAAAAAAAAAGAACCTTAGTTTTACCACTCAGCTTTAGGGATAGGAAATAAAGAACAAACAAAAAAAGAAAACAGGGAGCTGGCAAAATGGCAAAATGGCTCAGCTGGTAAGACTGCTGTTCTGAAAGTCCTGGGTTCAAATCCCAGCAACCACATGGTGGCTCGCAACCACCCATAATGAGATCTGATGCCCTCTTCTGGCACGTCTGAAGACAGCTACAGTGTACTTATGTATAATAATAAATAAATCTTTTTTAAAAAAGAAAAAAGAAAACATTTTTAATTTTTTAAAGAAAGAAAATCACTTGGACTTCAAACTTTATTGAAAAAGCAAGCAGTAAGGGAATCAAACATTTATAAGATATATTTATTATTTTTTCTGACCAAAGTGCAATGATTTTTAAAATCTTTTAAAACAAGTAACCATGAAAAACATATTCCAGAAAATAAAATACAAATGGGAATTTTAACCATTAGATTGCTTTATCTAATTTACTCTAACTCTATATTTAGTCTAAGAAAACAAAACAAAAAAACTTTTTAACTATTACTAAAACAAGAACTGAATCAAATTACCATAAACTAGTGAATGCATGTCAAGGGTCTACTGGTAGGAACTCTTGTTACATCACTTTATGATGACTAGTCAGTCCTGTGTCACAGAGCACAGGAATACAAGTCACTACTTGTGACCCTTGCCCCACAGACTATGTCAGAAGAAAGCTGACAATCCTGCCCAGGCTCTGAAGCCCCGTGCCCTGACTCAAACCTTGGAAGCAAAGACTATGCACTATCATACAACGTTGCACAAGCTGTAGTAAATCAGTCTCTAAGTTTTAACTTTCAACAGGAAATGGTCAGTCATCTGATAAACAGAGCATTGCTAGGAGTCCATTTTATGAGTATGTTTACTAAACACCTTGAGCAAGAGCCAGCTACACATAAAGTTCCTTTAAATTTGGTCCACAAATTCACTTAGCAGGTTGAAAATTTTAAATGTGAAGCAAGAGGAAGTGGAAATCTCAAATCCCAATATACTGCAATTACCAAAGGGATATACATGCATACTAAAAAAAATTAACTCACCGAAGGCACAGACATAAAAGGGATAAAAGGGGTAGTCTTTACCACAAACAAGAATTAGCTGATACCCTTCTTCATTTTGTGAGCACCATAATACCTAAAATGATTTAAACCTGAATTCACTGTGTACTGTGACCACAAATAAAAAAAAAACACATAATTTAATTTGTCTTACTATATATTTCTAGACATTAATTGAGATGTAATCTTGAAAGGTTAAAACTGCCTTAAAAGGGGCTGTGATAGCAGCTATCAAAGCAATATTCAAGCATGATTTCAAAGATGCCTTCAGGGTTAGTTAGCCTTCTTTGTCAAAAATCTTCACAACTTCACCAAAAACCTGTAGAGGAAAAAGACAATTTTAAAAGCAGATATTGTTAAAACACAGTGTAGCATGTATGAGGTCCTGGGTTAAATTCTCAACGCCAAAATTAAAAAATAAAACAAAATACAGATAAAAGATTGTACAGCTAAGTTCCTGTTAAAAAGACATCAATTTTGTATTGATTTTAAACATTGTAATTTATTTATTTATTTATTTATTTATTTATTTGGGGGGAGGGGTGTTTAAGACAGGGTTTCTCTGTGTAGCCCTGGCTGTCCTGGAACTCACTCTGTAGACCAAGCTGGCCTCGAACTCAGAAATCCACCTGCCTCTGCCTCCTCTGCCTCCTCTGCCTCTGCTTCTTCCCAAGTGCTGGGATTAAAGGCGTGCGCCACCATGCCCAGCTAACATTATAATTTCTTTTTTTTTTTTTTTTGTTTTTGTTTTTTTTCGAGACAGGGTTTCTCTGTACAGCCCTGGCTGTCCTGGAACTCACTTTGTAGACCAGGCTGGCCTCGAACTCAGAAATCCGCCTGCCTCTGCCTCCCGAGTGCTAGGATTAAAGGCGTGCGCATCCACGCCTGGCCTTTAATTTCTTAATTTCATTTATTTTACTGTATCAGTAATACAAATGAAGCATAAAACTGACCATTTTGCCTTCCATTTTATTAATGCTTTTGGACTAAATGTGCTTCTTGATGGGCTGCAAGTCGTCTGGTAAAATATAAAGTCAAAAGACGAATCTCAGTTTGGCTCTAAAAGTCCAAGTCGTCTCATGTACTGACTACAGGCAGTGGCAGTGAGATTTCCTCAGTGAGTTCTCCTCTGGGAAGAGAAGCAAGACTGCGAGAACTGGGGAAAGGGAGCTAAGATGGACTGAGAAGCAGGAGGAGGGTCTGCAGGCGGGGTTTACAGACACTGAGGTCTGAGCAAGACAGAGAGCTGCATCCTAGGAAACCGGCATGCACCTCGGGAGGGAGCTCTGTGCTCTCTAAGAGAACAACCGGGGCTCTTGGCTATGACATGCCAGTTGTGCTACAGATTTTAACAATGAACAAGATCCAAATCATTATACTGAAAATACCAATCTTTCCCTGTTTGTAGAAAGAGGTTTGGAATTAATAAACCACCATTTCTTGTGAAAAACAGGTCTACTGTTGCTAAACCCATTTTTAGACTTACTAAAAAGAAAAAACAACAACAACAACAAATTTCACAGTTCGCCTCAAATGTCTTAAAAGTACTCTCCCTTAGACTATCTTTTCTCATGCCTCCCCAATGGTCACATGTTTTGTTTGCTACAAAGACAAACAGACACACTTACTTCATCAACAGACTTAGAAGCATCTATCTTCTTGACTTTCCCCATTTCTTCATATAAGTCAATAATTGGTTTCGTTGATTCAAGGTAAGTCTGAATTCTGCAAAAGAAACAATTATTTCATGGCTGTAGGTTAATTGTCCTCCCTCTTCCACATTACAGAAAGGGTGATAAGCAAGTCTGCTGCTTTCTCTCTCTACAAAAGCCACTGTGCCTATGTGAGAATGAACAGAACAGAACTGGTCCCCACGAGCAGGGCAGGAGTGAGGTGGTGAGGGGAGGCCTGAGAGGTACCTCTTTTCCAAGCTCTCTCTGTTGTCGTCACTCCTACCACTACTTTTTCCCCTTTCAAGACATCGTTCAATACAGATCTAAAGAGAGACAGAAGTAAAAAGTTATATTAAAAGAAAAGCAAAGAAGAAAATATTTTGAAGAAACTAAAACAAAACAGAACCCCCCCCCACAAATCCTGCATTAAACTCAATGTGTCTAACTCATTAATCAACATGCAAAATCTTTTTAAATTTAAACATGTGGTTCAATTTATATAAACTAGGTTAAATAAGTACAGATCATAATAAGAATTCATTCATGACTCAGTTTTTCCTGCTGGATTTTTTTCAAACTGCAATAAAAAGAAGATCTGTGTGGGTATGGCTTCATCTCGGACATATTATTAACTTATTAGGTATGAATTATGTGCCTCAAACTTTGTACCATTTTTGCTTACTTACAATAATTCCAAAAATATCCAAATATTTGAGTCAACATTTTTGAATAAAGCATCTCTTGTTAATCGTGAATAAACATTCCTTAGTTATAAAGCTGTGGTAACATTCTAAAGTTAACTTTGAAGAATAAGTGAAAACATATTTTTTTTTTTTTTTTTTTTTTTTTTTTTTTTTTTTTAATTTTTTTTTTTTTAAAGATTTATTTATTATATGTAAGTACACTGTAGTTGTCTTCAGATATACCAGAAGAGGGAATCAGATCTCATTACAGGTGGTTGTGAGACACCATGTGGTTGCTGGGATTTGAACTTCGGACCTTCGGAAGAGCAGTCGGGTGCCCTTACCCACTGAGCCATCTCACCAGCCCCGAAAACATATTTTTAAGAGTTGGGAGAAGGAGTTACTTTTTAAAACAACTCAAAGGCTGTGGCAAGCCTTTACCAGAGGCACATTTACAATTCAACCTAAGAATAGCCAACTTCCTTCAAGGCACTACTTCAGATTCAGACTGTTGGCATCAATGTAATAAAATTTATAGCATAGTGGCTGTCCAATAGAGTCAAGCTTTTTAATTAATGGTTCTGAGAAATTTATTTACTTATTCAAAGGTATGTCTGGGTTTGCTATTAGACGTGTTGGGGGTGGGAACAGAGAATTTATTCTTGCTATTTTCCAAGTCATCTTATTCTTAGAAGACAAATTCCCCAACAATAGTAGGCCTCTCCACCTTTCCAGACCTATGCATCTTCCAGTAAACAACAAACCATTTCAAGCAGTACACATTCGAGCAGCACTTCCGCTTCATAACCTAATGTTACTCTATATGATGTTTATTAAAACAAAGAAACAAACAAGACAATTTGACTCTTCTTATATAGAGAAAATAAAGCAAGCCTTAGGGTCACAAAGCTGACAATACTAATAGCCCTCAATATTCTATTAACAAGGCGATGCTGTTCTGCACACCCAGTCTATTCACTCACTAGATATATATATTGCTGCCAACAGAAAATGTAAATTTGCCATTTTTCTCTAACAGCTGACAATCTATAGCTTGAAGCCCATGTGGACAGATGAATATGTTCATTACCTCATTATTACAGTCAAAAAACAGAACAAAAGATACATCTGCTTTTCCATCCATGGTTTTGTTCCAACCTTGAAGGTTGTCTTGATTTCTTGGAAATCCATCAATCAAGAATTTATTCTTCTGAGCATTGGCAGCCATTGTTTGGTCCATTTCCTAAAGACAAAAAGACTTAGGCTTAATACTGTATCAACAAAGGGCAATTTCTCAGCACCCCCACCCCTTTTTTTTTCTCCATATAGTCCTGGCAGTCCTGGAACTCACTCTATATACTAGGATGGCCTCGAACTCAGAGATCTGCATGCTTCTGCATATCAAAGGTATGCACCACCACGCCCAGCTACAAGACAATTTCTTAAAAAGAAGAGCAGGCAGATGGCTATTTGCTACTTTTCCCTAAGCTGCAAGAGTGGAAGGTACATAGGGAAACAGCCTAGGCAGAAGTGAGCCAACTTCTTGATATGGCTACTTCCTGGTAAGACTATAGGTATGTGTTCCCCTATTCCTCTCGCTCCCCCACTTCTGTAGCTTCTATATCTTATGAAAGATGTCCTATAGTGAATGTTGAATGTCCTCTGAATGTTCATGTGTTTGCTAAAAGCTTGGTCTCTGGGTTGGGCCTACCTTTAAGAGAGTGGCCTCCCCAAGCATGGTGGCACACGCCTTTAATCCCAGCACTTAGGAGGCAGAGGCAGAGGCAGGCAGATTTCTGAGTTCCGAGGCCAGCCTGGTCTACAGAGTGAGTTCCAGGACAGCCAGAGCTGCACACAGAAACCCTGTTTGAAAAACAAAAAAACAAAAACAAACAAACAAACAAAAAAGAGTGGCCTCATAGATCATTGGGAATACACTTCTAAAGGGGACTATTGGATCCTGGCCCTTTTATCTTTTTGCTTCCGGGCCAAGAGTAGTAGTCTTCCTTACTGTGTGTATCACTGCCACCTAGCATCCTGACCAGTGGGCCAAAACCCTGTGTCCACGTAACTAAAATGCTGGTACAGTGACAGCTGGTCAGCACGGTGTATACTACCTTCTCATACAAATTACCACTTAGAGCTTTGCTCTAACGTCTAAAGACCCTGCATTGCCCCATGTTTCTCTCTAAATCACTGTGTTATAGGAGGTAGTAGCTGGGTTTTTGTTTGTTTGTTTTTTCAGACAGGAACTCACTACGTAACATGGTCTGATTTCCAACTTGAAGAACTAGGGCTATATGTGTGCACCACCACTCACTGCTGAAAACATGCTCTTTCTATTAGGGCTCAAATTTACTATAAATCAAATCTAATAGCTAGAAGCTAGGAAAGCACTCTATTACTGTGCAATATCCCATCTTTTTACTTTTTGTTTGTTTATTTATTTATTGAGCATGGTCCCACTGAATTCACCAGGTTGACCTTGAACTCATCCATAGCTCAGGTGAGCCTTGACTAAGATTTCTCTGGCCTTAGCTGCCCAATCACAGACCTGCCAACTTGTTAGCATTATTTAAGAGTCAATGCTAAAATAAAAAACTGGCCCGGTGTGGTGGTGTATACCTCTAATCCTAGCATTCAAGAGGCAGAGACATAAGTCTAGCCTGGTCTATATAGAGAGCTTCAGGACAGCCAGAGCTACATAAACCCTGTCTCAAAAACAAAATAAATAATAAATAAAATAAAAAATTTTTTAAAGTCAAACTAATTATACCTAAGTGGCATTGGCTGCCCCCAAACACAGACAGCACAAGGTGTAACACATTCAGAAAGATTGTAAAAACATATCTATATCTCATCTTTTTCTAAAGACATTACTTATGTAAAATATGGGAGTAATATGAACAGTAGGTGTACTCTTTAATCTGTGTGAATCCTCGGCACCTCCATCCACTGCAGATGCACCCTGCTAACAAGCTTTAGCACCTTTAGTCTAAAGCACACTGACTTGCATTGCTCTCCATAAGCTAAGTGTTCTCGCTGCACAAGAAGAGCATTGCCAGGACCTTAAGTTAGCTTTATCTCAGAATCCAGCTGCTCTAATTTCACAAACCTATTATGAAACAGTGTTAAGTTCCTGCTACAGCATTCCTACCTCAATTACGGCAGGAGGTCTCTGGAGAAGCCACATCAAACATGTTCACTCAGCATACATTCCTTTGAATCTACTATCAGATAGAGGTCACTGCCCTTGCCCTTGCCCTTGGAGGGTTCACAATATATATAGTGGGTAACAGCTACATATAACATGCTAAGTCCTCGGACAGCAAAGGATGCTCTTAAGACAAGAAACATTAAGTCTTTAGAGACTATGAGAAAGCTTGACCAAAGGGTTGGCAGTGGAGTTGCTTCCTAACTAACAAGCAGCATGGCAGCATGGATTGCTAGACAGTGGGAAGCAGGGATATGATGGTTGGAAAGAAGAAAGCATGGCAGCTTTGGTGAATCTGAGGCAAGCTGGTACAAATGAATGTTAGGACATATATCGAGAGTGGCGGGAGATAGGATGGAAAAGAAACAACATTAAAAGATTCAAGTGATTTTAGTGATAGACAGAAAATGAACAGGAGTGAATGAGAGATCCTCTCACTAAAGAGTTGGGTAGTCAATCCAACCAACAGCCAAATCAGGAAATAAACATCATCCTTTGGGTGACACATTTAGCTTCTGGTATGACTGAGACATTTATGGATAATTTAGATAGCATCCTGATAGGCATATGTCTGGAAGCTAAACAAAGGTCTGTCTGTGCAAAACTCTAGAGTTCAGCAGCATTGGCACAATGAAAACATGGGCATCGTTTAAACAACCCAACAAGGAATATATACAATGAGAGCTCAAGAGAACCAAACTCTTAGAAGCATAGTAATTTAGAAAACTTGCAAAGGAAAAAAAAAAAATCAAGAGACTGAAAAATGGAAGTTCCTTAAGTAGGAAGAGAATGAACAGAAATGGTGGTACAAGAAATGGTAGAGTTTGTTTCAAAGAGACATTTATTAAGACTTAAATGTAGGAGGAACATTAAAGACTAAAAGTATCCCCTGGGCTATACAGGGCCAATCACTGATAACATGCAGTGAGAGTTCTGCCTGTGACAACAGCTGATGTTGGAAGACTCCAAGTTCAAGAACTACCTGGGCTATAGAGTGAGTTCAAAGCCAACTGGGAAACCTGGTAATAGCCTGTCTCAAAGACAGAAATTTTTTTTTTTTTTTTAAAAAAAAAGGATGAAGCTCAGGGACAAGAGTGCTTGCCAGGCATGCTCAAAGCCCCTATATTCCATCCCCAGTACCACACACCAAAAAGAGTAGTTTCCATGGAGATGTCGACTGCCCTTTCATAATGATCATGCCTATAATGCAGAGAAAGGCATCAGGGTCAGAGGACAGGACGGGAGAGTTACTTACTCTGGAAAGGAAGCTGGTTGTTCAGGCTGAGGCAGACTGTGTAAGAGCCACTCTACACTGCAAGTGTCTCCAGTTACACCCAAGATTCACTACTGAGATCCATTTATTGCTTCCTGTTCCCAACAATGCAATTCTGTTTCGCTGATTTTCTTATGTCAAAATATCTGTTACTGACTAGTCTTAGGGACCTGCAGGAAAGCATTGCCTACCAAGGTATATATTTTTTCAAATCTCACAGTGAAAATAGCAATGCATTCATCAGGAAAATAAGGAGACTTTTAAACAGAATATCAACAATGAGAAAACTGAGTGGGAATCAGAGAAGGAGAAAACACAGACATTCAAGAAAAGGGAGGACAGAGCATGAAAGGGGAGAATAACCACAACAGGAGAGAACTACTGCATGCTGGCAGGGATGGGTCCAGTGCCTGGAATCCTAACAGTCAGAAGCAGGAATATCCCTGACTAGGTAACTTCCAGGTCAGCCTGGGATACATAAGACTGTTTCAAAAACAAAACCAAGCGCTGGAGAGATGGCTCTGCGGTTAAGAGCATTGACTGCTCTTCCAAAGGTCCTGAGTTCAAATCTCAGCAACCACATGGTGGCTCACAACCATCTGTAATGAGATCTGATGCCCTCTTCTGGAGTGTCTGAAAACAGCTATAGTGTACTTACATATAATAAATAAATAATCTTTTTAAAAAAAAAAGCAAAAGCAAGTATAACCATGTGTACCTTAAGCTGGACTATAGCTGTTCTTAGACCAAGGCAGAGAATCCTGGTTACTGTCAATTTCTTCACAGTGAAAGCAGCTTCCAACACTGCCATTTTCAAAGACCACACTACCTTCCATAATCAGGAAATTTAATAGTCTAGTTTTTCATTATTCAAATGAAGGTGAATTTAGTTTCTGTGTCCTTGGTAGTTTGAGCAGGTTGGTATTCATGCTTCTTACCCTCTTTAATAAACTGATGGTTATCTCAACTGGTACAATCTTTCCTTCTTTAATGTACTTTTCAATAAGTTCACCATACTGTGAGTCTGGATTCTTCCTTTCATCACGAAGAAGCTCTCCTGCAGAAAGGTGTGTGTAGCCGTATTTCTGGAACAAACAACATATAGAAATATCAGAATTCATTCAATCCAGTGACAGGAATACACATAATTTTGTGTTCATTTATATTTATAATTTTGTACGATAAAGTAGTTTTGCTTATGGGGTAAATACTAAAGAAAAATTTAAGAGATTTCACATATTCCAGTTTGCCTATTAGTAAACATCCTTACCCTTCTTCCACAACCATGTTTAGTCACAATAAAATCATCTCAACATCTAACTAGTCAAAACATTGATGTTTCACTGTACTTTTCACTAACACAGTTTAAATGTAAGAATGAAAATATCTACCAAAAATCTGAGACTCAAGATAAAAAAGTCAACATGTCTAAACTGACTGACTAACATATGTGTGTGTGTGTGTGTGTAAAAATTTGGTTTGTACAAGTATACTCTAATGGTGTTTGAACAAAACTGCCCATTTCCATTGTTAAGTGACACTTGTTATAAGGACAAAGACTGAACAGAAACATTGCTGAGTTAACACCATAAACATATCTATCTATACAAACTAAAATGACTACAACGTCATTAGGTGATATACTCTTCTGAAACTAAGTTGTGCACATGGCCTTGCACTTAAGTCACAAAGACATGAAAGTATTGCACTGCTACTGCTTTAGTGCAATAGGAGCCAACAGTCTTAAGGAAAGATCCTGAAAAATGAAAAGCTTCCCCATATGAGTTTACATGAAACAAAAAGAATGGCACAACCCACTCTCAAATTTTAGGATACTCATATTTATTACATAGTCATACAACATACATCAGTCTAAATTCTTAAGACTCCTTCAGTGAGTTTTTATCTTGTATATATACTTTATAACTTGAAGGTTAAGGTGTGAGACAGCCCACACCATTACCCAACTCTTAAAAGTGTTTCCTGGGCTGGAAAGATGGCTCTGCAGTTAAGAGCACTGACTGTTCTTCCAGAGGTCCTGAATTCAATTCCAAGCAACTACATGGTGGCTCACAACCAACTGTAAAGGGATCTGATGCCCTCTTCCAGTGTGTCTGAAGACAGCTACAGTGTTCTCATTTACATAAAATAAATCTTAAACAAAACAAAACAAGTGTTTCCTACCCAGTGTGGTAGTATGTATCAAGAGGCTGGGGCAGAACTCTGAATTTGAGGCAAAAAAAAAAAAAAAAAGTACTTCAATTGAGTTTTTAAAAAAGCTCCAAATGACCAAAGCTATAAATGAGCTTTCTGATACATCTTTATCCCTATTCTACTTCCTGAAAGTATCGGTTATTTTTGTTCTTGCTCACTAAATAGTAAGGTAGCAATAATGCTATCAGAAAAGGAAAATAAACTCTAAAAAGGTTATTTGCTGCCTGAACTTAGATAAAATTTGGATGAGAATTAAAAAAAAAAACCCACATATCATCATGTTTCTGTCTCATTCCTATAAGTGCTTCTAGTAAGAGAATTTAACAGAAATGCTAAAATTGCAATCGGTTTAAAGAACTCCTGTTATTTTCAGAAAATAGAAATGTAAAATTGCTCAATTACTTCCACGCTGGTTGCGAAATCGCCTGCTTGATCACTGAGCATAGGCAAATGTCTGAAAGTTGAGTACAAAAAGGACTTTATGAAAAATGAAGTGTGACCTACTTCCCACTTACTATGTACAATTTTCAAAAAGCATTTGCAACTTCTATCCAAAACTATAGCAGCTTCATATCACACTTTTTATTTTGGCTTTTACGTGGAAGCTTCTGCTTACTGGATACTCTACTCTGGCCCAGTGCTTAGCATGTAGTAATATTGGACAAATGCAGAGATAAACAGCCCTAATGATGGCACACACTCAGTGAAAACATCACCAATACAGAGTGCTCTGTAATGCTGCAGTGTGAACCATACACATTCAAAAACCTGGCAGGTAATTTACTTTACGATACTCACCATTTCCTGACATCAGAGAACTCAAACTGGCAAGATTTCTGGTGTCTTAGAATGGGAATATATCACTCTTTCGGGAAATAAGAAAACTAGTTATAAATGTATATAGACGTATATAACATACACATAAATGGTACTTGTAAAAGCAATTTTTTAGATCTTATTTTTAAATTTTATATGTATGTGTATGTGACAGTGTAGGCCTGTGTATGTGAGTGTTATGTCTGCAAAGGCCAGAAGAGTGTTGGATCTTCTGTAGCTGAAGTTATAGATGGCTACGACACCAGACACCACGAGTGCTGGGAGCCAAACTAAGTCTTCTAGAAAAGCATAAGCACTCTGGCCACCAATGTAAGACAAGTTTACAGTTTGTCTGAGAAGCAAATGGCATTACCTACAAAGTCAAAGTAAAATAACTGAGCACAGCCATGTCAACCCCGTGGTCTATGTTTCACTTTCTCATGGACATTCTATTTTTACAGTCTCTTAACCAGGTTCACTTTTCTACTACATTCTTCATAAGGATTTTATTGAAGCCATCCTCTAACAAAATTTCAACAGCAGCAAAGTAACCCTGATTTACATATTAGTTACCATGGACCTGGACTTTCAAAGCGTTCTGCTGTCATTAAGTGGTCAGTGATGGCAGATCTGAAGAAAGCGAGCATGGTTTATTTCTAGCCTTAGCCATCTTTTTCTCACATTCTCTGATTTTTTAGCAATTAAAACCTAGTGGTTCTCATATTCATAAGCACAGCAGCTTATAAATCCTATAAACTACAAGGACTGCAATTATAAGCTATTATTCAACTAAGATAGTTTTCTAGTGGCAAATACCCAAACCCAATGTCGGGTATCTGTCTAAACTTTAAGTTTTCATTTTTCTTCTTAAGAGGTTGAAAAGAGAGCTGGAGGGATGGCTTGGTCATTAAGAGCACTTGCTGCTCTTGTAAAGGACCTGGGCTCAATTCCTGGCCCAACATGGAGACTCACAACTCTCCGACTCCAGCTCTGATACCCTCTTCTGGCTCCAGACACTGCATGAATGTGGTGCACAGACACAACATCCAGGCAAAACATCTATAACACACTGTTGTTGTTGCTTTCCTAATCAATTAAAACATTTTAAAGTAAAAAAAGCCAGGTATGGGATACAGATATAGCTGAGTTGGCAGAGTGCTTACCTACCATGTATGAAACCCCTACATTTAATATAAAACACTCCATTAAAAAAGGTATAGTGAAACACGTGGTGGTGCACATTTTTAATCCCAGCACTGAGGAGGCAGAGGCAAGTGGATCACTGTGAGTTTGACACCAGCCTGGTCTACAGAATGAGTTCCAGGACAGCCAGGGTGACACAGAGAAACCCTGTCTTGGGAGAAAAAAAAAAAGTATAGTGACACAGGCTTCCAATCTCAGCACTTAGGAGGTGGAGGCAAGAGGGTCAGAAGTTCAAGGTCATCTCCAGCTTCTAACAAGTTTGAGGATAGCCTAAGGTATATGAAACTCTGTCTCAAAAAACAAACATAAGGTCAGCTCATGACATGGCTCAGTGGGTAAAGGTACTTGTCACCAATCTTGAAGACCTGAGTTTGATCACAGGATCCACAAAATGGAAGGAGAGAACCAACTACCACAAGCTGTCCTCTGACTGCCACGTGTGGATCACTGCATGGGCAGAAGAGCATATGTAAATACACACACAAAAATAGATAGATAGATAGATAGATAGATAGATAGATAGATAGATAGATAGATAGATAGATAGAATATAATTGAGTATAGTGACACTTATAATCTCCGCACTCAGGAGTCAAGAGGCAGGAGAACCACTCCACGTTGGAGGCTGGCCTGGATACACAGCAAGACCTGTGTTAAAAACAATCCCAGACACAAAATTTTAAAAATTAGATGTGGTCTATACAAAAAAATCAAAATAAAAAAAATAAAATTAGGAGAGCTGGTATATACCTAGGATCTCAGAACCCAGGAAGCAGAAGCAGGAGGGATCAGGAGTTTGAAACAAATCTTGGCTATGTAAAACCCTGTCTAAAAGGGAAAAGAAGAAGAAAAAGCAGAATTTAAGACACAAATGATGCACAAATACAAGGACCTTGAAAGCAGGAAGATTCAAATGCCAAGCACTTCCTCTTTCTATTAAAATGGAGTTTAGAAAGTGACACCAGAATGTTATATGGCCTCTCCTTAATTTCACAGAAGGAAGACAGCAGGAATATAAGCTACAAATATAGTTTTAAAGCAATTGAGCAAATAAAATTATTCAGTGTCTTAAAACAAAACAAACACTTCTTGCTGGATATGGTGACGCATCCCTTTACTTGAAAGGCAGAAGTGTGCTAACCTCTGTGAATTCAAGGCCACTGGGCTATAAAGAGAGACCCTGTCTCAAAAAAACTCCTTTATTATATTTGTGTTTATGTATGTGGGCATGCTTGAATCTTGAAAGCTGATTCTCCTCTACCATGTGCATTCTAAGGATCCAACTTTGGTCAGGTTTGCTAGCAAGTACTTTACCTACTAAGCCCTCAAAGTCCTTATTATTTTGGGATCTAGAGAGATAGCTCAGTAAGTGCTTGCCTTACAAACAAGAGGACCTGAGTTTGGATCCAAGTACCTACATAAAAGTAGGGCATAACCATACAGTCTATAATCCTAGCACGGGGACCAGAGGGCAGTCACAGTCTAGCTAACATGACAAGCCCCAGGTTCAATAAGAAACCATCTGAAAAACAGGCTTGCACTGGGCATAGTAGCACACATCTTTAATTCAGCACTTGGGAGGCACACACAAGAGGATTCTCTGAATTCCAGACAGCTTGGGCTATACAGTGAGACCCTTTCCAAAACCAAAACCAAACCAAAGTCTACCAAAGCCTGCACAAAGCCTTAAATACGGAGGTTCCAAAAACTGGCAATACAAATATTTCTGTGCATAACAACAACAAAAACAAACAAAAAACCGTGAGACACAATAAGAATTTATTTCTCTTGCTTACTTATATTTTCTGCTTACTCTTTTTTTAAATGGATCAAGAACTTTTCAATCAACTAGCAGTGACTAATCAGAAAATATTCATTTGGGGATGGGGACAATGAGTCTAAATTATTTGTTGCACAGGGTTGACAACCTGGGTTCAATCTCCAGAACCCATGGTGTAAGGAGACAAGTGATCCCCAAAATTATCCTTTGATCTCCACAATTAGTCCTTTGGCACTATGATACATATGTGTACCCTTGTCTCCCTACCCAATACTCACACTCACACAAATAAAAAGTAAAATTTTAAAAGAAAATATACAGATTAAAAAAGATCTCATTAAAACAGTAATAAAAAGACAAATGAGATGGCCCAGTGGGTAAAAGAGTTTACTGCTAAGCCTGAGGACCCACGTTCAATCCCTAGATCCCATTTAGTGGAAGGAGAGAACCAACTCCAGCAAGTTGTCCTCTGATTTCTGCCCACAAGTATACACAAACACTCATAAATTTTAAAATGTATAAAAATAGTGACACAAACAAATTTAGGAATAAACTTAAAATGCACTGTGTAAGAATTACATGAAGAAACAAACCACTATATTGTACAACATAAACAAAAGCTAAATCACAAAAAGGAAGCATTCTCCAGTGGATGATCCCACACTCATGTCCATATGGGCAGCATCAATTATATTCAGTGGGCTATCAAAAAGAGAGGGAGCATGAAGTTGGGAGGAAGACCTCAGGAAGTTGAAAGGAAAGGGTCAGAAACACTGTATACATATGTGAAATTTTCAAAGAGCAGTTAAGAAAAAACACTGAATCCTATGAAAGATTCCGACTGAAACATTTGTGTTTTTATATATTAATCTAAAAATGTACCTCCTACTGGGTAGAGTCAAAGGGGATGGATCAATGTAAGTTCCAGACCAATGAGGACTACACAGTTAGACCTGACTGACTGACTGATAGATAGATCAATAGATCGATAGATAGATAGATAGATAGATAGGCAGGCAGGCAGATAGATAGATATTAAAAATCTGATTGGAATTTGTCTGTTTGTTTTATAGTGCTGGAGATCAAACCCAAAGCCTCTGATAATGGTAGGCAAGGAGCTCTGTCACTGAACTACCTACACACAGGACATGTTTGTTTGCTTAAAAAAAAACAATGGATTTATTGACAAGTTTACCAAAAATAGGCATAAGTAAATAGTTAAAATTGAAAATAGTATTAACAATTACAAATGAGGACTTGCCTAACTATATAAAGTATTTAAAAACTACAATGGTTAAAATAGTGTGTTGCTGGCATATAAAATAGGCACTAACAAAGTTCTGAGACAATATATAAACAGTGTAAATGAGAATACAGTTGATAGTCAACATTAAAACTCAGTGAAGATTGATGGGCTGGAGAGATGGCTCAGCAGTTAAAAGCACTGACTGCTCTTCCAGATGCACTGAACTCAATTGCCACAACTACAAGGCGGCTCACAACCATCTGTAATAGGATCCAATGTCCTCTTCTGATGTGTCTGAAGACAGCTACAGTGTACTTACATACATTAAATAAATAATTAAATAAATAAATCTTTTTTTAAAATTTTATTTGAAAGACACCTTTGACCTAATCTTTATTAAAATCATCGTATTTTTCATAAAATATCACAACTCACAGAGGTTAAATAGCGTGTAAGGACCCATAAGGACCCCCATCCTCCTCCTCTCCTTCCCCATCCTTTTCCATGTTACTTATATCAATTCTCTTTGTATCATACTGTTGATTAATAGAAAACATATTTTTGTTAGATATTTTCTTTATTTACATTTCAAATGTTATCCCCTTTCCTAGTTTCCCCTCCGAAAGCCCCCTAGTCCCCCCACGCCCCCCGCTCCCCAACCCACCCACTCCTGCTTCCTGGCCCTGGCATTCCCCTATATTGGGGCATAGAACCTTCACAGAACCAAAAGCCTCTCCTCCCACTGATGACCGACTAGGCCACCCTCTGCTACATATGCAGCTAGAGACATGAGCCCCACCATGTGTTTCTTTGATTGGTGGTTTAGTCCCAGGGAGCTCTGGAGGTACTGGTTAGTTCATATTGTTGTTCCTCCTATGGGGCTGCAAACCCCATAGGAGGAGAAAAAAAAAAAAAAAAAAACCTAAGTGAAGAGGCAAGTGTAGTGACATACCCTGTAATCCCAGCACTTGAGAGGTGACAGCAAGAGCCAAGAGGATCAGACTCAGCTTTCTAGTGAGTTTGAGGTCAATCTGGACTACATGAGACCTATATTTAAAAAAGTGAACAACAACAAAAACCTTACAAAGCAGTGACAAAAAATGAATAAGTGATACTAGGACACCATTTCAATGAATAGAATTGGTATCCATTCATAGAAAAGTCAGATCCCTATTTCATCATAGGCAAATGTCTAGATACTTAAAGCTCTCAAACAAAAAGCAAACAGTACTAAAGAAAAAGAATTCTGAGATATATGCAGGTGTTGCTAAGCAAATAACTAGTTTTTATATTTGATCCCATAAAAACTCCTGAACAAAGAAAGGCTTCAAAACTATGAAGGAATTACTTGGGAAAACGGAGGCACAAAGATCTGAAATTTAAGGCCAGCCTGGGCTACATAGCAAGACTATGTTTCATAAAGGCAAAATAAGTTTGGTGTGTCAGCTCATAACTATAACCCTAGACCCAAGGAGGCTGAGGCAGGAGGACTACCTTCAGTTTGAGATTAGCCTGTGCTACCTACCTAATAGATTCAAGGTAAGTCTGGGCTAAAATGTGAGGCCCTGTCTCAAATTATAAGAAAAAACATAAACCAAAAACCAAAAACCAACAACAAAGGATAGGCAACAGCTTAGAAGAAACTATTTTTTATAGCCAGGCAGAGATGGCGCACACCTTTACTCTCAGCACTCGAAAGGCCGAGGCAGGTAGAGAGAGATCTTAGTCTAAGATCAGCCTGGTCTATAAAGTGAGTTCCAGAATAGGCAGGGCTAAACAGGAAAATTCTGTCTGGAAAAGAGGAGGGAAGGGGAGGGGAGAGAGGGTAAGGGGAGATGGGGGAGGGAAGAGGAAAGGGAGTTGTCAGTAAATCTAAGTTTCAGTTTGCACATCTTTTGACTCAATAATCCAATTTCTAGGTTGGTGAGATGGCTCAGCAGATAAAAGTCACTTGCTACCAAGCCTGGTGACCGTATTCAATCCCTAGCAATAGCAAGATAGAAGGAAAGAACCAACTCCTGCAAATTGTCCTTTGACTTCCACATACCCATACGCAAAAAATAAATGTTTTTGAAAATTAACAATTCTAACAACACCATAAACTCAGTTCACTATTGTCCAAAGGTAGCGCTTGTAACTATCTTGTACCTCCTTAAACCTGATTAAGAGAAAGAGAAACTGAACCTGTACAATCAAATGTGAAAGGAGATCAATTAGAAAATGACTGCTTAAGGGCTCAGCACTTAAACACTGCTCTTGGAGAGGACCCAGGCTCAGATCCTAGTGCCCATATGGTGACTCAGGACCTTCTTTAACTTCAGTGTCAGAGAATCTGACATTCTCTCCTGACTTCCACAGGCACAGGCATGCACATGGCACACATGTATATATGTAGCAAAACCACTTACAAACTTAAAATTAAAAAAAAATCTTAAAAGAAAATAACAGCTTTAGACAAAGGTCTCCATGAACTTCCCCCAAACCAAAAATCAACTCAAATGTTTAGATAAAATTTTCTCTGAAAAGTGATCCATCCCATAAACAAAGGAGAAACCAAAGTACAATACAGCAACACCACATGGGCATGGAGTCAAGAGTTATAGACGGAGACAGAAAACAGGACAGTTTCACATCCCAGAAACAGATGCAAATTTAGAATTCATGAGATTACCCAAAGGTTTAAAAGGAAACATATTCAATGAGGCCTGGCTCCAGACATTAGAGTTCAAAATTATAAACAAAACATTTGAAAAATACCATGTGTATAGATATAGTGGACAACATACCTACACCATCTTAAGCTCCAAAATGACATATCAGAACTGCTAAGCAACCTTTCTCAACAACAAAATAATCAAATACTGCTTATAGAAAAGAATCACCTTCATTTTTAGTTCAACCACATGGTGGTTCACAACCATCCGTAATAGGATCTGATGTAGACAGCTATAGTGTACTCACATACATAAAATAAATAAATAAATTAAAAAAAAACCAAAGCCAAAAAACTTTCTTTCCCAGTATATTATTAAAAGCGGGGGGGGGGGGGGGCAGGGGGGCAGGTTGAGATTATGTTTTACAATTTAAAACTGTAGGTGCAGGGCTGGAGAGATGGCTCAGTGGTTAAGAACACTAGCTGCTCTTCTGGAGGACCCAGTTCTATTCCCACCACCTACATGACAGCTCACAACTGTCTACAAGTCCAGTTCCAGGGGAAACTAAATGTGCTGACTTCCTAGCATTAGCAAAGAAAACTTGATCCAGGTCCCCTGATCTCCACTGAGAATTCGTCCTTAATGGACCTTCGTAATTAGACCTTAATAAACTTTGGTGACCAATGCAGATATGCAGTTTTAGCATTCAAGCTTCTTTAAGGTCTGAGTGGGAAGAGGTGATGGAAGGAGGGAAGGTTATTTACTGAGAGAGAAATACCAGGAGGAAACCTTCCAGATATGAAATTAGAGTTTATGAAAGCTGTATCCTTCCCATGCTTGGATGATGCTGTTGGACTGAGTGCTAATGGTGGCTTTAGCATCTAGCAATGAGTTCCCTAGTCACAAAAAAGGAATCAGGGGTGAATTAACTTCAGAGTAGTTCAGGGATTGTTCTAGAACTCCATTATACAATTTACCTTTCCAAAGGATTTTGCTTTCTCATCATTAGTATTGTGCTCATACCTGTAATGCACAGGTAAGTCCAGCATATACCCTGTATTAGTACAGTTAAGCACTTAGCAATAATTATCTGAAATAGGTTGATCACCTCCTAGCTGCCAAGCTGTGCATATGCACTATTCAATTAAGGCTAGATTACGGTATAGCAATCCTCCAAACTCAATGACATCATATAACGAAGTTTTATTTCTTGCTCATGCTACCTATTAAAGGTAGATGGGCTGTTATGACCTTTGACTCACAGAATCTGCTGCTGCACATTTGAAGGGAGACTCAAAGTCAACAGGGACATGTAACACAGGGATGCCCTCAAAAACTTCATCCCCACACAGAGAACCAGGTGTATTTGACCATCTTGACCCTGCCAGATTCTGGCCATTTGCTTGTCTCATTTGCTTGTTTTTCTTTGCTTCTGAAACACTACCATTTCTACTTGTGTTGCCCAACAGCCACTAAATGAGTAACAAAGATAATCATCTGATAACCTAAATTAACCATTAAGTCAACCACAAGAACAAAACTTTTTCTAAAGTGCATCTATACTCTCAGTAGACACCAAGAAAATGGAAATCCATGTTATGATTCACCTAAACCATATGTAACTATACAGGTAAATCCTGTGCGTTTAAACACATGTGCTTTCCAATAGCAAACACCAATGACTAATCCATTCTGGAAGCTCCAAACAGGAAGTGGGCAGGAAGCAGTCTTTTATATATCTAAAAATGAATATATCTACTTATTAGTATGTGGTATACTCTAATGGTGAATGGAAGCAACTTACAGGTCTTTTGGAAATGACTGACAGAAACCAGGCACAGAGAATATGTTTCACAGGACCTTTCTGGGAATAGTAAGTTACAACTAGTGATTTTTCCTTTATCCAACTGATGTTTTGTTAACTTTATTCATCAGGCAGAACAAAACTGTCAGCAAAGAGTCTCTCCAGCTACACCTGTTCTCTATTAACTTCTAAACGCTCTTATCACATGTTTAGTCTGTAAAAATGTTCTTGATTTGGCAGGTTAAAGCAACTGAAATGTTACAGCAAATACACTTTCATGCAGCAGCTGAACTAAGGTATTAGCTTAAAAGTATAACAAGACCCAGAACATGACATAAAAAATAAGACAGCAAGCCTCCATGAGCTCTTTCATTCTCTCTCTCTCTCTCTCTCTCTCTCTGTCTCCCTGTCTCCCTGTCTCCCTGTCTCTCTCTCTCTCTCTCTCTCTCTCTCCCTCTCTCTCTCACACACACACACACACACACACACACACACACACACACACACACACACACACACACGGCGGTGGGGGGGGGTGCTGTCCATGCAAAGCCTCCCTAACATGATTTTTTCCTTTTTTAAAAAAAGTATTTTTATTTCATCTGTATCAGTAGCTGCCTGTATGTAAGTACACCAATTAGGTGCCTGGTACCCATCAGAGGGCATCCAATGCTTTGAAACTGGGGTTAAAGATGGCTGTGAGCTACCATGTGGGTGCTGGGAACTGATCCCAGGTTCCCTGCAAGAGCAGCCAGCACTCTCTCTCTCAACGCTGAGCCATCTCTCCAGCCCCTGAAGTCATTTTTTAGAAATGCTCTGATTTCAATTCAAAACCAACTGTTACAAGGCAGTACTTGTGTGTGACTTTGAGGTCTTCCACAAACACAGTTCTAATAGCATTCGAACTGGAACATATCTAGATTAACCAAATATGTATGGTCCATGAAACTTCAACCCAAAAGGAATAAATCAAGATTTCAAAGAGAATAAAGATGTGGAAACAACTGATACTGAAAAAAGATCAATTTAGGGCAGGCAGACTGAGGAAAAGACTGACTAGTTCTAATGTTTTGTTTTTGTGTTTTAACTATTAGATCCAGACATGGTCGGGCAGGCCTTTGGTCCCAGCACTCAAGGTAGAGGCTCAAAGCCAGCCTAGTCTACAGAACTAGTTCCAGAACAACCAGGGCTATACAAAGAAATCCCATCTTGGAAAAATAAAATTTACTATTAGCTCCCTTAACCCAGAGAAACTAGACGTTGTTTTGGTATCCTGGTCTGAGACTCGCAAAGGCCATGAACTCTGACACTGTTAATTTCACATTTCGAGGCCTACATATCTGACAAAAAGCAACTTAAAGGAGGGTTTACTTGGGCTCACAGTTTAAAGGAATAGAGTCAATAACGGAAAGGGGCATGACAGCAAGAAGATGCCCACATGTTATTAAAATCCAGGAAACTAGAGCAGGATAGAAAACAGATCAGCTGTTCTCATCTCACCATCCAATCTGATGAGACTTTTAGAACAAAAGGTGGAAAAAGAGAAAAATGGCTCTCCTAGAAAACTTAAGGTTCTCTGATCTTCAAACTCTAAATGACACCACCAGCTTCTTTGATTCTCCTGTTTACATATGGCCTCTCAGGTGGCTTCTCAGCCTTTATGAGTGTGAGATAGTTCTCCAAGTATAAACAGTTTTACAGGTTTAATTACAGCTCTTAATAGCTGTGTTCCTCTGGAAAACTCAAAATTTTTCCCCAAGTAATCATAAGTAATTATCAATTAAAGTACAAACACTCTGAGGCAGCAATCCACTTTTATGAATCCAATAAACAAAATATCCATATGCAAAGTTATATTTTCAAAAAAAACTCACTGAAGCACAATTAACAGCAAAAACACCCATAGAAACTGTTGTAAATAGCCATCAAGTGACATGGTTCAGCTATGCTATGACAATATCCAGAATACTCTGCAGCTACAAAGAAAAATCTATTAAGTATATAGGAAAGCCCTAAGAGACTAAATAAACATGATTAATTTAGTTTGGGGGGAAAAGTGAATAACCTATTAGATGTAAAAATTTTAAATATTTTCAATCGATGGCTCAGCTCATTTGCTGCTCTTACAGAGCAGTGCAGTTTGGTCCCAGCACCCACCCGGCAGCTCACAACTGTATGTAAAGTTCCAGGAGAGCTGACACATTCTTCTGGCCTCAAAAGCAGCAGGCATTTAAGTAGCATATTAAGGCAAACGTTCATCACACACATAAAATTAAAACAGGAAGCCTGGTGTGTTTTGTTTTTAAAGCTACAGATAGGAAAGCAGTAAATAATGGTAATCTCTAGATGAAAAAAAAACTGAACTTGTCCCAGACGTTACTTTTCCACTTTAAATGAAAAAGTATAGTAGAGCTCTTCTCACCTCTTCTAAAATATCAACTCAGAAGGCAGAAGCAGGCAGACCTCTGTGAGTTCAAGGCCAGTCTGGTCTACAAAGCCAATTCCAGGACAGCCAGGACAGTTACAAAGAGAATCTCTGTCTCCAAAACCAAAATGAAAACAAAACAACAACAACAAAAACAAAAAAAACAAAAAACCAAAAAAGTAGAAACAAAAACCACCAAACCAAACCAAAAAAACCTTACAATAAGCACTCTTAAAGAAATAGTGGTTCTTCAATAGAGTCACATTTTGTTGCTTTTTAACCTCATATGAGTGTTTTGCCTGCATATATGTATGTGTGCCATGTGAAAGTCTGTGGCCTGTGAAAGTCAAAAGGGGAAGTCAGATCCCCTGGAACTGAAGTTACAGACCGTGTGAGCACCATGTGGGTGCTACAAATCTAAGTGGGTCCACTGGAAAAGTAGCTAGTGCTCTTAACAATAAAGCCATCTCACTAGCTCCCAAAAGCAAGGGTTTTGTAAACCATTTCTTTTAAAGACTATTTATAGCTTTTAATTTGTCTTTTTTTTAAAAAAATCATCCTTTAACCATATCCTACCCTTAAAAGACTAGAATAGAACTTAAGGTCTACCAGATTTTTCTTTAGTGCCTTCTGAATACAAAGGGCGAGTTCTGGATTTTGAAATCAAAATCTTTCAAAATTCTGCTCAGCATACTTACCATTCATTCTCTCAGAGTAAACAAAAACATCTCAAAGATAGGTCTTATTCATATGTGAGGTCCAGAAAGCTACTTGGGTGCCCCCTAGAGACCAAATTTTTAAAATGTATTCAGCTTCATGATACAGTCTTCTGTCATCACTTTTATTCAACAACAACCTACTATGTGCTAGGTACAATGCTCAACAACAGAGAAAAAGATAAATAAAATCAAGGTTTGATTTCTATATGCCTAAATTCAATCTCATCCAAAACTTTGCTAAGCACAGAGTGAGTCACCCATTCAAGGAGGCTCTTAAGGAAGTCATGACACAGATAATAAATAGAAGCTTTACTCACTACTTACGTAAACAAAATGTTCACAGTATATGAAAAAGAAAGTAAGTATTCTTTCCAACTAACCCACACAAAATTGTGCATACTATTTTCAAAAATAACTTTAGGTTACAGCACTCTAATTTATTTTTGATCAAAACAAATATAAAGCTTAATTTTTAAAAATTAACAAGTGAGGCCTGATGACCTGATTTCCATCCCTGAGCTCACATAAAGGTGAGTGGGGGAAACCAACTCCACAGAGCTGCCCTCTAGACATGGACCAAAGCACATGCATATATACTTATGCACACACAACAGAATAAGTAAAGAAACTGTAAATGATACAGCACCCCCTGAATCTTAGAAATACATCATTATACAATAGTTCCACTGACTCCTTACTTCAAATAAAATCTTTAGAGACTTAGAAAATAGTATAAGAGAACACAGATTTAGAAATAATTAGAAAATAAAATTAAACTGAAAGGATCACTACAAATGAATGAGTGAAGTCAATTTCCAAAGCTCCCTCAAAACTTCTCATCCCAGTAGGAGATACAGTAAAAGGCTCTCTCTCTCCATCTTACATGCCCTCCCCTTCCCTCCCCATGGAACAATTACTAAAGTGGAGTGTGGCTCCAGAAAAACTTCCATCTTCCCGGCAACACTCTCCCTTGCCTAACTTCAAGGGTTCTGCATCCCTGAAACCAAGGTGGACTTCTGACAGCACATAGCAGCACACACTCCAACCCTAGCACTTGGGAGGCTGAGGCAGGAGAATAGTTTGAGGCCAGCCTGAGTGAGGATAAAGAGACTACACCTCAAAACAAACAACACAACACAACTTTTGGCAGCCTGAATTGAAACACCAAAATAAGCTCTCTCCAAAGAAACATTTCTATAATCAACCACATTTCAGGTACCCTGTGAACCAAATTTGCTTTGATGACAGTTGATGAATTTAACATTAAGTTATATATTATAACATTTTCCCTAAAGGAAAAAAATTAATTTTAAGCTTGCCGTCTTTGGGGATTATGTTCACAGCTGCCTACATAATGAAATATTGAGCCAAAATGCAGACTCAAAATGGGGAAAAAATGCCTAACTTACCTGACTATAGACATCCCAGTGTTTATGTGACCAGCTAAGGAACAGTCATTGTTAAATTATACATCTGAAATAGCAGATTATCAGGTGGATGTTTATGGCAACTGGAAGCAACAACAAACAATTCAAAACAATGTATTCTAGCTGGCTTGGTGGGACAGGCCTATAATCACAGCTTTTTGACATTGAACCGAGAGAACCACAAGTTCAAGGCCTGCCTTAGTTAGAGTGAGTGCAGGGAGTACTTACTGAGAATTTTAAAGTACACGGTACAAAGAGAGATGCTCTGTCATAGAGTGCATGCCTTTCATGTGTGGGGGGCCCTGGGTTCCACTGTCAGTGCAACCAGAAAAATGAACAAACACAGAAACAAACAGCCCACAGCTTCAGCTCATGTAACTGCTCATCAAGGACTCTGTAAGTAACAGGTATTAACAGGATTAGCAACTATCATTTCACCAAGTAGAAATACCAGTCACTCAGGACAGACATTTTTCATCCAGTGGAGTAATGGGGGAATTATCAGATTGAGTACAGACATTTAAGGACATAAGTTCAGAAAAGTATTTGGATGCACTCAATATGAAAGTCATAAGCCAAGTTTTAAAATGTAATGCACCTTTAGGGGTTGGAGAGTTGGCTTAGAGGTTAAGAGCACTGACTGCTCTTCCAGAGGTCCTGAGTTCAATTCCCAGCAACCACATGGTGGCTCACAACCGTCTGTAATGGGATCCAATGCCCATTTCTGGTGTGTGAAGAGAATGACAGTGTACTCTCTTTAAAAAAAAAAAAAAGTAATCCACCTTTAAAATAAAAATGACCAGTTGCAGATAGTTATCTTATACCCAACCTGCTGTTCCTTGCAGTACATTAAATCAACCTGGTGTCTTTCTAAAAATAAATTAAATGACCAATATAATAAAACCAGGAAGCTTAAACATTTGCATCTATGTGCAGGTGTGAGACCTCATTTAGCAGTCACAGATACAAAACAAGACATTTCATTTCTATTTTCTCCCTTCTTACAAAGTAACTTAGGCTAAAAGTAACTTCTCTGGGGCTAGGAAAAACAATAGCAATCTCTGGGGCTAGGAAAAACAATAGCAGGGTCAGGTCTTGAACTGCTTACCTGTTTTGACTCACTCCCTCCTTTACCATGCTATCTATATTTTAATCATTTTACTTATAAACTGAAACCATCCACTTGTCATTTGGCTTTCTAATAGATAAAACAAACAGAAGTAAAAATAAGGAGAAAAATTCTATGTGCTTTGTGATTAAACTGATTTTCCAAAGTTATCTGTAATTCTAGACATAACTGTAAAACACACAACTTTTAGACCACATTACTTTATTTATCTGTGGTTGTTCTTTAGAGAATAGACTATAGGGCAGGAGCTGAATATATGAACGTGGAAAAAAATACAAAGCAAATATAGGCCACGGCTTATAGGAAAAGAAGAAATTATCAAGTTCTGGGTCAAAACCTTTTATCAAGCACTCAATTTAAAGGTGAATGTTGGGTGTTTTTCCCCAACCCTGCCATTTCTTTCTGATTGTCTTGTTTTCCTTTAAAACACTGCCCAAGACAGTCCATTAAGCCTTCCTCACCGCATCATTACAGCTCATAGGGGCTAGAAAAAACAAGACAGTCCATCACTACAGCTAACACGGGCTAGAACCCATACCTGCTTGAGTTTAAAGTCTTTGCCTCTCTCCGTGTACATGCCACCCCTGACCTCAAATACTAAAAGAATGGAACTGGTAAACTTATGTCAAAACTTTAATTGTATTTAGTTATTTGTGTGGGCAAACCCTTGAGCTCTAGAGTGAACATCATAGGACAACTCGCGGGAGTGGGGTTGTGGTTCTCTGTGGGTCTCAGGGATGGAACGTGGTGGTAGGCGCCCTTACCCGTTCAGCCATCTCTGCAGTCCTAAAGCAAACATTATTTAAAAAATGATAAGAGGATTTTATAGTTGGGTGGTGTTTTACTTTCTCGGAGAGCAGAGTTTTTTATTTGCTTAGACAACTGAGGTTCACTGAGAGTGAGTGACTCACTCGCCCAAGGAAAAGGGCGTGAGTTGTCAGCTGGGCCAAAGGTTAGCGCCTGGGCTCTCACAAATCCGGCACTTTAACTACCACAAGATCCGGGTCGGGTTCCTCGAGGCCGGTTAGCCGGAGACTGACAGCCAGAGATGTAGCGAGAAGACCCGGATCCCAGGAGTGGAAGCAAGGGCGCGCGGAAACAAAGCACTCGTAGACTCGACGCCCCTCGGCCCGGGCGCGCGGTGGCCGTCGGGACTCGTAGTCCGCTCCCCACAGCGAGGGGCGCGGCCGCCAACGCGGCTGCTCCCTCCGGCCCCGGCCCGCTCCGCTCAGCCCGGGAGCTCTCCGTCGCCCTCCCGCACGGCCTCACCTCGACAATGCGCGCGCACTGGGTCCCCTTGCCCGCACCGGGCCCGCCCAAAACGAACACGACCAACGGCTTCATGAGGTGGAGAGGGAAGAGCCGCAGTGTGCGGGTCAGCGGCGGGCAGCTCGGGACCAGGACGTGCGGGAGCAGCCGACGACAGCTGCTCAGCATACAACGCGCTTCTGACAGCGGCCGGCGCGGCGGCGCGGGCGGGGCGGCAGGGAGGGGGCGGGCAGAGCGGGCGCCGGGGCCCCGCCGCCAGCTGCCGGCCGCCGTGACAGGAAGGGGCGGGGCCTCCGTGCGCTGCGCCAGCTTCCGCTCGCGGTTCCGGTTCTTCCTAACGTGGCTGGAGACCCAAGGCATTTCAGTTTCAGAACCTGGATTGACGTTTAGGCAGACCAGTGGTTCAATCTCCCGGGTTTCCCTTTCCCAAGAGAAGCGGCCTAACCGAAGAGGCAAGCACAGGAGTCAGTAGGAACAACGGCATTGTTGGGAAGGAAACCAAAGGAAAATGAGAACAGTTTGAGGTTTGCAAAGAAGGCCTCTAAAGAGGTGACCTTGGAACCAAGACTTGAGGACTGAAAAGAGCAGAGACTTGGATGCAGTGACCCGCCAAGAGAGAAGGGCATGTTAGAAGGTTAGGGCTGGATAAGTGGAATGGAAAGTCATTAATGGAGAGTTGAGTCGGTTATGGAAAAGCACTTAGGTTATATTCTAACCGCAGGGAAAGACTTTAAGCTTAGCTCTGTTACCCTGACTCGGGCCATTAGGGAAAACTCTGAAGAGAGAAGAAAAAGAGTGAAAACTGAGCCTGGATGAACACAAACCTTTGAAAATTGGAGTCGGCAGTGGTAGCATTTTCATGGAGTTTTTTATAGTAACAGAACAAAGCTATGAATCATGGCAATTTTTTTTTCAGATAACTTGGTAGAGATGGTTTCTAGCAAAGCTGGTACTGTTATTGGCCCCAGATGCCAAATGATGACGAGAGGGATGAGACAAGCTGATCCAAAGGTAGTGAGTTATCTCAATGGATGGTTCACAATCAGTTACAGATTAAACTTCCTTCCTCCTCACTGCTGCACTTGACTAGAGATAGAGTAAGACAAAGCCCACCTACCTCAGAACTCCCCCAGTGTGCTTTAAATTGGGCCTGCAAGCTCACTTCTCGGTCTTTCTTGGTAATGGGAGACCCCAGCATGCTGAACTTCTGCAAAATAAAACACTCTTTGTATTTACATACTTTTTGAATCCAGGGTGTCATTCTTTGAAAAGTCATGGACCCTTACAATCACATTCTTAGCCTTTGGGTTTGGAAGCTAGGATTCTGTTTGTATGTTACAAATGGACTTACCTAATAGTCACAAGAATGTTAGGTCACATAGAGGTGAACAATAAATGGTTGATTGGGGGCTAAGATAGATAATTTGGCTTTGGACCTACAATATTCCAGCTCCCCAAATAAGAAACCTGAAGTCAAAGGCTGAAGCAGGAAGATGATAGGTTTGAAGCCTGACTGTATTCCCAGCACTTGGGAGGCAAAGGCAGATGGAACTCTGTGAACTCAAGACCACCCTCATCTGGTTTACACTTTTAAGGTCCAGACCAGCCAGAGCTACATAGACTCCCATCTCCAAAACAATAATGAAACCCAAACAGCTCGATACAAAATTATATTTGCAGCAGCTGGTAGGTGGAGGTATGAAAAGAAGTATTTCACAGCCAGCTTCAACTACATAGCAAGTTCCAAGTCAGCTTGGGCTACATGAGACCCTGCTTAAAACAAAAAACAAACAAACAAAAAAATTTCAAAGCCAAAATAGGCCCAAGAATATTTAGCAATAAGAAGCAAGGAGCTTCCAGGTTTGTGTTTTTGTGCATGGAAAAACAGAGCACTTGAGACTTGAAAGAAACAAAACTAGTCCTGACTCTCTGTATTACCAACAGAAAGTAAGTGCCTTGTCTGGGGCATTGCCCCACTTTTGTACAGATATTAAAGCAGAGAGGATGGAGCGTGTACCAAGAGTACACAGGCCTTTCTTTAAGTCTTACTGCTAATTAGTCACTCTGGCCTTAGAAAACTACTAAAAATCCTTGCACTTTAAACTGGGACAAAAGTAAAATGAAAACTTGTCTAAGACCATCAAGAAGGAGTGGATAGTTGGGGGTGATGGTACACACCTTTAAAACCAGCACTCTGGAGGTAGAGGCAGTCGGATCTCTGATCTACAGAGCAGGTTCCAGGGTATCCAGAACTACACACAGAAACCCTATCTTGAAAGGAAAACAAATAAACAGAAAAAGCCCAAATGGACTCAATTCTTAAGATTGCAGGTTTTAGTTTGCTGACCACCTATGACCTAGAACACCTGATGGTAAATTTCAGTCCAAGCTCAGAAGGTTCCAACCCCCCTGCTAGGACACTAGCATATGAGAATAAGGAGAACCAGTCATACTAGGAAGAGGTGGCAGGAATATGAGACAGGCCATTCTAGAGCTAGGCATGGTGAGCATGCCTATAATCCCAGTACTAAGGTAGAGACAGCTTATGTGTGAATCCTAAAGGCTTACAAAATGGCCTTGTGGATAAATGTACTTAGCTGTGCAGGCCTGACGATCTGAATTCATTCCCTGTGGAACCCTTATAGCCCTGGCTGGCCTAGAACTTGCTATGTAGATTAGGCTGATCTCTGCCTGGCTCTGGCTCTGGACAGAGATTGCCCTTTTTTTTTTTTAATTTTTTTTATTACATATTTTCCTCAATTACATTTCCAATGCTATCCCAAAAGTCCCCCATACCCTCCCCCCTACTCCCCTACCCACCCATTCCCACTTTTTGGCCCTGGCGTTCCTCTGTACTGGGGCATATAAAGTTTGCATGTCCAATGGGCCTCTCTTTCCAGTGATGGCCGACTAGGCCATCTTTTGATACATATGCAGCTAGAGTCAAGAGCTCCGGGGTACTGGTTAGTTCATAATGTTGTTGCACCTACAGGGTTGCAGATCTCTTTAGCTCCTTGGGTACTTTCTCTAGCTCCTCCATTGGGGGCCCTGTGATCCATCCAATAGCTGACTGTGAGCATCCACTTCTGTGTTTGCTAGGCCCCAGCCTAGTCTCACAAGAGACAGCTATATCAGAGATTGCCTTTTTAAAAGAAAGTTATTTAGGGCCAGTTAGTGCTTCAGCAAGTTAAGCCACATGCTGCCAAACCTGGAGACCTGAGATCTATCTCTGGAGCCCACACAGTAGAAACATATACAATGAAGAAAAGTCTTAGAGGATTTAAAATAGAAATTAAAAGATCATATCAAAGTAAACGTGCCTTACTTCCTTTTGTGCATACATAAAAGATGGTGATCACTGCTGGGCGTGGTGGCGCACGCCTTTAATCCCAGAACTCGGGAGGCAGAGGCAGGCAGATTTCTGAGTTCGAGGCCAGCCTGGTCTACAAAGTGAGTTCCAGGACAGCCAGGGCTATACAGAAAAACCCTGTCTCGAAAAACAAAAACAAAAAACAAAAAAAACAAACAAACAAAAAAGATGGTGATCACTATATCTCCTCTGGCCAATGGAGCTATCAGATCTTAAAGGTGTGAGGTCTGTGAGAAGAGTCTATGCTGTTGGCTAACCTTAAGGAAGGCCTCGAGGCAAACAAACAAACAAAAAAAAAGACACTCTTTGTTGCTTCCATAGCAGAGCGCAAGAACAAAGAATTCCACCCAAGGGTCTAGTTCCAAAACTTCTTTGAATTCTTATGTCTGTGTCTCCCTGGATAACTGACCGAAGTAAATTGAGTGTTTGTTTTCCATCCTGCCAATTACCTGCTGAGGATGCTAAGCAACAAAGGAAAATAATAATTTTATGTTGAAAGATATAAAGAAGAGAAACCCAGATGCCTGTCTCTGACAACAAGGGTTTTACGAGGAGTCATTTTTTAAGAAGGATCAGGCTGTGCAAAGAAACACGTCCTTTCTAGTTGGCTCTTTGAGCATGTTATTATCCATTGCTATTTAGCAGAAGTTAATTGGTTAAACTACAAGAAACATTTTTCTTAAGACATATAGTTTGGGTTATAGCTCATCTTTGTCCTATATGGTATCAGCTAATTTTTTCCAAAAAATGACTCATTCACATAACTGGTAATTTTATGTTGGCTTTTGGTCAGTTGCTCTGCTAGAACTATGAGTTTCACTAAGAATTGCTTGGATATCTTCCTATCTCCTGATGGCTTGTTCTGATAGTAAACATTCTAAGTGATGGGGAATGAAAACTACAAGTGTCTAAAACCTGGACTCAAACTATCACAGTGATACTTCTACCATACAGAACCTTCGAAGAGAGAGGGTACACAGGTACTACTTATGAGAAAATACTATCAGAGAATCTTAAGCTATGTTTTTCTTACTCTGTGTCCATGAGTGTGTGCATGTGTATTGACAGAGGTTAACATCAGGTGTGTATATGTGTGTGTGTGTGTGTGTGTGTGTGTGTGTGTAGGCCAGAGGTTGATACTAGGGATGTGTGTGTGTGTGTGTGTGTCCGTGTGTGCCACAGTTGACATCAGGGATCTTCCACAATCAGTCTTATTTCCATGTATATCTATTTTTTAGGTCCTGGTTATCTTGGAACTCTCTATATAGACCAGTCTGGTCTCAAACTCACAGAGATTTGCTTTCTTCTGCTGGGGTCAATGGTGTGTGCTACTCTACCTATCGCTATAGTCATTTTTTCAGTAAGATTCTCATCGAATCTTAAGCTCAACTGGCTGGTCATTGAGCCCTGGAGACCCCCACCCCCCACCAAGTGCTGAGATTACAGGTATCTGGAAAAATGGGTGCTAGCAGCTGGACTCAGGACTTCATGCTTATGTAGCAAGCACTTTAGTGGCCATCTCTCTCACCGTGAGCCAAGTTTACTAAAGCTGCTGCAGTTCCAAAACTCTCGTGTGTACCCTAGCTTTAGTAAGATGTGCTTGATTATGCAATGCTTAGAGAGATTACGTCCATGAACCAAGCCAAAGAGGCTGGGATTTATGAGATACCAGGATACGATGGTGCTTAACATTTAAGTCTGCTACTGTGCAAAAGTCAACCTCAGCATCTTAGTCTTAATTTGTCCCCAAGGAATCCATGTTCTCTTAGCTACAGATCCATTTTGTCTCAGTATCTTGGAGGAAGCAATGAGTTTCACCTAAGTACAAACAATTAGATGTGCAGTAACAGTACCTAAAAGATGTCACTTCCTAAAGGGCCATTCCCTATCTAAACTCAGAATATCCACAAGCTGACACATGTACACCTCATTCATTCATAGGTACATTCGTTTTTTTGGAATGCCCATTATGTGCCAGATAATTTGCTTATGTTAGTTAATTTGGGCGACATTAAAACATAAAATACTAATTTGACTGTTTTTTTCTCTACTAGATGTCCTTTTACTCCCGGGTCACAGGGAGGTCCAAGGTGCACGGAGAGAGTGTTGTATTGGCAGTGTTCAGGGTGTTTTGGCCCACAGAGGCTTCTTGAGTTGGAATGAGAGGTAGTTGAATCAGCCCCGGGTAGGCCCTTTGGAAGAGCAGGAAACACTCTGACAGCTGAGCCATCTCTCCAGCCTATTTCGGGAGCGCGTGCTCCGTGCTGAGGCAATCTTCTCAGAGTATGCCCGTGTTACTAGTGTACTCTCTCAGGGCTTAGAAGTTGTAGCTTGTCACCATTTGTCCATCCTTCTTGTAAGAATTGTCCTTTAGAGTCCCCCAGACTAGGTTAGCTGTGCCTTTTTTGTGCACCACCCCCCATCAAATCCCATTACTTCCGTTGTTCTGTTCTGCATTGGGTATCTTCACTCTGGACTCAAAAGCTGCTTGAAAGACTGTCGTCTCTACAGGACTGAAACCGCATGCTATTGGGACATGAGTCGTTCATTACATGATTGTGAATGTAGGCTGCAAACTTTGTAAACAGGTTTTCATAACCATCTAGTACACTGAAAGCTATTTCCTGGAGGCGTTGCTGGATGCATTTCTTTTGTAGGTATAACTGGTCTCTCAGGTTTCTTGCTTACCACGTTCTAAAAGAAGAAACTGGGATACCAAAAATTAATAAAGGAAATCAGATCTGTTACAGCTGTGGGCAGAACTAGAGTAAGAAAAGCTGCTAATTTCTCTCCATCGTTCCCAGGGCAGCCTTGCAATTTATAGAAACCACTACACAAAAGTCAGGGAGTAGTCAGAATTAGGTGTAAGACAGTTTCATCTGTATTTTCCTGGGGAGGGCAACTCAGTGCTGATATCCCAGGCTGCCTCCAACCCCCTCAGAATGGAAGGTATGTTATATTGCAAAGGAGGGCTAATTAATCCTTGGCATAATCTTAAGAGAGAACTCAAAATTCAGGAGGTGGTGAGCAGCAAAGTGAAAGCCCTAGCAGATTTAGTGACTGGTGAGGGTCTACAATCTGTATCATAGCTCTTACTCTTTATACTTCTAGGTATTGCTGAAAGGTTTCTTTTATTTAAATTTAGATTTTAACATTTTTTAGAATTTTGTGTGACTGGAGAGATGGCTTGGGGTTAAAAGGCACTTGCTGTTATTGCAGAGGACCCAGGTTTAATTCTCAGTGCCCAAACGATGGCTCACAATTATCTTCAATTCCAGTTCCAGCTCCTTCTGGAAGGCGCACATGTAGTCTGCAGACAAAATACTCATACATATAAGAAAAACATGCTTTACAAAAACAATTTGGGGGCTGGAGAGATGGCTCAGCAGGTAAGAGCACTGACTGCTCTTCCAGAGGTCCTGAGTTCAAATCACAGCAACCACATGGTGGCTCACAACCATCCGTAATGAGATCTGACTCCCTCTTCTGGAGTGTCTGAAGACAGCTACAGTGTGTTTATGTATAATAATAAATAATTCTTTTTTTTAAAAAAAGAATTTTACACATGGGTATTACATTTACATAATTTTTATCCCTCCTGCACACTTCAGTTCCTCCCATGTCCTCCTCATTCTCAAAGTCATGCCCCTTTCTTATTGTTACACACACACACACACACACACACACACACACACACGTATATGTAAATGCGGCCTGCTGAGTTCACTTAGTGTTGCTTGTATATGCATGTTTAGGGCTTACTCCTCAGGACAGGATAACCTATCAGGGGTCTTGTCCCTAAAGAAGACTGACGCACCCCCATCTCAGTGGCCATTAATTGCCTGTAGCTCTCTGAGTCTGTGTTCTATCGCTGTGAAGAGATACCATGACCACAGCAACTCTAATAAAGGAAAGCATTTACAATGGGGTTGGCTTACAGTTTCAGAGGTTTAATAGTTCATTATAAAATTAGTGGGAAATGGGCAGAAATGGTTTTGGAGAAGTAGCTGAGAGTTCTACATCTAGGTCTTTAGGCAACAGGAAGAGACTGGGCCTCTAGGCCTGGCTTAGGCTTCCAAAACCTCAAAACATAGTGACATACTTCCTCTAACAATGCCTCATGTAATCCCTGATCCTTCCCATGTAGTACTATTCCCTGATGACTAAGCATTCAAACATAAGTCTATTGTGACCATTTTCATTCAAACCACTACGTTCTTCACCTAGGGATGAAGCCCTGTGAGATTTTTTTTTTATCTCGCTTATCGACTGGTGTCATCACTGCGCAGCTCTTGCTTAGATGACCTTGTTTCTGAGATTACGTTGGTGCCTCTTCCCTTTCATGTATAGGACATTGTCTCATAGCAGACACCCTTGTCTCCTGGCTTTTACAATCTGTCCCTGAGCCCCTGCTTCTGTGATGTGCTGAGCCTTGTGTAGGGTTGTGTTGTAGATGTATCAGTGTTGGGCACCCCACAGTTGGTTTTCTCTGTATGTTAACAAGTTAAGGATTCCTGTAAAGGTCTCCGCAGAGAGAACCTTCTCGATGAGGGATACACTTACATGTGGATATAAGAAAAAGTATTTAGAATATAGTTATAAAATATATTGATTCAGGAAGGGAGAACTTCCTATTCCTGAGAGGTTTTATCAGAGATTCTGAGTCAGGTGGTACAACACTTGAGAGATGGAGGCAGGAGGATGAAGAGATCAGGCCAAACCAGAAAGACTTTTGTCTAAAAAATATTTTAAAAGAGCAACATAGAAGTTGCTTTTTTATTACAGTGTGTGTGTGTGTGTGTGAGAGAGAGAGAGAGAGAGAGAGAGAGAGAGAGGGGATTCAGGGTTTACAGGATGCATCCCATGATCAAGTGAAGCCAGGGGAAGAACTCAAAACAGAAACTAAAGCAGAGTCTTCGGAGGAATGCTTCTTATGGAACACTGCTTATCAACTTGCTCAGCTACCTTCCAGCCCAGGTCAACCTGCCTAGGGATGGGACTACTCACAGTGGGCTGGGCCCTCCTATATCCAATAAGAGTTAATGAAATCCCACACAGGCATGGCCTTTGGCCAAACTGATCTGGACAGTTACATGTGTTTCCCTCATTCCAGGTGACTAGTTTCATGTTAACAGCTGAAGCTAACTATGACAGGATGGAAAGAGAATAAGGAGAAAAAAAGATCCAAGCCAGGCATGGTGGCACATGTTTTTAATCCCCGCCCTGAGAAGGATCTCTGAGACTTTGTGGTCAGCCTGATCTACATAGTGTTTCACAACACCTAGGGCTACATATACCCTGTCTCATAAAAGAAGAAGAAAATGGAAGGAAGGAAGGAAGGAAGGAAGGAAGGAAGGGAGAAAGAAAGACAGAAAGAAAGAGAAAAGGAGAAAGAAAAGAAGAGGAAGAGGAGGATGAGGAGGAAGAGGAAGAAGAAAGAGCAGGAAAAATAAGAAAGAAAACTCCATTCTCCAAAACTAATTGATGTTAGTGTCTTTTTCCACTTGGGCCAGTATAACAGAATACCACAGACTGGGTAGTCTTTAAATAACAAAATTTCTCATAGTTATGGAAGTGATGAAAGCTAATATAAAGGCACTGGTCAATTCAGTATCAGGTGAGGGCCTGCTTCCATGTTCTTATGACGTCGAGGGTAGAAAGGAAAAAGTAAGTACTCTGGGGATCTTGTACATGAGCAGGACTCCTACACGGAAGTACTGTTGTTCATGATCTACTCATCCAGTCGTCCACTTTCTACCATCCCCTTGGAAGTTAAGATTTTGACAGCCTTCATGCCAGCACTTAGGATGAAGAGGCTGTGAATTTCAGGTCAGCAGGGCTACATAGTGAGATCATGCTCAAAAACTTTTTTCCAACATGTGAACTTGAACACAGTTACTGGGACACGGTTACTCTACAGCAGTTAGGATATAGAATTGTGAATGAATTTTTCCCATTATAATTAGCTTTATTTATATTATATATTTATATAACATTATATCCCTAATGTACAACAAATATATATAATATAATTATAATTAGTATAATTGTACATTGTATAATTGTAACACTTATATATTGTACCACTAAACTATATACACAGCCCCAAATAATACTTTTTTTTTTTTAAGTATGATACAGTTGAAATGGTTCTCTGTGAAACAAATAAGAGCAAGACAGCAGTCTTTCTCTGTAAAGGTCAGTAGCCACAGAAACTCCAGTGTCTTGGTGTACAATATATATTTAAATAAGGATCAAAGAATCGCACAGTATGAAGTCAGTCTATTTAATCTGGCAGGCAATCCAGCAATAATTCATACTGGGTTTGGATAATTACCTCTTATTACCTAGCCTGTAAAACAGTACTTTCCTTGTTTTATGCTTGCCACATCATTTAAACTTATGATCACTTAACACAAAGTTCAGTGTGTAACAGGTCCTTGGTAGCATTTGTAGTTCTTATTTCTATAATGAAATAAAGTATAATCTTTAGCCTTTTGTGACTTAACAAATCAGTTCCCCTAATCTCTTCAAATATGGGATCATGGTGTTCCTTTATTAGTAATGTTAACTTTAGAATACCTAGTGCAGCAATATTTGACTGCCTTTTAATAAACTGACACACTCTCATTCATAACAGTGTACAATATGTAGATAAGGAAAATGAATTTCAGGAGACTAAATGGCACCATTGGGCTGGTTGCATTTAACATTACTCAAAGAAAATATTTAAAGATACCCGGAAATACAAGCTTTCTTAAAAATAAATCGTCTTTCCAATTTTAAAATAAAGCCATTAAAATTTTCATTTTTCAGAAGCCTTTTATTGGGTCTCATGTTGCAACACTAGGGGGCAGCACAGAAGAGTACTTCCTGCCAGCTTAAAAAAGTGAGGTAATAGCCTGGTTTTATAGCAAGGAGGACTATGTAGATGTGGCATGCAAATGAAGAATTGTATTTGCACCAGTCACAGCAGTATTTCTAGTCCCATCAGTCACAGGCCTCGTTTTGCACCAAAATAAGCTTTCTGCTGAGCCATAGGAGAAATGCCTATCCATATGACCTAGGTGAGCCAGGTCCTCTGGTGTTCTCTGAGGCTCATCTTAAATGGTATCCCCCAGAAATAGTGAAGGTTCTCGGGTGCAGTCGTGCTGGAGAAAAACTGTGAAGTGTTGTGCAGTGGCAGTAAAGAATCTACAGGTGGGCCATTTGGGCATGATGGAATATCCTGTAACCCACTCTACTCAGGAGCCTGGGAGCCTCTCTACTAAGGAGCCTCTGTACTCAGGAGACTGCAAGTTCCTGGCCAACCTAAGGACTTTACTAAGACCTTGACTCTGAAGAAAAAATGGGCTGGAGAGATGGCTCAGCAGTTAAGAATGCTCTTGGAGAGGTCCTGAATTCAATTACCAGCAACCACATGATGGCTCACAACCATCTGAAATGGAACCCTATGCCCTCTTCTGGTGTGTCCGAAGACAGCTACAGTGTACATGTATACATAAAATAAATACTTCTTTAAAAAAAAAAAAAGGAGGAGTTTGGGGGCAGAGGATGTAGCTCAGAGCACTTACTTCCTTAACATGCCAATCACAATACTGCAAAGAAAACTAACTAAAAAGAACACCCGGGTTGTCTTCAGGGCAGTCATCTTGTTTGCCAAGGGCAACCATTTTCCATTTTGATATAAAGTAATTATGCACCAGAGCAGGGGATGTAGCTTAGCTAGCAAGATTTTTTTTTTTTTTTTTTTTTTTTTTGGTTTTTTTCAAGACAGAGTTTCTCTGTATAGCCCTGGATGTCCTGGAAGTCACTCTATAGACCAGCCTGGCCTCGAACTCAGAAATCTGCCTCCCGAGTGCTGGGATTAAAGGTGTGCGCCACCACACCCAGTTTTTTTTTTTTTTTAGTAGTTTTTTTTTGTTTTGTTTTTTGGCTAGCAGGATTCTTATACAACATGCACAATAGTTATGGGTTCAAGCCTCAGAATGGCATAAACCAGGTGTGGGGCCCACCCCTATAATCCCAACACTTGAAGGGCATAGGTAGAAAGATCTGGGTCATCCTTACTTCCATAGTTCAAGATCAACATGGACTGTATGAGACCCTGTCTCAAAACACACAAGTATTTATGCATAACATTACATATACATCCTGCTTAGAAGTCCAGTGCCAATAAAATGTTTAATTCACCATTTGCTGACACTTGAGTTCTCATGATGCTTCAGCTTCTCCGATGTTTCCTCTTGTTTTTCCTGATTTTTTTTTTTTTTTCTAAGACAGGGATCTCCAAGACAGCCTTGGCTGTCCTGGAACTAGCTCTGTAGACCACGGTGGCCTTGAACTCACAGTGGTGGGATTAACGGTGTGCACTACCACAAGCACTGGGTTTCATAACCTTTTAAGATTTATTTATGGGCTATGCATGTGTGGCAGCCAGGGATGGGTGTGCCCAAGGAGGCCAGAAGACAACTGTGATCTATCTAACCAGGATGCCGGCAACCAAGATGATCTGCAAGATCAGCAAGTGCTCTTAACCACTGAGCTATCTCTACAGCCCCAGATTTTACCTGTTAAAAGTATTTACTTAGTGTGTGGTGCTAGTCACTCAACCCAGGACCCTGCACATGCTGGGGTCCTACACTACTACTTAGCTGCATACTAGCCTCCCAGAACAGTCTCAGATATACAGAAAATAAATGAAGCACACCTCCCACGCACTTTCCTCTTTTTTTTTTTAACATCTTATATAAGTATGTACATTTGTTTCTATTAACCCAACATTGATACATTATTAATTTAAAGTCTTTTATGTATTTAGATTTTTACCTGCCTTTTAAAAAATACACAAAGTTTAATGTAACATGAACTAATCCTAAGAACACGTTTGCTACCTTCCCCTAACACTATAGACGTGCTTCCTTTTTAATTTAAGTCTTTTCTTGTTTTGTTTTAATTACAACGAATGCCTGATCATCTCAAAGATCTCCAACATGGACCTCTGGCAGCACGCACACATAAATCACACACCACAACTGTCCCCAATATCAGCACTGGAAATAAGTATAAATAGCCACCAGTATTTTCTGTTCAACGAGAAGGAATTTCCCAAAATTGGTAAGATCGATCATATTTTAGAAACAACTTAAAGCAAATTTAACCTCCTCTATCTCTGATCATCTAAGGGCTTGAAAACTTTTTTTCTCCTGAGACAGGGTCTCATGCAGACCAAGTTGGTCTTTGATTTGCTTCGTAGCTTAGAAGACCTCTCTGCCTCCACCCACCTCTTCAAAGCTGGGACTAAGGCGGCGCACCACCACACTCGACTCTAGTCTTTTGAGACAGGGTCTCTAAATAATTCCAGCTTGTCTCTAACTCGTGGCGAGCCTCCTGTCTCAGCACCTGCCTCGGAAGAGCGCAGGAATTACAGGGGAGAACCAAGCTTGGCTAAGTGGATCCCAGCAGTCAGACCACAATCTGTGCAGGAAGCACTTCCAGCAAACCAGCCGGGATTTCTTTTTTTAACTGCGCATGCGTTTGGCCAATGCCAGCCAAACCGGAACTTAACCGTTGACCAAATGAAGGTTTAAATCCTCTGAGTAGTGACACAGAGCTGCGATGGCGCCCTCGGTTCTTTAAAGAACCTTGGGATAGGGCGAGCGCTAATCCCAGGCTGGGCTCCGATTGGTCGTCACAGCAGTCTGCAGTTGAGACGTTGCGTGACGACCGTGGTACCGCCCCTGCAGCGGGACTGGCCGGGCTTCTGGCCA
Source organism: Mus musculus (assembly GCF_000001635.26). NCBI lineage: Eukaryota > Metazoa > Chordata > Mammalia > Rodentia > Muridae > Mus > Mus musculus. The sequence goes on from NC_000070.6 coordinate 115,000,106, forward strand.
ATCAGCAGGCGCGGCGCGCCCTTTGGTTCCCTCCAGCGAGCGCTTGCCGCCTCGGTTCCCGCGACCCCAACGTCCCAGAGGCGGGGCCGCAGTCATCTGAGACGCTACCTGGATCCTGACTCTGCGTGCCCAACAAACGGGCCCAACAACCAAACCCTAGCTTGGCGGCGGCCGTGACAACAGCGACGGTGGATCTTTGAGCTCCTGATTCCCCGAGGCGCCCTACGGGCCCGGGAAGCACGGTGAGTAACAAGCGGCCTGTAAGGTCGGAGTTAGCGCGGTGGAACCGATGACCACAGGGCCGCCAGGGGAGAAAGAAGGCGGACCTCACTGCTAAAAAATGGGAAAGAAGTTTACATTGTGACGTGCCTCAGATTGACTTCACTGTAGAAATTTCTTGGAGACTGAAACCCTGATCCTTGCTTTTTTGCATTCTTTCTATCTGACCCAGACTGTGTAAGGAATCTATTACGTGTTTATAGTCCGTGGTCTACAGGAAGTAGACCTATGTCAAAAGTGAGGCGTGGACGTACAGTGTCTGAACACAAAGACAGTGATGTCACCCTGAGAGATTGCACATTCGTGTTGGGGGTTGGATGATAGGATTTAGTAGGAAATTCCAAAGGAAGGGGAGGACAGCCTGTGTAGTCCTATCGACTGCTGATAGTCGAGTTAGGACTGGAGGATGAGTGACCGGGGTTATGGTTGCAGTAATTGGGTAGGACCTTAATATGAAGGGTTTTTATTTTATATATGAAGAAAAGCTATTGACTTTCTAGTCAGGGGAAAAACTTGTACATAAACCCATTTGTGTCTGCACTGGAGGGACTTGTCAGTAAATCTGGCTGGGCTGAGGAGGACAGCTAAGGTGGGAGGCCAGAAAGAACTTTCTATGGGTAAGAGGGAGAAGAGGTGAGGGTGACTTGATGGTCCTCATTTGCTGCACAATGAAGACATTCCCTGAGCAGACTATTTTTGTTAGGTACAGGTTTGTACAGCTTTGGCTCCATTAGCTTTATAAGTAATACTATCAAGATGAGCTAGTTATCAAATCTCATTTGGTGGCTTTCAGATGAGAAAGACCTAATGCATGAAAGGAGAGACAGGCACTTAAGTCATTCCTGTTGGTGAGGAAAACTTATACTTTGTGGGGGTAGAGTTATCAGTGTGATTACTGATACCATGGCAGTCAACTGCTAAAGAAAGGCTTCTTTTAAAACAAGCAAACAAACAAACAAGAAAAACAAGCCTGTATTTCAAGAAGTTTCATATCTCTGGGATAAGTTTTAATTGATCCTTAAAGGTTATATCCAGTAGAACTTTGCTCTCCCAATATTTTTAGCCTTAGACTATATAGAAAAGGTCTCTTCTAAATGACTTACACCTTTGTTAGTAATCCTCTATCTTGAGTCAGATGATTCATTTTTTAAATTTTTCATTAGTGTTTAAAATGTATTTATTGTGTGTTCATGTGTGTGCATGTGCACATGTATGCTGCAGTGTGCATGTGGAGGTCTGAGGATGACTTTCAGGAGTCGGCTCCTTCTGCCAGTAGGTCCTCGGAATCGATCAAACTCAGGCTGTTAGTTTTGACAGCAAGCACTTTTAGCCTCTGAGCCATCTTACGTAAGGCCCTAAGATTGTTATCTATTGTTAGCATTGCTGTTGTGCTATGTATGTGATATGTGCATGTGAGAGCAGAAGTCTGTCCCACTGTGTGCATGTGGAGATCAAAGGACAACGTTCCAGAGTCTGTTCTTTGTTTCCACCTCGAATTCTGAGAACTGAATCATTAGCCTTGCGACAGCAACTACTAAGCCTCTTTGTCTACCTCAGACAAGATTTTTTTTTCTGAAACCGAAACAATGCGTAGAAGATTAAAAAAAATTAAGACTTAAAAAGTACATATGTGCTGGCTGGGCTTGGTAGTGTGCACCTGTATCCCAGCACTTGAAGGGGGGTGAGGAACACATGATCCCCAGAAAGCCCAAACAGGAAACTTCATGATACATTTTTATAAACAACTAAAATGAACATATGCATCAACAGACTGGCTCTTGTGACAATGAACAGGAAGATCTCTGTCCCCACAAACCGACTTGTTTTGGGTTTGGATATAGTCACACTTAACTGGATATTCTCACTAGTGTTTTGTACACCTGTAGTTTCCACCTCTTTTTAGTTTCAAGTCCATATGTCTAATTTCCAACTGGATAGGTTCGTTCAGTACTAATGAACAAAATGTATAACCCTGACAGAAATCACTATGTAGACCAGGCTGGCCTCAAACCTAGAGGTCCATCTACCTGCCTCTACCTGCCTCTGCCAAGTGCTGGGATTAAAGTTCTGTGCCACAAAACCTTGTGTTTAAAAAAAAATGAACGGAAGGAAGAGATTTGGGGAAACAAATGTGCTTCCTAAATGAATAGGTGTATTTGTTGCTAAATTAAATATTGAGGTTACTTTATAGGCTGAATGACTCTGGAGTATAAAAGCAATCAAAATCTGTTAACATCGACTCGTTTATTTTTCTCTGTATTGTACATTGAATATAGGGCCTTACATAAAGTAGGCAAGAATGCTCCATCCTGTGATTTACATGCATTTAATCTTACTAATCTGCTACTTTTCATATAAGCAACTTAATTTTGCCAATTATTTTGTTACTATATGGTTAAGAATGGTCCTCATTTGCTACACAATGTTCTTCTATGCTTAACAATATTTCTTTATTTCTGTAAGGTACTGAGGATTACAAATTGACTAAATCACTCACCAAATATAGAGCCTGTAGTTCCTTCAGCCTGTAATTCCAGATGAATACCAGGTACAGAAATTTTATTTTATTGAGTATATATTTAGATGTTTTGTTATCTATGTGTATGAGTGTTTTGCCTATATGTATGTATTGGCAACATATACATTTCTGGTGCCCAAGAAGGCCAGAAGAAGTATCTGATCCCTCGGAATTGGAGCTATAGTTGGTTGTGAGCTACCTGTAAGTGCCAGGAAATAAATCTGGGTCTTCTGCTAGAGCAGCAAGTACTCTTAATCGTGAGCCATTTATCTCTCCAGGACCCGTTTTAGTTTTTTGAGCCAAAAGCTACATAGCGTGACTGGCCCCACACTCCCTCACTCAGTTCTTCTGCCTCACCCTCCCCGTAGCTAGGATAATAGGCACGTGCCACTGTGCCGGGCTGTGTGTTTAGTTATTTGGTGGATGTCTTGCCGTATTGCTGAGGCTGATCTTAAACAACAAACTCATTTTAATACTTCTTCCTCAGCCTCTCAAGCTTTGGGGCCGCAGGTGTACGCTGCCATGCCTGCCTTCAAAATATTTCCTTTTATTATAGCTACCCACATTAGCTTGCGAAGGAATACTGGAAGAGAAGAAAGAACACAGTCTTTAGAACCAGGAATATCTGGCTCCACAGTTAAAATGGTGGCCCCCTGGTCCAGTTCATTCACTGTGCCCCTCGCTGTATAATGAGGATGGTGATCACTTTCTAATTGATTCCCAGGAAGTAGTAAGAAGGCGTATTAAGTGGAAGGCATGGGCATATGTAGGGAAGGACTTAGTAAGTTCTAGCTCCCTTTCCTCTTACACTTAATGACATAGACTTTTTTTTTTTTAATTTGGTAAGAAATTATCTGAACTGAGGCTATAAAATAGAAGATTGCTCATTTCCACCCTAGAGGAATGGAAAGTTTTTGGAGTTCCTGCTTTCTAAGCACCGGGTCCTTGGTGGTAATCTTCTCACATTGGCCAACCCAAGATCCTCCATGTTTCCTGAAGTGATTCTTTTTCCGTAGAGTAGGGAGGAGGAGCTGGCCACCTGTCCCTGCTGTTCTTAGTCTGTTATTCCATGGGGGACCTGGCAACCTGGCTTAGGTGGTTTAGTTCTTTGGACCATTATTTCCCCCCTAGAGAAGAGCAATTAATGCTGCCATATGGATTTTTTTCTTCTTCTAAACTATAGTTATGCCCATGGGGAGCTCTTATATTCTCTGTTGCTTCCTTTGTGCCAGATGTTTTGGATGAAGACAATAAGAAACGTGGCCCAGGGAGGCTCTCATATTTCTTTTACTTTAATCCTGACCCTTCTGTATCATACTGCTGTAGTTTTTTTCTTTTTTTAATTTGTTTGTTTTGAGATGGGGTCTCTCTACGTAGCCCTGGCTGTCCTGAAACTCACTATGTAGACGAGATTGGCTTCAAACTCAGAGATCTGCTTCCCTCTGCCTCCCAAGTGCTGGGATTAAAGGTGTGTGCCACCATGCCTGGCCCCATATAGTATTTTTTTAATGAACATAAAATACAGCATAGAGATATTCAATCTGTTGTCATATAATTTATAAGTAGTATCGTTAGGATTTTAGCTGGCATGACTCTTCATTGTACTAAGGAAATAAACCCAAAGTATTATTATTGTTTGATCTTTAAAGGTACTATGAACCGTGGAAATGAGGGGAAAAAAAGACAGCACTGAACACTTAACAATGAATTAGAGATAATTTTAAGGCATTTTATATATGTGTTCAATATTCAGCATAACTTCAAGAAAGCATTGGTGGTCTTTTTTGTCATAATCAAGTCCTTAACATGGCTACCCATAGCTTTTTTTTTTTTTTTTTTTTTTTGGCTGGCCTGGTATTTCTAGTCTTGGCCTTGTAAGGACTTAGAATGCCTGGCAAAGAGAATTAACTTTCTTATAAAATATATACTTTTTTGCTTTTCTTTGTACTTTAATTGTTGGTTTTTTAAAGGTTTCCTTCAAGCAAGATGGTACCTTTCCATTTTCCCCCATCAAAATTGGCACTTTGGAACCCAATGCCAATTGGAGAGTGCATCTACTTGCATCTCAGTTACTACAGGTATGTTTCTCTTTTCAGGTCAAGCCAGGGTAAGCTGAGTCAGAATATGTAAGACAGACTTGATTGATGTTATTACTAATTACAAGTTGGGCTACCTAAATCCCAAAGTCCAAGTTTTTTTCTTTTGTGTGTGTGTGTCTTTGTCCCCACTGGTGGAAGCCAAAGGTTGGTGTCCAGTGTCTTCTATTGTTCTCACCTTCTCTTTTGAATCAGGATCTCACTAGCTCTGGAGCTTGCCTCTCAGGGAGCCTGCTGGCCACCTCACCCCCTCCTCCCCCAACCACGAGGGGAGACCGATGGTGCCACTGCACCCATCTTTTATGTGGATGTAGAAGAGCCACAGTCAGGCCCTTGTGCTTGTGTGGTAGGAACCATTTCCCCAGACTGTAAAATCTGAAGCTTGAACTGGCAAGATGGTGAAGTGGGTAAAGACACTTGCCCTCAAAACCTGAAGCTTACTGCGCATCCACAAGAGACTATACAGTGGTCCATTCTATATTTTTATCTAAATACAAAATATAGTTATATTAAAATTACCTTCAGACTCTAAGATATTTGTAAACATCAGTGAACTTAAGTGTTTAGATTTGAGTTCCATCTCCCAGATCTTGTATGTGCAAATATTCCCAAACCTGAAGTTGTTGTGGTCCCAGGTATTCAGGAAACGATGCTCAATCTGTGCTGTTTTAAAAACTTTCTCACTTAAAGTTTGTATCAGATAAAAATTCCATCTGCTTATTAAGTTTTCCTTATGCTTTTGAGAAATAATCTCTCTCTTTTAAAAAAATATTTATTTATTTTATGTTTTTAAGTGCACTGTAGCTGTCTTCAGACACACACCAGAAGAGGGCATCGAATCCCATTACAGATGGTTGTGAGCCACCATGTGGTTTCTTGGAATTGAACTCTGGACCTCTGGAAGAGCAGTCAGTGCTCTTATCTGAGCCATCTCTCCAGCCTGATTCATTTTACTTTTAATCACATTAGTACAGGTGCCAGAAGAGGCCAGATCCCCTTTAACTCGAATTACAGGTGATTGTGAGCCATCTGATGGTGCTGGGATTGAACTCAGGTCCTCTGGAAGGGCAGTATGAGCTCTTATCTACTAAGCCATCTCCTCAGCCTCCACCCCCTACCCATTCCCTCCCTTTTAAAGACAGGATCTTGTCTTGCTACATAGCTCTAGCTGGCTTGAATCTGATCACTATGTAGATCAGATTGGCCTCAAATTCTGAGGTGCCTGCACCTCCTGAGTTCTGAGATTAAGGGTTTATGCCACCATGACTAGCTGTTTTGTTTGAAATATATTTATGTTATGTATTCAAGAATGCTGAGATCAGACATAAATGATATATAAAGAAAAGAATGTGACTGTTTTTGTCAATCTTTATTTACGGAAACATCAGCTTCCTAGTTTGTCAGTTTGTATTCTGGCCCAGGTTAGGCAAGAACCTGGGGTGGCGTTTGTGCCTTTTTTGTCAGCTTATGGCCAGTCTGGTTTCCAGGTGTCCTTGTCTTCCTCTTGCCGTTTACAGGGTTTCTTGACTAGGGATCTCTAGATGATTGTCTTTGTGTACAGTCTTAAAATTCTTTGTTACATTTTAGTCAGTACTTTTATAGAAGGTTTTTGTTTAATGTGGCTATTTCCTAAGGTGGACATTAGGCATACCACGTTCAGAAAAGACTTTTCTTATTTTTCAGAAAGCCAAAGCTTATGGTAACTGAAAAGGCCATCCGACTTGCTTATCGTCATGCTAAGCAGAATAAAAAAAATGTGCCATGCTTCTTACTTGGTTCTCTCACAGTGGATGAAGGTAATATGTTGTAAAATAAAGAAACACACACACACACACACACATACACACACATGCACGCACACACGGGCGCGCTCAGGCTGTTATAGAATATACATTGGTTTCAGCTGGCTATTGCATGTGCTTTTGCTAATTTCTTTGCTGTACATCATGGATATAAATATGAGTAAAACTACCCATTACAGAATTCATGGGGTAGTCACCTGGTAGACTACATAAGCTATCATTTTTTAGGTAAGATTTTACTATGATAAAAATATTTTTGCTGAAATGTAGTTCTGCTTGGTGGTTTTATGTTTTTAATTAGCATGTTATATAATAGAAATATTTCTGTTCTGCAGATGAAGAAGGTGTGACATTGACCATAGATCGCTTTGATCCTGGTCGAGAAATACCTGAATGCTTAGAAAGAACTCCTACTGCTTCTCTTCCTGGAGATTTTTTGATTCCCTGCAGAGTTCATATTCAAGGACTTGGTTCAAGGGATGTGATAGTTCATAATGCAGATGACTTCAGTTCAGCTTTAAAGGTGAAATTTATTGATAACATTCTTTTTTTATAATAGTCTTTAGTTTTTAAAATTATGACATAATTGCACCATCTTCCCCTGTTCTCCCTCCAACTCCTCTTGTGTGCATCCCCTCACGCTCTGAAATTTATGACCTTTCAAAAAGTTATTGTTAAGGACACACATACACATAATTTCAGCCTACTCTATATAATGTTACCTCAGCACTGACTGCTTCATATTGGATAACCAATTAGTGTGCAGTTCCCAAAGGAAGACTGTCTCCTACTCCCAACCTTTCCCAGTTGCCCGTAGCTCTTTGTCTAAGGTTGAGATCTCATAAGATTTCTCCCTGTCATGTTAGCATGTCTGTGGATGTTGTCATCATTTGGGACTTACTTAGGCAGCCATGTTGATGAGACTTCATTAATGCAGCCTATCTGACATTTCTAGTAGAAACAGTCTCACATGAAATGTCCTGTTCTCCGGCTCTTAACAATTTTTCTGTCCTCTTCAGCAGTGACTCCTGAGCCTTAGGTGCAGGAGCTGTGTTATAGGTGTTCTATTTAGGACTTATTCTTTCTGCATTTTGATCAGTTGTGGTTTTCTGTAATGGTCTCCTGTTACAAAGAAAAGTTTTTTTGAGGTGTAAGGGTTACATGTACCTGTGTATAGAGGATAAATATTTAAAATGTACTTAGTTTAGGAATTATGCAGTTTAGTAAACTTGCAGTTGAAGGTTTTCCAAAATCCATGATGTTTCTAGCCCTGGGTGGTTGGCCAGGTTTCTAGCCCCGGCATGACTTCCCTCTTGAGTGAGCCTGAAGTCCAATTAGAAAGCTGTTAATCACCACCAAGGTGCGTGCCCTGCTATTGCTTCCTTAGGGTTATGGTGCCTTTCTGGCCCTGTGGTTCATAGGTGTCATACCTAGGCAGGACTATTTGCTTGCCTTCCTTGGAAGTTTGTATGGCACGTTGTGGTGCTGTGAAAACTAATCCGTAGGTAGGATGTTTTGGCTCAGATCCAGCTCAGTGTCTCTGAATCCTGTGTCTGAAGTGTAGATGGCATTATTTTTAATTATATATGAGAATGATAGTGTGTGTAGCTTATAGTATTTTGATGAGTCATACAGATTTGAGAATTATTTGTAATGTGTGATTGAATCATTGTGGATTTAAAAATCAAAGGTAACGTGGTTTCTTGAGACTAGAGATGGCTACTATTCCAGAAGAGGAAGCAGTGGGAGCAAGACAGAAAGAAGGTCTAGGAAGTGCTCAGGGGTTCTAATGGTATATAGACTTTCGCTAAGGGCAATTAGACTGGAGTATACATTTGCTTAAATTATAGAGAGCTTTATTGGAGAGCTTTATACACATTTCTTTTGTGTTAGAGATTTCTGAAAAGAAACAGTTGTGTCAGATCTGATCAAGCAGGCTCACTGAAGTCAGAGAATGATGATTGACTAGGTTGGATGTATATTAGTGTGTGTGTGTGTGTGTGTGTGTGTGTACACTAATATACATGCAGTGGTAGCTGTAAGAATAAAAAGGACACAGTAGATATGGCTAAATATGGAAAAGAAGAGCTACCCTGATTTGGATAATGAGGAAGGAACCAAAAAGGAGTGAGTGATTGAGATTCCCTAAGGCTGAGTCATAATTGCGTCCTATACCCCAGCACCCCACTGTAGTAAAACTTATTAGGGGCGATAATTACCCAACATGAATTTAAAGAGCTGCTAGGACATCCAAGTTGGAAATTTATGTTGGAGCTGAGTACTTGCTTTGATTAAATTATTCACATAATCTTTCATCATGTGAAAGAAATAAGAAGTGAAATGTTGTGAATTAGAATTAATTTTGTTAATGTAAGATATCATAGAGGCATATGTAGCAATGTTAAATGAACTTTAAAGATATGGATGCACTTCAAAGTTTTAAAATAATTATATAATATTGATTCCTCAGGCTTTACAATACCATGTGTGTAGCAAAGATTTCTTGGACTGTGGAAAGTTGCTTTGCCTACGAGCCCAAATCACCCCCAGGGAGAGTTTAGATGGTGTGGATTTTAACTTGCAATGGACAGCAGTAACTCTAGCAAATTCCTTCAAGTGTGTGCCTGTGAAGCCTATCCCCATTATCCCTACAGCACTTGCAAGAAACCTAAGTAGTAATTTGAATATTTCTCAAGTTCAGGGAACCTATAAACATGGGTAAGTAAAAGATCCATTCGTCTAAGCTTTAAGGATTGATTGAATTAATATATTTTTCAATAATACTAATTCCTATAGTCAGTTTACAGGTCAGAGATCCATCTCCTTTTAGGGAAAGTGGGTTTTATGTTGTGTTCTCATACTCTTTGGCAGTATTAGAAGAATGTCATGTACAGAGGATTAGTTATCCCTCCCTTAATGCAGTTCCTTTCACTGAAAAGTCACATTTGTCCTATCAAGTTGCCTGGAGACTTGCATTCACTTTTTTCAGTAGCATAGTTGGTTCTGAAATTGTCCTCTTTAGTGTTAACACTATTTACAAGTAATATGTAAGTAAACTTGAATAAAATATTTTAAGTATGTAATTCTAAATGACTATTTTAATAGGTCAAAACATTGCACATATTGTCTTTGTGGCTTCTTTTTCATCCACTACCAAAAATAGAGTTTTGTTTAAATGAAACGGAGTTTCAAGACTCGGTCTGCATTTTGAGGGTTGAAAGCACACACTTGAAGTTATTCTTACTTAAGTTTCTTCTGCTTAGATATATTACTATGGATGAAACTCGCAAACTGTTACTTTTGCTGCAATCAGATCCCAAGGTCTCTTCTCTCCCGTTAGTGGGAATGTGAGTATTAGTCTACCTAAGAAAACCTCTCGGCTTAGTGTGGATCCAGATAATCGGGAAAATCGTTGGCTTTTATGTGTGGTTGGGTTTTTTTGTTCCTCTTGTTGGTTTGTTGTTTTGGTTTTGTGTGTGTGTGTTTGTTTTTTGAGGCAGAGCCTTTCTGTGTAGCCCTGGCTGGCCTGGAACTCACAGAACCTCTTGCTTCCAGAGTGCTGGGATTAAAGGACTGTGCCACCTCATCTGGTTTGAGCTCTTTTTATAAAGCTACAAAAGCTGGTGCTGCTTAAGCTTCAGTATTTTAATATTAATCAGCTAAATAATATTTCTGAATCCTAGTTGAAGTTGAAGGTCTCCAGCCTTCTCATTAAATTTGTCTTTATAGAGAATCCAGGATTCAACATAATAAAATTTAAAATCTGTTGAAGGCAGTCGTACAGAAAGTTCCTTTAATGTTAATGTTTTTTTTTCTTTACAGTTAGTGTGTTAATGACATTGAGAAAGATGATTCAGAAACTCATATTTATTCAGTGTCGATTAGGTGTTTTAGTGTGCATAGCATGTTTGGTTCTGTGTTAGGGCTTAAAACCCCTTCTCAAAGAATTTAAACTCAAAGTCAGGTGATATTCACACAGAGAGAGAGAGAGAGAGAGAGAGAGAGAGAGAGATCACGAAAAAGAAAAGGTATTTGCAAATGCAAAATAGTAATCAACAATTAGTATATGATTTACCTATGAAATGAACACTGAAAAATAAACATAGTGCCTGTGGCTGGGCAGTGAGGGCATGCACCTTTAATCTCTTCACTTTTGAGGCAGACACAGACAGATCTCTGTGAGTTCAAGTTCACCCTGGTCTACAGAGCAAGTTCTAGAACAGCCAAGGCCACACAGAGAAACTGTCTTAACAGAACAAAACAAAATTTAATTAAAAAGAAGTAATTATAGCATTTTTGTCTGTTTTTTGAGGCTGGATTTCTCAGGGTAGCCCTTGCTGTCCTGGACCTTATTCTGTAGACTAGGTTGGCCCTAAACTCAGAGATCTGCTTGCCTCTGCCTCCCAAGTGCTGGGAATAAAAGCATGTGCCACCACCACCTGGCAGTTGTGGGCATTTTCTTGTAAGGTATCTCTACATTTTGGGATACCTCTATGTATATATTACAGCACTTTAACCTCTCCACAATTCCTAGTTTTAGGCACAAACTTTGGTCTCCTCTGATTGTGTTCCTTTCCAGTCCATGCTCACTTATTTAGATACCTGTGATGCCCCCCATAGACCTCTTTTCTCTCCCACATCCAAATGGAAGAGATAAACACCATGGACTTGGCTCTTCCTGTATGTACATGTGATGTATTTATGTTGCCATAGATACCAGTGTAGTCTGCCTCTGAATTGGCAATGTGATTTTTTTTTTTTATTTGTCAAGTTTTTAATGTACTACTGTTGCTCATCAAGGATCGATCTTGGAAAGCGTGTGATCCGAAGTTTGTAAATTTTAAATAACTATAGTGGGTTTTCTTTTTATTTTGAGGTAAGCTCTCCCTGTGTAGCCCTGCTACCCTAGAATTTGCCTCAGCCTCTAACAGTTGGGATTATAGCTGCATGCCACCATACTTGACTGATGATATACTTTCTGTCTTTCTTTTAGCTGGCTGGCTGGAATTATACATGTCTATAGCCCTCAGGTATGGGCTTGCTGCTTGAGATACATGTTCAGTTCTTCCATTCAGGAAAGGCAAGTGATGTTTTATATTATTTTAGTTTGATTGCTTCTGTTTATAGTGTATTGGTTTCAGTTAAAATTCATACACTGCTTTAGTACATAATAAATGTGTACTTTTAAGGAAAATAAGCCTCATATTAAATAAAACTAAACAGTAAGAAGGTAAGCGTATAGCGATCATATAGGATGTGTTAACTTGAGAGGCACTGAGTGAAAGATCACACAGTAAGCATGCTAGTGTGGCTAGACAGGACAGAGAGGCAGGATGCTAGCTCAAGAAAGATGAATGGAAAGTCTTTGTTTGCTTTTTCTTCAGTCTTTTGAGACAGGGTCTTAATCTGTGGCCAAGATGGTTTTGAACTCCGTGTGTGGCCCAGATTGACTTTGAACTCAAGGCAGTCTTAACTGCCCTAGCCTCTTTGAGTGTTAGATCTATAGGTGTGAGCTGTTATTTCAGGTTACAGACGCATTGACAGTCTTTGCTAATCTAATAGAAGCATGCTCTTTTCCAGCATTTATGACATTTCTTGCACTATGCTTCTTTCTCATATTTCTCATGTCTGTGTAAGAATGCTTGATCTTTGAACTGGACTTACAGACAGTCATGAGCTGACATGTGGATGCTGGGAATTGAACTTGAGTCCTTTGAAAGAGCTGCCAGTGCACTTAACTATTGAGGCATCTCTCCAGACCCCAACACCCTTTTAATTCTTTTATTTTGTTGTGTTGTGTATTTTGTTTTAGGTGTGTTTTACCTTCATGCTTGTCTCTATATATACTATTTGCATACTTGGTGCCCATGGAGACCAGAAGAGAGCACTCACTGTACCCCCGGAACTGGAGGTACAGGTGGTTGTGAACTACCAGCTGGATGCTGGGAATTGAACCCAGGTCCTCTAGAAGAGCAGCAAGTGCTCTTAACTGCTGAGCCATCTCTCTAGCCCCAACCCCAAGGTTATTTTGTTTGTTTTTTGTTTTTTAGTCAAATTCCTCCCTTTTCTTTCTTACTTAGGAACTTCACATTTAGGAGTATAAATAAAAGAAGCCCTGTCTTTTTTTTCTGATGCTTTTATAGTTATACTTTATATATTTGATTCAGCTTTCCAAGTGAATTTTATTTATTTGTACTCAAACAAGCCAGACATAATGAAGCAGATTACCTGTGATCCTAGCACTGGGAGCCTAGGGCAGAAGGACCAGTTTTAGGCCAGCCTGAGCTACATAACAAGTTCCAAGCCAGCCTACATTATCTGAGTCCTTGCCCCAGAAACAAAAAGAGAGGATGTTAAGTGTTTTCTTTGTTTTTAAGTTTTTATCATTATTTTATGGGTGTTTTATCTTACATGTTTGTCTGTGCATCACATGTGTTCCTTGTGTTCATGGAAAAGAGGGCATCCAGTGCCATCGGACTGGAGTTACAGGTGGTTGTGAACCAACCTGTGGGCGCTGGGTATGGAACCCAGGCTCTACAAGAGGATTGAGCGCTCTTAACCACTGAGCCATCTCTTCAGGGTGCTAAATGTTAATTATTGGTTCTTTTCTATGATATAGTACAGTTAAGTTTTATTACCAATTATTCATCTTGTTTTAAGTTTCTATAGTCAGGAGATGTTCAGTAAAAGCTCAGGGGGTGCTGAATTCCTGGACTCAAGTGATCATTTTTACACTTGCAAGTGAGATGTGCATACCATTGTGTGATTGTGTGTGCATTCTTGAGATCTTCTCTCTCTCTCTCTCTCTCTCTCTCTCTCTCTCTCTCTCTCTCTGAAGTGGAAGCTGGGTGGGGAAGTTTTCATTTTCCATTTCATATATTCCTGTTTTCTTTGATGTTTTACAAAGAGTGTTTATATATTTTATTATAGAATTTTTTTATTAAAAAATTAGTAACTTTGGGGGCTGGAGGGATGTCTCAGTGGTTAAGAGCGCTGACTGCACTTACAGAGAGTTCTGGTTTGATTCCCAGTACCCTCATACTGGCTCTCTGCCTCCAAGGGCATCAGGCCTGCGTGGTGTGCAGGTACACATATGCAGATTAACATTTATATACATAAAAATAAATAAGTTTATTTTTTAAATTGTTAGCATTAAAAGGTAAGCTACATGCTTTAAATGAGCCACTAACTAGATTGGGAAACTTACCCAGGAGATCTTTCATTATAACGTTATTATCACAAAAATTTAATTCAATGCTATTTTTTTGTTTAGGGTTTTTTCAGAATCTGGAAATTTCATCATAGTTCTTTATTCATTGACACATAAGGAGCCTGAGTTTTATGAGTGCCTTCCTTGTGAGAGTAGGACGCCCGACCTTCAGTTTCAGTTACTAACCAACAAGGAGACTTTGCATCTTTTCAATGTAAGTGCTTATGCTACCTGTGTTGTGTTATTTTTCTCATCACTCAGACCAAAATATCTGACATAAACCAGGAAGGGGGGAGTCTTATTACAGCTCACAGATCAGGGACTTCAGTCTGTGCATGGTTGTCTGGTTGCATATGCTAAAGCAGGCCATCGTGGTAGCAGGACTGTGGGATAGAAGAGAGACACTCACTTCCTGGCTACCCTGGAAGTGGCGCATCAGGAGCATAGACACGCCCCTGTCCTTCCTCCATTCAGTCAGGGCTTCAGCCACTAAGATGATACCAAGTGCACTCTGGGTGTGTCTTCATCACTTAGTCCACTCTGGAAACACCTTCACCAATGGCAAGCAGAGATGCCCCACCCATGGAGGTGAATCAACTAAAAATTTACCATCAGTTCTTGTCCTTCTAGTCATTGTTTTTCAGTAGCTTATTCACTGTATTATTTTGTACTGTTGAGGATTAGTTTTTATTGTTGTGTTTTTGTTTTATTGTTTTTGTTTTTCTGTAAACAGCCCTGGCTGTCCTGAACTCACTCTATAGACCAGGCTGGCCTCGAACTCACAGAGATCTGCCTGCTTCTGCTTCCCAAGTGCTAGGATTAAAGGCTTACACCATCATGCCCAGCTGAGGATTAATTTTTGATGTTTTTCTTGTTGTCACTTATTTTTTAACACATGGCTATAATTAATAATATATAAAAGATTTTCGTGGGAGCGAGAGATATGGCTGAGTGGTTAAGAGCTTCAGTGACTGTTTTCCAGAGGACCTGGGTTTAGTTTCCCAGCCATCCCCTAGTGCCTCACAACAATCTGTAATTCCAGCCCTAGGAGATGCAATAAGATAATGTAAAAATGCATCTAGGAGCCCAGCCAACTGGGTCAGGCTTTTAATCCCAGTACTCAGTAGGCAGAAAGCAGTCTTAGTTCAGAGGCTAGCCTATGTTCCAGGAGAGCCAGGCATTTGTTTTAAGACCTTGTCTCTAAAAATAAAGTAAATGATGCATCTAGGTGGTTGTTACAGAGAAAGTAGGTCTTTGAAATTGTCATATAAAAAACTAAATTTAAAGGATAAGCCAAGTGTGGTGATGCATGCCTTTAATCCCAGCACTTAGGAGGTAGGGACAAGACATATCTCTATGAGTTTGAGGCCAGCCTGGTCTACATAATCAGTTCCAGGGTAGTCAGGGTTATGTAGTGAGGCCCTGTCTCAAAAAAGCAAAACAAATAATAGTAATTAAAAAATAAATGACACCTCATTTTCCCCGTGCTAGATTCAAAATCTTTGGCTCAAATAATCCTCCTGTATCAGACTCCTTTAGTACCTAGGCTTGCATCTGTCTACTTTTGATTCTGGCCCCAACACTACTTTTTTTTTTTAAAGATTTATTTATTTATTATATGTAAGTACACTGTAGCTGTCTTCAGACACACCAGAAGAGGGCGTCAGATCTCTTTATGGATGGTTGTGAGCCACCATGTGGTTGCTGGAATTTGAACTCCGGACCTTTGGAAGAGCAGTTGGGTACCCTTACCCACTGAGCCATCTCACCAGCCCTTTTTTTTTTTAATTACTATTTATCTTAGGTCTTAAATAAAATATATTCATTATTTTATTATGAGAATATTAAATAACTCCAAATTAACTCCAGTATGGTTCCACTCATCTCATCTGTTTTCTTTGAATTCCTTTATGGATTGTATCATTTCATGAATACATTTTTATCTTACAGTACTCACTGCATCCCTGGTTACTGAATGAGTTTCATAATGCAGGGTTAGGTTCTTATTTTCACTTAACAAAGCACTAAGGCAGGCATGCTACAGAAGCAGGTTACAGACATCAGAAGCATTCTTGTCAGTGATCCAGAGCTACTGTTCGGATAAATGGGGTTCTTTGCTATTTTAAGTCAAATCTCTAAAGTATGACCTACTTCATTTCAGAACGTTGAACCTTCTGGCAAAAACCCAATCCATTTTGAACTCAGTGCCGAGAGTCAAGATGCCGAAGCCGAGGCAGAGGTTCTTAGCAAGATTTCCAAGACTCTTCCAGTGAAGAGGTAAAAGATAATATTTATTACCGTGTGTTTTCTTTACTAGTTTTTATTTTCATTGGGAAATTAAAATAGTTTGGGGACAAGTAAGATGTCTTAATGGGTAAAGTCACTTGCTCTCCAGTTTATCCACTTGAGTTTGATCCCTGGAACCCACGTATAGGTGGAAGGAGAAAAGCAACTCTGGAGTTGCTCTCTGGCCTCTACGTGTGGAGGCATGCTTTACCCCTACCCTGAAATAAATAAGCATGATTTTCTTTTTAAGACTTCGAATTATTTCTGGTAGTTGCTTGATAAACTCAGCTCAAAGCTGTCTTTGAATGCTAGGGGTTTTTTTGTTTGTTTGCTTGCTTGCTTTCTTGTTTGAAGAAATTTCAGTTTGCCCTTTGACTCTTTCATTAGAAACTATTTTATTTTTAAATCATCGTGGCAGGTGCCTTGACTGTTTCTCAAGTGTTTTATTCATTTGTTTAGTAGGAGTATAAAATTAAGGGATTTGTTATGCTGTCCTTACACATACATTCTGTGCTTTGTGCATTTGCACTCTGCTTTCTACTTCCCTTCCTCTTCCTCTTAAATAGTTCCCACTTGGTTTTCAGACACACACACACACACACACACACACACACACACACACACACAGAGCTAAATCTATATCCAAATATTAGAGAAGACAAATATTTAAATGTGGTTTATTTCAGTTAAACTATCTTTGATCCATCCATGTTCCTGAGAATGTCATTACGCCACTCTCATGGCTGAGGAAACTCATTTTCTTTCTTTTTTCTTCTGACTATGGGCATTTAGGTTGGTTCATATCTTCTATTGTTAACAGTGCTACAGTAAGTTTTGCTTTATATTTTTATTTATTTGCTTTATATTTTTATTTATTTTTTGCAGTACCAGGAATCAAACCCTGAACTTTTTTTTTTTTTTTTTTTTTTCCGTTTTTCTAGACAGAGTTTCTCTGTATAGCCCTGGCTGTCCTGGAACTCACTTTGTAGACCAGGCTGGCCTCTAACTCAGAAATCAGCCAGCCTCCTGAGTGCTGGGATTAAAGGTGTGCTCCACCACGCCCGGCTAACCCTGGACTTCTTAGATGCTAGACAAGTAGTCTACTATTGAGCTGCATCCCTAAGCCATTTTAAAAACCTTTTTATTTTAATTTAGAAGATTCATTTATCATATGTGTTTTGTCTGTATGTATTTATGGGTACCATGTGCCTTCAGAGGTCACAAGAGGGCCTCAGATCTCCTGGAACCAGAGTTGTAATGGTTTTGAGCTGCCATGTGAGTTCTAGGATCCAAAAAAGCCCTTGAACAAAGTTACCTTGGAGCCATCTCTCCAGTTCCTTAGCTTTTTAAAATATAGCCTGAACCTTCTTTTCAGCTTTCTTTAATGTTATATATTTAGGATATTGTTCAGAGAAATAAGCAGATATAAATAAATTTTTTATTGATTATTGGAATGTTTTAGTTTTATTGAGAAAAATGGCTGGAATCAGATATATCTGCATTCAAGTCTTTATTCTGGGGGTCAGAAATTAAAAATGTTTGAATCTAAAGACCAAAATATTGGCAGGCTATGATCATTGTAGAGTTTTGGGGTTTTTGTCTCTTAGCTTCTAGAAACCGTCTGTATTGCCTGTCTCAAGCCTCTTACACTGTTTTCAAAGCCAGCCTATCTGCTTCAAGTCTCCCACTACCTCTCCTTTCCTTCTCATCCTCTGACACCTACCTGTGCTTTCACCATCACATCTTCTCTCTAATCCTGACCATAATTACAATTATGCAGGGTCAGCAGGCAAGGGTGCATGCCTTTAATCCCAGCACTTGGCAAGCAGAGGCCGGCGGATCTCTAGGTTCCCAGCTCGCCTGGTCTACAGAGTGAGTTTCAGGAAAGCCAGGGTTATGCAGAGAAATGCTGTCTGGAGTGTGTGTGTGGGGGGGTATTATGTTGAATCTACTTGAGGAACCCCAGATAATCACTGTGTCTGAAGAGTCTTAGATCCACAGCCTCCTTTATACACTTAGGAACTGAGAGGCACTAGGGTTAGAGAGTGTCTGAAGTGCTCCTTTCCATCTTTGTGGGCATAAAGTTATCCTCAAACAGATTAGGGCACTGGAAACTAGTCCTTCTTGTCTATTGCAGTCATAACTTTCTAAATTGTAAGCTTTATTTACCATTGTATTTAATATTTATGAAAGAACAGGCTAAGTGAAGGGAGTAGACTCCTAAATGTTAAGAGGCTAGGTGTATGCCTTCGAGTAGGGGCTTACCTAATATTTGCAAATCCCTGGCTTTGATCCCAGCACCACCAAAGCAACAACAGAACTGTTGAAAACTTTCTTGTTTTCAACTCTCAATGAAGCCTTAATGAGGATCTGCCACTTTAGGGTTTAGTAAATTTTGCCTGAAAGACTGATAACAACTTCAAGTTTTTCCTTTTTGGTTTGGGTGTTTAAAAACAACCTGAGTTTATCATTTGACTTCAACCCATTTTTGGCTCTCGTGTGTCTGTGTGTGTGTGTGTGTGTGTGTGTGTGTGTGTGTGTGTGTGTGTGTGTGTGTGTTAAAGAAATAACTCAAGTGCAAAGCCCCGTACCCTGTCTTCCTCCATATTGGACTGTCTGCCTTAAGCTGCTATCCTACTTGCTCTTTTATTCTGCTGAGATTACAGTCAATTCGCCGTCTTTCTGTCCTCTCCTCTGAGGTCATGTAGAGGGGGTTAATGATATATCACTACTGGTAATAAGACAGCATGGCTCACATCTGTCTGTGTTGCTGTCTGCTGAGATGTGTCCACTTTTAGCTAATCTTTGACTTTGAGGGGTTAATGCAAGTTTTTTGAGCCTGCTGGGGCACTGGCTTTCTGTGTCAGAGAGGCCTGCACTGAGCACATCCTTGTGTCATCTTCTGTCCTTGTGTATTTCAAGAGAGCTGAATGGACTGGTACAGACCCTGCCTGTCCACTCAGAACACATGTGACGATACTGTCATTGCTTTATTGCAGTACCTTGCACAGAAAGACCGTTGTGATTATTTTCCCTCTCTAGACCACCAGGGCTTGGAAGGTCTGTCAGATCTTCAATTCTTCTTTGTGGCTTCTTATTCTTTTTCCCTGCTAGGAAGAGTTCAACTTATGTAAAACAGCATGTAGGATGTGTTTTCAGGAGCACATTCCAAGCTCTCAACTTCCTTATTGCTTACCTTTTCCCTAAAGCATCCTGATGAGATTTTGTCTATTTACTAGGATGAAATAAACAACAAAAAAACCTTTTATGTACATATTTCAGGTCTTTAGTCTTTCTCCACACCCTGCCCCCCAAAAGTTTCTTTTTAATCTTAAAACCTTAATTTTAGCCGGGCGTGGTGGCGCATGCCTTTAATCCCAGCACTTGGGAGGCAGAGGCAGGCGGATTTCTGAGTTCGAGGCCAGCCTGGTCTACAGAGTGAGTTCCAGGACAGCCAGGGCTACACAGAGAAACCCTGTCTCGGAAAAAAAAAAAAAAAAAAAAAAAAAAAAAAAAAAAAAAACCCTTAATTTTAGCTTTTGGAACTCAGTACCAACATTAACATTTTTCTTTCCTCCTTCTCAGTGCTAGGGATTGAACCCAGGGCTTTGCATGTACTAATCAACCCCTTTACCACTGAACTGTACCCCACCTTTGTTAAGAGTTCCTGTTTTCAGGTGGAGAGCGCTCTCTGGGAGACAATGACTACAGCTGACTAGATGTGAGGTATACTCCATTTCTAAGTGTGTTCCCATTGTAGTTATAGGTACATAGGAGGGGGTGTGAATAAGAACTGGTATAGTGACATATCTATGTGAAATGCTAAATGAAACCTAAAACTTTGTAGGGTAGCTTAGAAAGTTAATTTTAAAAAGAACGTAGGAGCCAGTGAGATGACTCAGTGGTTGAAGCTGCCAAGTCTGATGTGTGAGTCTGATCTCCAGGACCCACGTAGCTATCATAACAGAAAACCAATGTCTGAAAGTTGTTCTCTGACTTCACATGCATACACAAAATAGGTTGTTTGTTTGTTTGTTTGTTTGTTTGTTTGTTTTGAAACAAGGTTTCTCCGTGTATCCTTGGCTGGCCTGGAACTTACTTTGTAGACCAGGCTGGCTTTGTACTCAGAGCTCCACCTGCCTCTGCAGCCGAGTACTGGGATTAAAGGCGTGCGCCACTACTGCTTGGCCGAAATAGTTTTTATTAAAGATAATAATACTATTTTTTTCTTTTCCTTTTGAGACAAAGCCTTACTATGTAACCTTTGTTGGCCTGAAAGTCTCTTTGTAGAGCATAGCGATCTGCCTGCTGTGCTGGAATTAAAGAGATACACCATCACACACAGCCATGTTTTTTAAAGTTATAACAACAACAAAAAAGTATATAAAAAAAAACACTTCAGTGATTTCCCTTTTTTTCACAGTGGTTGTTTAATACGATGTGTTGAGTATTGTTGGTGCGTATCTTAGCTCCTCCTGTTACTGCTGTAACAATACAGCTGAAGGAGAAGGCCGTTTGACTCACTGTTTCAGAGAGATTTCAGTATTTGATGGGAAGGCCTGGTGAAAGAAGCTACTTCACTCAACAGCAGTGGATGTGAGTGAAGGTGGCTTCTTCACATGGGGACCAGGAAACGTAAAGCAGGATAGGATCAGCAGCAAATATCACACTAAAATCCACCCTAACTGACCTGCTTTCCACAGCCAGGCCCTTGCTACCTCCTAAACGGTCCATGACCTTCCTTCCAATAGGGCTATCAGCTGGGATCCGAGTGTTCAAAACCTAAGCCTAAGGAGTACATTGAAGAGTCAAACCATTGCAGGGGGCATATCTGTCACACTGTAATATACATTTCCAGTAAGTGCTAAGCGCTCGTTCTACATTGTTCAGTGTGGTCAACCAGAAGGTGTTCAGTGACTGTTGATGTACTATAGGAGTTAAGTAGGGTTAAACTTTCAGTGATCAGGTAAATGGGGTAGTTAATTAGTAAACCTGAGTAGATCGCCTTTCCTGCTAAATTAACACTGACCTAAGAATTTAGTACTTGTAGCTGTGAAAATTAATTAAATGTTTCCATATTTACTAAATGACATCACATTCAAAACAGGAAAAAAAAAAAAGACAAAAAAAAAACCTGGTTTGTTGAAGGTTTCTCTTATCTCCTCTTCTACTCTTTAGATCCTCCCAAAAATTATCTCCTGGGAAAATACCAATAAATAAGCATGACACTGACCTTGAAGATGAAGACTTTTCTCCAAGACCGATTCCTAGTCCTCACCCAGTGAGTCAGAAGGTAATGCTCTGAAAAATGAGCTATGTCATCTAGAAAGCTTGAAGTCTCTATAGCAAAGCACTTAAGTACCACTCCATCCTTAAATATGGGCTATTCTGACTATTATGAGATTATATCTTTATGAAGGAATATATGTATATATCTCCCAGGTACAGACAACTCAAGTAATGATGTATATGTCCATATATAGGTAATAGTGTATACGTAAGTGTAAGAAAGCTGAGGTTTCAGTTGCCGGCTGCCCATGGTCACATAACTAGTAAGCAGTAAAGCTGGACTCCAAGTCTGGGGCCTCGGCTTCAGAATTTGGTGCTTTTGTCAACCATGAAGACTCAGCATTCTGTGTCACCAGTGCCTGACAGTTGTTACTGTCCTCAAAGAAAACATCCTACTTGCATTTAGAGGTTAGTTGCCAATAACCCTTGATTGATTGTCAGACTGTTTTTGAATTGTTACCAACTAGTGAGCTATTTTAGAAATGTTTGCCTTAGTTGAACTCAATTGAAAGGGACGGAAAATTAATATAGTTGGGAACTCTCCCTTGAGAAGTCGATGCCCACACTTTTGGGCATCTTAAATTTCCTATCTCTTTCTCTTAACCCTCAAGCTTAAAATCTCCAACACTTCTTCCAAAAAAAATTATAGTATATCAGATTTAATGTTCTCTCTTATCTTTTTCCCTCTCTTATCTCTTATTTAATATTAGTAGAAGAAATAGTTGCGTTACTTTAACAGAGAAATATTCTGAAGTATTCCTGGAGTCTAGTTTCCTTTTTTTCTTTTCTGTTTTGTTTTGATTTTGGTTTTCCAAAGTTTCTCTGTGTAATAGTCTTGGCTCTCCTGGAATTTGCTTTGTAGACCAGGCAGGTGACCCACCTTCCTCTGCCTTAAAAGTACTGGAATTAAAGGTTTAAAATTGAGGCCACCCTGATCTACTTAGTGAGTTCCAGGACAGCCAGGGCTATATATAGAGACCTGGTCTCACAAAACTAAATAAGTAGGGGGAATATTTATATATATGTTAGGCTAATATTTTCTAAAACCAATTTTAATAAGGGTTCTTAAATGCTTCAACCTCCCTTCTAGCCTACCTACCAGAGGTAGAAGAAAAGAAAGGTTAATAGGAAACGGGGATGTGGACCTGTTTAGGAGTAGTTTTGGGGGGCAATTCCAGTCTTTGTTGTCAGGATATTAACAGTCCATCCAGTCAGCAAACACCAAACACAAATCATAGCAGTGGCTAGATCGAGAAGAAACCTTGAGACTGCTGAATTGGCAGGAGTCTGAGGAAGCAGCAAGAAGCAGCTGGACTAACACGGGAAGGAGCAGTTCTCTAGTGTGTTCTCTCTACAAAGTCATGACAAGCGAAGGTTAGCGAAGACCAGCAAAGTGTTACAAGGCAAACCAATGCTAGAATGTCCCCTCACTCTCTGTGGGGTTATATTTATATTCTTAAATATAATAATAATTTATAATATTTATAAACATCACATGCCTTCTCAAGTGTTCACTCCAGCAAAACATCACATACCCTTTCACAAGACAGCTTCCATAAAAATACTTGTCTGTTTACAGCAAAACATCCTCTCATAAGACAGCTTCCACAAAAAAACCACATGACAGAGCTGAGTCTCCAAAGAAACCCAACAATTTTTAATATATATATGTATACATATACATATGTGTGTGTGTGTGTGTGTGTGTGTGTGTGTGTGTGTGTATAGTAGCATTATATATTGTACTCCTGTCTGCTGTGTACCCAGAATAATGGTTGATGGTCTAAGAAGTGAACAAATTTTAATGTGTAATTGAGTATTGTTTGGCAAATACTTATCTAAGGAAAATAGAGCAAATAAATTTCCTAAGAATTTACTTTTTGCTTCCATTTATAGATTTCTAAGGTCCAGCCATCTGTTCCTGAACTTTCGCTCGTGTTAGACAACAACTTCACAGAGTCAAGTAACCAGTCTAACCCTTTGGAAATGATGACTGTGGAGAATCCTTTATTGATTAAGCCATCCCAGCCTGAGCTTTGTGATGCCAAACACAGCTCAGAAGCTACCACTGGGGAGCCTTTCCGGAGGGGCCCAACAAATCAGTTAAGTCAGGACACTGCTTTAAGACAGAGCAGAGGGAAGCAGTCATCTACCTGTAAGAAAGAGAGTCTCCAGTTCAGGAACACTAATGCTAAACCATCTCTCAGTGTGCCATCTCCTGATGTAGCTGAGAAACTTCAAGCAGTTTCTGCTGGGAGCATGCAAAAGGAAGACTACCCTGTGAGACCTTCCACACTGGACTCGAGGCAGCCCTCTCTTGCTCCACAAGCCCAGCCACACAATCTTGTTTTTTCAACTCATAATTCAACAAGACCAATGGAGCTTCAAGTGCCCACTCCTTCATTACCATCCTACTATCCCACAAACGTCTGCAGCTGTTGTCAGCATCATGGCCATATTCAGTATAGTACAATAAATTCTTGGCAGGGAAATACAGTAGGGTCTATTCAAGACCTGCGATCTGAGTCCCTTCCAAAACATGCCTTCTTTCACTCAAGTGGATGCCCATCTCTGTGTCCTAATGCCATCTACTCGTCAAGTAGCCCTGTTAGCATGAAGCAAGGAGGCATGGGTGCCTATTCTCCCCATAGCAATGGAGAACCGTCTCCTGTGGCAGGACCTTCACATGTGGACTCGTGTGTGCCACATCCCTGTGCCATGTGCATGCACATGCCCAATACAGCACCAGACAATGGCATGATGGGACTGTCTCCTGATGCATACCGTTTTGTCACAGAGCAAGACAGGCAGCTGAGACTACTTCAGGCACAGGTTTGTGTGAAGCTCTGCTAGTACTCTTAAATTCTTAGTATGTTTCCTTAATATTTGGCAACTCTACAGTGATTATGCTTTATAAAACTCTACAGTATTAGAACCAGAAAGACCTCTTAAAAGCTGAATTCTAATCCCTCTTGTTTTACAGATAAAGTAAGGATTAGAGAGAATAGTTTAACCTTGTTCCATAATTGCTGGTTAGGAGGGCTAGGACCAGAGAGCAAGCCTTCTATCTCTATATGCTAACCTACAACATAATCACATTTTCTTTCAATTTTCTCTAAACTTTTTTTTTAAAGATTATTTATTTTATGTATATAAGTACACTGTAGCTATCTTCAGACACATCAGAAGAGGGCATTGGCTCCCATTACAGATGGTTGTGAGCTACCATGTGGTTGCTGGGAATTGAACTCAGGACCTCTGGAAAAGCAGTCAGTGCTCTTAACTGCTGAGCCATCTCTCCACCCATTCTCTAGACTTTTATATACAGCTAAATGCAAAGGCTTGCATGTCTCTAGTTTTTCCACCTTTGTGTTTACTCACCTCAGCCAGTGAGTCTTCAGGATGTTCCTTGCGACTCTATTTGAGACTAGTTACTAAGAAGAGACCAGTTAAGAACTCTATGTATTTGCTTCTTTTATTTGTTTTGGGTTTGTTTGTTTGTTTGTTTGTTTGTTTGTTTTGAGACGTGGTCTCCTGAGTCCTAGGCCTTGAACCTGTCATCCAAGAGCCTAGGTCTTTACCGTTGGATCCTCCTTCCTCTACCTATCACATACTGGAACTATAGATGTGTACCACTGTATCTAGCTGTCTCTGTATGAGACTTGTTCCACTCATTTTATTCTGCAATGTTCCCTCTCTTCAGGTCTTTTATTTGAGGGTTCTTAATCTTTTTTTTTCCATTTTTTATTAGGTATTTAGCTCATTTACATTTCCAATGCTATACCAAAAGTCCCCCATACCCACCCACCCTCACCCCCCTACCCACCCACTCCCCCTTTTTGGCCCTGGCGTTCCCCTGTACTGGGGCATATAAAGTTTGCGTGTCCAATGGGCCTCTCTTTCCAGTGATGGCCGACTAGGTCATCTTTTGATACATATGCAGCTAGAGTCAAGAGCTCCGGGGTACTGGTTAGTTCATAATGTTGTTCCACCTATAGGGTTGCAGATCCCTTTAGCTCCTAACGTATTAATTTGGCTCTTTGAAAGCTCCTTTGAGTGGGCTGGGCATTGAACCCAGGGCCTCTTGAATGCTAGGCAAGTGCTCTGCCACTGAGCCATGCCCCCAGGCCCCTTAATCTTTTCATTTGTCTTTTTCGAAGCTGAGTGAGTCTGAGTTTGCCTTTTCCCCTTCATTTCTCATCAACACATCCATATCCCAAACCAGATGTTCTCTCTCTTTCTAGCCAATGTGAGTGAAAATAACTTGAAATGTATACTTCAGGTTTTTCTTACCCCAATAACTATATAAATATGTGGCTACTCTGTATAATATGTTATTTAGAAAAATCTTTGATTTAAAGCTTTCAGAGGCCATTCCAGGCTCAATGAGATCCTATCTTTTAAAAGGGGGCTTGACTGGAGAGATGGCTCAGTAGTTGAAGTTAAATAAAAACTTTAAATCTTTTATTTAAAAAAATGTAAAAGAAAAAGACAAAGATTTTCAAATTCTGCTTAAAATACTTTGGATACAAACACCTGAGAAATGTGTGTATACCTGCATGAGTTTATGTCCGCCACATTACATGCCTGTGCCAGAGGAGGTAAAGGCCACTGTATCCCCTGGAACTAGAGTTACCGGTGGTTGTGTGCCATCTGATGTGGGTGCTGGGAACCTTCTCTCTAGCAGACTCAGCTTTTTTATTTAAATAGAGCTAAATTCTTCGAGGCTTATATAAATTTAGATTTTAATAAATCATTAAATACTAAATCAAAAATGCTAATATTAAATAAGCAATTCCACATTGAAACAATTACCATTTGTCTTATTAAGTAAAAGACTAATATAACGTAAAGAGATCTGTTAAGCTATTTAGAAACTGTAGTTACTTAAAGTGTTTATTTATAGAGTGTGAGCTCTCATCTAGATTATTGTCACACAAAATATGACAGAAAATGTTTTTCTTTAATACATCATATATTTCCTCATGAATTTCCTCCCTCCTTTTTAAGGAATTCTAGGTCTGGGTGCACATGAGTTCACATTAATGTGGAGGCCTAGGATCGGCCTTACATGTTGTTCCTCGGGAGCTGTTCACCTTGCATTTATCATCATCATCAGACAGAGAAGGACAAGAAATACTTTGTAGATGATCAGAGTAATACTTAGTCTGAATGGATTAAAGCTTTATATAAATGTCTAAATATGAATGAAAAGAACAGGAGACAGGGAAGAAACATGGAACTATTGATAGTACTTTCCTCTAGAAAGAGGAGTTGAGATGTCTGAAGAGGATAATGAGATAGGAAATAAATATATTTTGGTGTTATTGATACATAATTCGGATATCACACAATTTAACTGTTTACAATGTACAATCCTGTGGTTCTTTGTATGTTTGTTCAGAGTCAGTTGATTTTTGTTGTTGTTGTTTGGGTTTTTTTTTTTTTTTAAGATTTATTTATATGAGCACACTGTCGCTGTCTTCAGACGCATCGGCTCCCATTACAGATGGTTGTGAGCCACCAAGTGGTTGCTGGGAACTGAACTCAGGACCTCTGAAGAGCAGTCAGTGTCTTAACCACTGAGCCATCTCTCCAGCCCCTTCTGTCTCAGTAGTACCTGGGTGTAGGCTAGGCTGACTGGTCAGAGAGCCTGAGGGTCTGCCTGTCTCCACCTGAGTGGTGCTCCCATTGCAGTTGCAGTCATACCCACCTTTAACTCAGGTCCTCATGTTTGCAGGGCAAGGATTTCACCAGTTGAGCTATTTCCCCAGGCCCAGGTAACTTTCAGACATGTCCATTTTGCGTACATAAAGAACTTTGCCAGGTAGTGGCACACGCCTTTAATCCCAGCACTTGGGAGGCAGAGGCAGGCAGATTTCTGAGTTCGAGACCAGCCTGGTCTACAGAGTGAGTTCCAGGACAGCCAGGGCTATACAGAGAAACCCTGTATCAAAAAAAAAAAACAAAAAACAAAAAAACAAAAAACTTTATTGCACTGGGTCATTTTTTAAGAGTACACATGGATTTCCTAATTATCTTGTTCTGTTCTGTCAACAATTTGAACTGTCTTCTATTGCAGACAGTGTACCAGCAACTATTCTACTTTTAGTTTATTTTCAGTGCTTCTTGTTGTTATTGTTGTTGATGTTGATGCTTCTGAGACAAGTTTTCTTTGTTAACCCAGGCTGTCCTGGAACTTTCTGTAGACCAGCCTGGCCTTGAACTCAGGTACTCACCTGCCTCTGCCTCCTGAACTCTGGGATTAAAGGTATATGCCATCATTGCCTGGCTCCGTGCATTTATTTTTATGTTGCTTATTATTTATTTGCATCTTTCAGTTATGAGCCTTTAGGCTTAAACAGCTGAGCCATCTTCCCAGCTCACTTACTAACATCTTTTATTTACAGTTAGTTGCATGTGTGCTAATATCACTGTGCCATAGATCCTCCCTAGATGTAAACTTAACATTTGTGTGTGTGTGTGTGTGTGTGTGTGTGTGTTTATGAGGACCATGGTGTGCTTGTAGAAGTCATGAGTTTACAGGAATCACTTCTCTCCTTCCAGTACATGGGTCCTGGGGATCAAAATCAATTGCCTTAAACCTCTGAGCCATCTCGCTGGCCCTGTAGAAGTAAATTGTGAAGTCAAAGGAATGTTTATTTAAAATAAGTACAGAGACACTCAAACTTGGCCTGTAGCCCAAGTGGTGGAGCACTTGCCATGTATGCAAAAGGATGCCCAAAATTGTTCCTATCCTAGTATTCACAGTCTTTGGTTGGTTGGTTGGTTGGTTTAATCCTTAATGGAGTGGGCAGATGAATTGAACGGATTCCTTAGATTCTAATGCATTTTCCAGTCAGTATAGATCTTAAAGCCTTGGAAAAGCAACCTGACTGATAGGCCACCAAAATTAACTAGTTAATTATAATAATACTATTTGTGGGGAAGTAGAATTTTTTTTTAAATCAACAAAACAAATAAAGGGGGATGTTCCTCACTCCAGTATATATTGAAGAAACGTTAAAACCTTGCACATAAGCTGCTGTGGTGGTACACCGGAGATGAAAGGAGAGGGAAATCGATCTGGGAGGCCAGCATGAGCGACAAAGCAAGGTTTAGATCACCTGGGACTGCAGCAAGACCCTATCTTAAACAACAATTTGAAATCAAAGCAGAAAATCCCTTGTTTATAAATGTCCCCCGCAGTATTCACAATAGGCCAAACTACGCAGCTTGGCTGTCCATCAGCTTGATGGTGGGTCAGCTCAATGAGCATAGTCATACGGTGGTATTCAGCAGTCATAAATGCCGTGACTAGTCTTGAAAGCTTTATGTAAAGAGAAAGACACCAGACACTTAGCTTAGTTCTGTGTGTATGAAATGTCCAAAATCAGAGAGCTGGAAGGTGTGTTAGTGGGTCCAAGGGTCAGGAAAGAGGAGTGGTAAGGAATTAATATTATTGTTTCACATTTTGTGACTATACTATGAACTTCAGAATTGGTTAATTTTAAGGTATGTAAATTACATCTTCACTTCAAAAGGAGAAGGGAGTTGTAAAACTTAACACATGAAATCTATGATACAGGGCTAGAGAAATGGCTCAGTGGTTAAGAGCACTGGTCCTCTTCCAGAGGATCTGGGTTTAATTCCCAATATCCACATGGTAGCTCACAACTACTTGTCACTCAAGCCCCAGGGTATCTAATGCCCTCTTCTGACTTTCACGGACACCAGGCATGTAAGAGATGCAGACAAAACACTCATCCACCTAAAATACATAATTTGTGGTATAAGTGTCTTACAGACAAGAACGAGCCAGTCAGTGTTAGCTATTGTTTGTTACTATTCTGTTTCAGTGTGGCCAAACACGATCAATTCTGTCTAAAGTTAATAGAAGGAATCTTGTATAAAATCCTCAATTTTGAGTGCATGAAACTCAAGGTATGCCTCCTTTTCCATTCTTAATTTATAAATGAAGTAGGAATAAACTATGTTAATTTGAGGTATTTGAATAAAAATTCAACTTAGGAATATTAATCTAACCACCTGTAAGTTTCACTTTAAATTTATACTTAGTGAAAGCGGGCCTTAGTAGCTAATGTAGATAATGGCTTTCTGCACTAAATAAGTCTCACAGTATGATTTAATTGTATTGTAAGAAAATATAGTTAAAAGTCAGCTCTGTAATGACTAGAGTATCTGTAATTTGTTACTAAACTCTGCTGCCAGTTTTGTTGATTGCTGTATTGCCTGATCAATGCATGTTTTTAATTGATACAGATCCAGCGCTTATTAGAAGCACAATCTCTAGATCCTGGCTCCCATAAGACAGTAGCCACCGTGGAAGACACCGTGAAAGCAGCAAAACAAATGGAGCTGGTTTCCATGGAAGCACAGTCTTCGCCTGGCTTGCACATGAGAAAAAGTGTAAGCATTGCTGTGAGCACAGGTAACATATTTTTTTATTTGTAAGAAATTAGTTTTTAGTGCTTCTCATGTTTGCCTTTTGAAAGAAAGGAAAGGAGGGAGAGATAAGGAGAGGGCTTAGTGTGGTGCTTGCCACATAAACATAGGATCTGAGTTCAGGTCTGTAGCACTCACGTAAAAAGCCAGGGGCAGGAGTTAATGTGCATCTGTAATGCTAACACTGGGAAGGCTCTCTGCCCAGCCTGTGAGCTGTAGTTTCAGTTCTAAGAAATAGTGGTGGAAGGACTCCCAACACTGAGCTCTGGTATCCATAGCCTTCTGCTTGCGTGGTCACACTTATACACATCATACAAAACACACACCAAAGAAAGGGGTTGGGGGATGCAGTGTTTTTCTGTCTTATAAAACTCTGCATTTACTGTACTGTAGTTTCTCGTTTGTTTGGGTTTGTTTGTTTTGAGGGGAAGATTTCAAGACTGGGTTTCTCTGTGTAGCCTTGCTGTTCTGGAACTCACTCTAGACCCGGCTGACCTCATTTAGACTCACCTGCCTCTACCTCCCAAGTGCTGCGATTAAAGATGTGTGCCACCACCGCCCCGCTATTGTAGTTTATCATCTGCGTCTACCACTAGACCACTTCTTAGGACTTAGAAATGGCTTACCCACTTTTGTATCTTACACAGTTTAAAGTGACAAATGAAATCATTCACATGTTTTGAGATTTGTCTTGTTTTGTTTTGATTTGTTTGGGTTTTTTGAGACGCGGTCTCTCTATGTAGTCCCGTCTGTCTGGAACTTGCTCTATAAACCGGGCTGTCATGGAGCTCACAGAGACCCTCTTACCTCTGCTTCCCAAGTACTGGAATTAAAGACCCATGATACCATGGCCCATTCCAAAAGGAATTATTAGCAGTCATTTTAACCAAGAGACTTTTAGGAGCATATTTATTTTACATGTACTTAGCTTTCCCTAAAGGTCTAAAGTAGGACCTATTGCAACTTTTCAAATTTTTTTTCTAAAAAATCTGAATGCAAATTTAAACCTTGATGTTATTGTGATTTATTTTCATAAAGGCACTCAAAGTAAAAGTGTTTTCATGATGCTTCATGCCTAAAGTTCAAGTGCTGTGGAGGGTCTTGAGATTGCGGCCAGATTGAGTTCTAGTCCTTAACTCAAAAACAAAATTATAGGAAAAAAGAAACCACTTTGACTTTTTTTTTTTTTTTTTTTTTTGCTTCTTCAGACCACTGCCTTTGCAGTGTTTCCCAGGTTGGAAAATGGACATAGGCCATGGTGCAAGACATTGAGATAGAGTACAGATGACTGTCTTACTTTTTGTAAATCTGTTTTTCTTTTTAGATTGATTTTATGTGTATGAGTATATGTATGTATGTTCACCAGCTATATGTCTGATGCTAGCAGAGGTTAGATGAGGTTGTTTGATCCTGTAGAAGGTTGGTTGTAAATCATCATGTGAGTATTGAAAACCAAACTCAGGTCTTCTGTAAGAACAAATGCTCTTAACCAGTGATCCTTCTGTGCAGCCCCAGATATTTATTCTTATGTGTAATGGAAAAAGTATGACTAGCCTATCAAACCTGAGACTTCACAGAAGTGGTGAAGCTGGGTAAAAATGAAGTAAGTTTATGTAACAGAAAGTAGAAACATCGTGTGTAGATAGGCTCTAAAAGCAAGAGAAGCACTGGGTTTTTTTTTTTAAGTGTGTGTTATATGTATGTGTGTACACATATGTGTGCAGGCATGCTCAACCTTGTAGGTGTGAATAGATGCCAGAACTTGATATTACTCTGTCTTCTCATTTGCTGCTCTGCTCTGTCTGTCTGTCTATCTGTCTGTTTTGGTTTTTCAAGACAGGATTTCTGTGTAGTCTTGCTTGTCCTGGAACTCCCTTTATTGACCAGGCTGGCCTTGGACTCAGAGATCTCAGCCTCAGCCTCCTGAGTGCTGGGGTTAAAGGCATACACCACCACCACCTGGTTGCCTTCTTTCATTAAACCTGGAACTTGCTTTTTCAGCTAGGCTGCTGGCCAGCTGGTGGCTTTTACTTGGGTGCTTAGGGTCCTCATGCAAGCAGAATATATGCCAAGATGTCTCCTTATCCCCAAAAAACACCTGCCTCACAGTATGTGTACCTTGTGCACCTCTAACATGGTTATTTAGAACAAAACCAGAGAACCTATGAATTTACAGGTTTTTTTTTTCATGTATATTTTTTTTCCTGAAGTATTTTCATTTTGAGACAGAGTCTTATTAATGTAGCATGGATTGGCCTTAAACTTGCTACATATCCCAGGCTACCCTCCCATTCAAGATCCTCCCACCTCAGCTTGTTGAGTGCTGGAATTCCAGGCATGCCACTGTACCTTCATTTGAGAAGCAGAGCCTCCTCTTGAGCAGACAGGACACTGATGTCCCCTTTTCCTTTGCCACTGGTTTCTTGTCTTCCTGCCTTTCACCTACTTCTCTTTGTGGCCTTTTAAAGGTAATTTGAAACTGTAATTTTGTTGAGATAATATAGATGTTCTTAACAAGCGTCTACATTCATTCTTTCTCTAGTTGAATATTTGTTCTAATAGCTGAACTAATTTAACTATTAACTATTTAGGTGCTAGCTTGTTTTGGAATGCAGCAGGTGATGATCAAGAGCCCGACTCACAGCCGAAGCAAGATGATACCAAGATTTCCAGTGAAGACATGAATTTTTCTGTAGATATTAATAATGAAGCGACAAGTCTTCCTGGTAGTGCATCTTCCTTAAAAGCAGTTGACATTCCTAGTTTTGAAGAAAGCAACCTTGCTGTGGAGGAAGTTAATCAGCCACTTCCTGAATCCAAGTAAGAATCTTCCATTCACTGTTATGCTATTTGTTTGTTTGTTTTAAATTTTATCTTATTTTTTAATTCATTTATTTTTACACTCCATATTCCACTCTCACACCCACCCCCATCCATCCTCCGACTGCTCCACGTTCTACACCTCCTCCCCTCCCCACCCCATCTCCACATGGATGCCCCCACTTCCCACCCCATCTGATCTCTAAACTCCCTGGGGCCTCCAGTCTCTTGAGGGTTAGGTGCATCATCTCTGAGTGAACACAGACCTGGAAGTCCTCTACTGTATGTGTGTTGGGGGCCTCATATCAGCTGGTGTATGCTGTCTGTTTGGTGGTCCAGTGTTTGAAAGATCTCGGGGGGGGGGGGGTTCAGGTTAATTGAGTCTGCTGGTCCTCAGCTTCTTTCAGCCTTCCCTAATTCAACAACAGGGGTCAGCGCTTCTGTCCATTGGTTGGGTGCAAATAACTGCATCTGACTCTTTCAGCTGCTTGTTGGGTCTTTAGGAGGGCACTCATTTTCTTCTTTTGCAGTGCTATGGATTAAATGTATTTTATATTCAGGAATTGGTTTTGTTGGGGATGGGGGTGGTACGGTGTTTGTTTATTTGAGACCAGGTTTTCTATGTATCCTTGGCGCTGCCTGGCTGTCCTAGAGCTCACTGTGTATAGAGTGGCCCTGAACTCACAAGAGATTTGTCTGCCTCTGTCTCCTAAGTGCAAGCATTAAAGGCATGTACCCCTTGCCCTGCTTAGAATATAATTTTTATATTTATATACATAGTAGAGAATAATAAAATCTGGCAGTCAAAATTATGACCTCATATACTTTGTGGTAAAAACAATTTAAATCTGCTCTGCAATTCTGAACTATACCATGGACTATTATTTTTTACCATCACAAATATATTCATTTTCTTCCTCTTTGAGACATGATAAGCTTAGTGTATTTTCATTGACGTCTTTACATAGTAGTGTCAGCATAACAGAAAATCTCAAAGAAAACTTTCTTCAGTTATGCCCATATGTCAGATATTGAGTTTGCTAATCTGAATGAGTCACAACATCTTAAAAAAACTTCAGCATTCTGTGTACTCAGATCTCACCATAGAGATTCTAATAATACAGGCTTCCAAATGACAGTACAATTATATTTGAAAAAGACAACAGCATATAAAATATCATCTTATATGTTTGTTTCAAAACAGTAGATGACCTGACAAAACATAGAAACAAAGTCGGGCAGTGGTGGTGCACACCTTTAATCCCAGTACTTGAGAGGCAGAGTCAGGTGGATCTCTGAGTTCAAGGACAGCCTGATCTACAGAGTGAGTTCTAGGACAACCAGGGCTATACAGAGAAACCTTGTCTTGAAAAAAAAGGGGTGTGGGTTTGGGCAAAACAAAGTTGACAAAATGGTAATTTCTGAAACAGATTGTATATGGTATTTCATTTAACAGTCTTCAGTTGAGTTTGAAGTTTTTGCATTATGAAATTTTCTATTAAAGTAGTGATTCCCAAGTAATTTATTTAGCACCTCGGTAAATCTGGCAAGAGCTCTCTGAACTTAGCATGCGCTGTACCACACCCGGCACATGGATGTAGCAGTGAGTAAAGCAGAGCTCCCGATTGTGTGTTTAACCACATAAGCAGTAGTGACCACTGCTCCCAAGGAAAAGAAACCAGAGCGGTCAGGTGATGTAGACAGGGTGATGCTGGGGCGTGACATGGGCTGTATTTCAGCAGAGTAGTGAGCAAGGCTCTGGGCCCTAACGTTTGAACAGTGGTCTGAATGATAAAGAGCCAGTCCTGACATTATCGCTGAGAAGAATGCTCTGGTTGATGGAAATGGCGAGTATATAAAGACCCTCGCTAGGGTATATAATCTTGAGATGTCTAGAAACAAGCAGATATTCCAGCAGAGCTGGACATAGTGCCTAACCCAGGTCCTCCAGGTCCTCTTGGAGAGCAATCGCTTAACCACTGAGCCATGTTTTCAGCCCCTTCCTTGACTCAATTCTGTAAACTACAGAATACTTTCTAAAATTGTTAAGGTTTTCAAGTCTTTGAAAATCTCCAATCCTTTGGTAGTTAAAAATGTAAGAAAAGGACCTAATTTTAGCTAATAAAATGAAAGCTGATTGCTTTTTCAGGACACAAGATGTAGACCTAATCCCCCTTTTTTAACATATAATATATTGATTTAGGATCAATACTATCTCTAGGCCAGATGTGGTGGCAATTAGAATATGGAGGCAGGACAATCATGAATATGAGACCAGTGCAAACTGTATAGAACAACCCTGCCCTGAAAAACAAAACAAAACAAAACATTTCCAGAGCTGTCCGTGGTGGCTTCGGTGCTGTTGCGCAAGCATCTAGTCTGACTCATGCTGTGGCTCTCATTGCTCAGTATTCATCGTGTCATTAGCTCCCTGGGCTCCCAGATCAGCCAGTCGTTGTGCTGCTGGAGCAGTCTCTAAAGATGAGTTTATTGGCTGTACAGCTTATTGGCTATCGATTGCTTTTTCCCAATGGAAAGTGATGGTACAAGGAGACATTGTTTAAAACAACTGTTTAAGAAGCCATGCCAAATTTGCAGGTAATGGCACATTGAAGTCATTGTTTAAAATTTTTTTAGGTTAAAATCTTTCGTATCTCTTCCAGCCTTTTTTTTATTTACTACTTTAGACACCTAGATAAATTTTTGAGCACAGTGTTGGAGCTCAGTGATTATGAGCACACTCATTGGCTCAAGCTTCTGATTTTAGTCATGGCTATGAACTTTTCTCTGCTCCCTGGTTGACCTATCAGATGGGAATAATAAAGGCACCTATTTTTGAGGTTGTTGTGAGAAGTAAAGGATCCTATGTCATCAGTCAGAACAGTGCCTGCCACTGGGTAGCCAGCGTTTGTTTGGTGGTGAATACTCTGAAAGGAGGAGATTATGTGGCTTTTGGTTTCAGTCCTAGCAGCTGGCTGCAGTGCTGTGGGCTGTTGGTGATTCTGTCGCATATGGCAGGACACAGAACCTGAGCTCGGGAGTGGACTTTCTTCACCCTCCCCCCCAGCGGATTAGACAATGCTGTCCACATTCCGGGCTGCTCTTCTCTCAGTTGCTGTTCCTCTGTAAAATGCCCTCACAGACACACCTGCAGTGTGCTTTAGGAATCTCCCAGGCAAGACTACTCACCATCACAGTGTTTAATC
The DNA here is from genome assembly GCF_000001635.26 of Mus musculus. NCBI lineage: Eukaryota > Metazoa > Chordata > Mammalia > Rodentia > Muridae > Mus > Mus musculus. The sequence goes on from NC_000070.6 coordinate 115,036,078, forward strand.
ACGATGGTCATTTAGTTAAAAATGGAATAAGCCACATTCAGTAACTGGCATGGACTCTCAGAATAAAAACGGTGTGTGACCCAGAATGCTATACAAAATACAGTATAGGCCAGGCCATGCTGGAACTTGTGGTAGGTGTGAACTACCCTGCCGGGCTTTTGAATGACAATGGTTTTGGGTTTGTTGTTGTTGTTGTTGTTGTTGTTTTTGGAACTGTGTAGCCCTGGCTGTCCTAGAGCTTGCTGTATAGACTGGCCTTGAACTCACAGGTAACCACTTACCTCTACCTCCCAAGTGCTGGGGTTAAAGGCGTGCGCCACCACTATCTGGCTGAATGACAGTATTTTTTGGAGAAGCAAACAAACCTTAAAGGCAGCATTGGAGAGTTCCTACAGTAAGGTGAAGACGCTCCTTAGTGTGACTGAAGATGAAGGGCAACCTGTTGTTTTTGGAGCACAGTGGGAGGAGCAGGGGTAGAAGAAAATTCAGTTACAGACTTGCCACTGTGGACAGCTGATGCTGTGCTAGCAAGGCCTTCTTAAACTTTCTGCAAGTGACTCCTTTAACCTGAGAGATTTTAACATGACCCTGTAAATATGAATATAAAGTAGGTATGTAAAACATTTAGTGATAACAGAGATAAAAGATACTTATAGTAATGGGATGGGTCTGATTGTTGAGTTTTACATAAAGAATTAAATCTTGGCTAAATAGTTGAAACTATAAGAGATGGCACTTTCAACTTTTTTTTTTTCTTTTGAGATAGGGTTTCTTTGTGTAGCCCTGGCTATCCTACAACTCAGTTTGTAGACTAGACTGGCCTCGAACTCAGAGATCCACTGGGATTAAAGGCATGCACCCATTATGTTTCTATAAGAATAGAAAACTTTATCTATACATATAATACATATATTTTACATACATACATACACTGTAGTTCATAACATGCAGTAATCTTTAATCTGAGCCAGTGTTTGGACAGCTTTCATTGAAATATCAAGGTGTTGATGAGCATGCAATGCAGAGTACGTGTGCTATATGTTCAGAGCAGAGGCTGCAGTGAAGTCATGTGTTGCAGGATGAATAAACACTGCCAGAAACAACTCTTGACTTCATCTTGGGAAGGTTGTTAGCAGCCTGGAACTCTCGATTCTCCAGCTTCTGCCTCCCAAGTGACAAGACTACACTCATTGGAGCTGGAGATACCGTTGAACAGTTAAGAAGGTTTTCTAGAGGATCTGTCTGAGTTTGGTTCCCAGCACTGTGTCAGGCAGCTCACAACTGCCTGTAAGTCAAGGCCCAGGAAGACTTAATGCCTCTGGCCTCCACAGGTACCCACACACACATGCACCTAATGTAAAAATAGAGTAAATCTTTGGAGGTTGGAGAGATGGCTGAGGGGTTAAGAACACTAACTATTCTGATAGAGAACCCTGGTTCTTTTTCTGGCTCAGACATGTAACAAACACCTACAACTTCAATTCTGGGGGCCTGACTTTCTCTGGCCTCACTGGGCCTTTGCATGCACATGGTACATATAAACTTACACAGGCACATAAACACATAATAACTTCAGTCATGTGCCACCGTACCTAGCCACTTTTCTCTATTTTCTCCAAGAGCCACAGGTTAGTGCTTTAACAAGAAATGCGCTTAAAGCCGGGCATGGTGGCACATGCCTTTAATTCCAGCACTTGGGAGGCAGAGGCAGGCGGATTTCTGAGTTAGAGGCCAGCCTGGTCTACAGAGTAAGTTCCAGGACAGCCAGGGCTACACAGAGAATCCCTGTTTCAAAAAACCAAAAAAAAAAAAAGAAAGAAAAGGAAAGAAATGCGCTTATTGTGCTGCTCCTCCCAGTCATTCTATCTTTTCTAATTTTGAAAGTAATAAAAACTCTAAATAAAGTTGAAAAAGAAACCAAAAACATAAAGTAATACCACCAACTAAATAATATGATAATTGTGGCTTATGAACCTTGAATTGACAAGGATCTTTTCAATTTTAAAACTTCAAATGAGCAAATTATATACTTAAATTGTTTAGATAGCCTAAAAGGTTTTTCTGCGTCAGATGTAGACAGCATCAGTAGTTTGTTTCTAACCTTCAATGAAAGATAAGTTAAAATAAAACAGTATGGTGATCTGGAAGAGCTGACACGCAAAACGCTGCTTGGGATTTACAACTTTCTTCCCAAAGAACTGCACTTCAGGTCTATGTTAAAAGTGTTGCGATGTCTGTTGACCCTGCGTGTCCTTTGCAGCAGCTCTTCAGAGCAGAGCAAAGAACCTGGTGTTCCTGTGTTCTTCCCAAATGCATTGCTGGCTGAAAGTGTGAGCATGTGCTTACAGACTGCGCCAACAGAGGGAGCCAGTAACAGCACTGAATTACCACAGGGAACAAAAGATGAGCCTTACCGGCCATCAGATAACCAGAAAATTTACCAGGACTTGTTGGTAAGTAGACCATTTTATTTTTGTGAAGTGCTTATTTAATATAAGAAATACTAGTTAAGCTTTCCATAGATTTAAACTGAATGAGATCTTGAAATAGAGTCATCTTTGACCACTAACAATAATTACAATATGTAATTGTTTAGATTTTTCGTAAATTTTGATAACATAAATGGTAAGCTTTCTAAGTCATCAGATATTTAGTAAGAGCAAACATTTGTTTGTTCTTGAAATTTTGGCTCTAAAAAAGGAGAAAAACCTATGTAATTACAAGTATACTAGGTAATTTATGGAATTTGACAAGATAATATTTAGCCTTCCTTGTGACAGTTTCCTAAAATCTTAAAGTTGTGTGCTTGAGAGAGGGCAGTTCACAAAGCTTGCTCTCTATTAGAAGACTCCCGATCAGGTGGCTCACAACCACTTACATTCCACCTACGAAGGCACACACGGGCACATAAATAAATAATAAACAAATCTTTTTTTTTTTAATCTTCAAAGGGTTAGTGATTTTTAGATGCATTCTTTTTCTTTCCATAGGGCCAAGTGAACCACCTACTAAGTAACGCCTCCCAAGAAACCGAAGAACCACCTACCAAAGCGGTAGTTACCAACCGTGAATGCGCCAAGACCCAAAATACTCACCATGCAAGGAAAAAAAGACACAATTCAGGACTGGTAGACAAAGATTGTGTACTCAGTGCAACTATTAAACAGCTAAGGAGCCTAGGAGTGAAAATCGACTCTCCCACTAAAGTGAAGAAAAATGAACAGAAAGTGGATCATGCCAGGTAACTAGGTTTTGTTTTGAAGATGAATAAATGTTAGGTATGTTGCAGCACTCCTGGAAAGTGTGTGCTTGCGTCCCAGGCCTGCTCATTTACTGTTTATTGAAAGCCTTCTGTATGTAGAATGCAAATATAAGATAAAATACAAAAGTTCCCCTTCCCTCAAATTCTTCAGTGTGTCGTAGTCATGGTTACTTTGTGTGTTTCTTTCACATTCTCCTAGAAATGTGATTTGCGTGGATGCTGGGAACTGAACCGGCTCTCTAGAAGAGCGGCAAATGCTCTTGGCACTGACGCATCTTCACAGGCCCTTCCCTGTGCCTTATAGCTGCATTATATTCTGTTGTACCCATGCACTATATAGTATGTTGAGCCCCCATGCTCTCTGAACTTTTATGTACTGTTTAAGTGCTAAGTATATGTCATTCTGCAAGTACTTGTTTAAATAGTTATAATAGGTGCTTTAGGGGGCTGGTGAGATGGCTCAGTGGGTAAGAGCACCCGACTGCTCTCCCGAAGGTCAGGAGTTCAAATCCCAGCAACCACATGGTGGCTCATAACCATCTGTAACAAGATCTGACGCCCTCTTCTGGAGTGTCTGAAGACAGCTACAGTGTACTTACATATAATAAATAAATAAATCTTAAAAAAAAAAAAAAAAAATAGGTGCTTTATCACTGCTTGCCGAATATTTATATTCATTTTAATCTTTACCAATAGTACAGGAAAATGAGGCTAACACTTTTGAATATTTTCTCTTTTAAAAAAATACACTTGTTTGCTCCTCCCTCTCTCCTCTTTCTCTCCTCTCTCCTCTCTCCTCTCTCTCCTCTCCTCTCTCTCCCTGTGATATCAGGGAACAATTTAGAGTCAGTTTTTTTCCACCATGTGGTCATTGAGCTCAACAGCAAATGCCTTTACCAACTAAGCCATCCCAGAAGCCCTGACAATTTTTTTATTTCTATACTAAGAGACAGACTCAGACGTCTGTGACCACACAGTGATTTCTTCAATCCCAAGGGCTCCAGGGCTCTCTCCTAGTCTCGGGTAACAGGCATGTATAGGATGCACATATGTACACACAGGCAAGACATTTATATACTTAAAATTAAGGTAATGCTTAAGGACAAAAAGCATGAGAAAGAACTTTATATATCTGCTTGGGTTCATAATTTCCCATGCTTCCCATGCAGAATCGTGTTTGTTTGAGCAACTCATTGTGTAGACCAGGTTCATAATTCTCTTGCCTCAGCTTCTTATTACAGGCATGATTAAGACTCCCATTAGGGAGTGAATATTGGATAATGTAATGTATTCCTTTTCTTTCTGTTTTTGCTTTCTGTTCTGTTGTACTTTGTATTTGGGAGAACGTTGGGGTTTTTTTTTTGTTTGTTTGTTTGGTTTGGTTTGGTTTTTTTAGGTTTCTTTGTTGTTGGTTTTTTTTTTGGGAGTGGGGGTGTTGGGTGTTGGTTTGGCTTGTTGTGCTTTTTAACAGGTTTTGTGTAGCCTAGATTGGCCTTAACTGATTATCCTTCCTCGGGGCTGGGATAGCAGGCCTGCAGCACCACACCTAGCTTGGCAATGGTGCTTCTTCACAATAGCCATCCTATGGCCATGCTGTTTGTAAAACTTTGAAACTGGCAAGTCAGTCAGTAATTTGCATTCAGACCGTGAAGATGGGCCACCTCCTGGTTATAATGTATGCTCTGAATCTGTGCCTGCACCATCTTAAGTCTGGGGAGTCAGTTTAGAAGCCTTCGTAAGATTAAAGTGGAAACTTTTATTAGTTTTGCAGAATGAAACTCTTTGCTATTTTGAATAAGGTAAAAAAGCTGCCTTACTTTGCCGTGTCTTTCAGTGTTTTGGCCTGCATCAGCCCGGAAGCAGTGATCTCTGGATTAAACTACATGTCGTTTGGTAATGTTGGCATGAGCAGCCTAAGTCCCACTGGTGTGGATCTGAGCATGGAGGCCAATGCCATTGCTCTGAAGTACTTAAGTGAAAACCAGCTGTCACAACTGTCTCTTGCTCGGTCAAAGCAGAATAACGGTGACTCCTCTGTCGGCCTTCTACATATTAATTCAGACAGGAGTACAGTGGGGCTTAGCTTAGTTTCACCAAGCAACATGTCATTTGCAACCAAAAAATACATGAAGAGGTATGGACTCTTACAAAGCAGTGACAATAGTGAGGATGAAGAGGAGCCTCCCAGCCACGCAGATAGTGAGAGCGACCATGTGTTGAACAGAAACCCAGCATGCAGACCTGTGCAATGTGGTCATGAGAAAGAGCCTTCTTGGAATGCCTGTGAAATAGCTCAGTGCTCTGACTGTGGCTCTGCGGACACACGCACAGATGTGCCAGTACTGAGAAATATCACAAATCAAGCTGTGCAGCCTAGAGCAACAGAGCACTTGAATGAAGACTCTGCTATTTCATTAAGGAATCTTAAGCCAAACCCGGCAATGAACCTCCGAACTGGAAAGGCAGAGTTTACTCATCATCCCGAGAAGGAAAATGAAAGAGACATTGCAGTTTTTCCCGGAACCTTGCCATCTCCTGAGACTTTAAAACAAATGAATAGCATGGATTCTGTGGGCACCTTCTTAGACGTAAAGCGTCTCAGACAGTTACCTAAGTTATTTTAACTCTTCATTTCTCTTTTTGTGGTGTGAGGACTGGGTGTGTATTGATGGCACTTAAGAAATCCAGACCTTTGGGATTAAGACAGGGTTTCTCTGTGTAGCCCTGGCTGTCCGGGAACTCAATCCATAGACCAGGGTAGCCTCGAACTCACAGAGATCCACCTACCTCTGCCTTCCAGGTGCTAAGTAGGACTAAAGGCTTGCATCATTGCCTGGCGGCCATGACCTTTGGAATTTCTAATACCTTTTAGAGTCTTTTCCCTATTAGTAGCAAATTAACATTGGCTGGGGGTTGGGGGTGGTTGACCCAGTTGTGAGGTGGCTTCTTAGTGGGAAGGCTGGGTTTATTCAGCATCACTGAACCTAAAACAGAAGCAAGACTCTAAGACCAGGTGCCGCAGCTAATCAAGTTCAAATGTGTTTCCCTGTACCCCAGGGCCTTGCATTTGCTAATGGGCTCCATTACTGAGCCTGACCACTGAGCTATATCCTCAACTGTAGATTTTTTAAAAGAAGGTCTCAGGTCAATCTGTAGCCTAGGCTGGCTTCAGACTTAGAATTCTGCCTTCCTCGTCTGGCTCAGGTATGCACTTTACCCTGTGTCTCCCAAAAATAGTTTTTTTACATAATCATAGTTTGTTTCCAAACTAAGAAATTACATAGACACAATACTGCATAAACAGCAGAACTTTTCATTGCCTTGGGTTCTTATTGGTGGGATGAGGCAGTGCTGGGGTTGAACCCAGGTACCTCACACAAAGTGCTATAGCACTGAACTTTATACCTCAGTCCATGAGGTGTTCTGTGTACTCATTGATTCACAGTTTTTGTGTATAGATACATGAAATTATATCGCATAGCTTCCACTAACCTAAGACCTGTCCTCCCTCCATCCCTACCGATAGCCCTACCATCACCAGAATGTTTTTATCATTTTAAGAACATTTCATAAACAGAATTGTACTTTTAAAAACAATTTTTTATTTAGCATTCTACCTTTTGAAATGTACTGTCTTACTCCAAATAATATCCTGAGATCTATCCAAGTGTTGGGTGTGTTGGTAATTAATTCTTTTCTTATTCTTTACTTCTATTCCCCCCCCCCCAAGTTGTTTCAAATTGTTGTTTCCAAAGAAAAAAGAAAAGAAAAAAAAAAACCCTCATTGACTTGAAAGATTTAGGTTTCTGCTGAAGTTAAAATGTGGTTGCCCTGTATTAAAGCTTGTCTCATAACTGAAAAAAACTGACTTCTCTTCACTGAATGTTTTCCTTGCTTTGTTGAGGTAGGGTTTCTTTGTGTAGTCCTCGCTGTCCTGGACTTAGCTCTGTAGACCAGGCAGATCTCAAACTCACAGAGATCGCCCTGCCTCAGCTCTCTGAATGTTTTTGTTGTTGTTATTGTTTTTGGTTTTTGGAGACAGGGTTTCTCTGTGTAGCCCTGGCTGTCCTGGAACTCACTCTGTAGACCAGGCTGGCCTCGAACTCAGAAATCCACCTGCCTCTGCCTCCTGAGTGCTGGGATTAAAGGCGTGCACCACCACTGCCTGGCTCTGAATGTTTTTTTTTTAACTTCGCTGTGGCTTCCTGAGACAATTTCTAATAGAGAACTATTGTTGGTTATCAAAGCCACAGAGCTAGGGACCTGAGAGCACGACTTTCCCACATTGCTTCGTTTTCAAGTCAAACAGGTGACAGTGGTGTTTCCCTCTGTTTCTACTTGAGATCTCCAGAAAGTAGACATCTCAGTGCCACTTAGACATATATGCTTTTTAAATTGAGCCCTCCCACTTTCACCAAAAAAAAAAAAAAAAAAAAAAAAAAAAAAAAAAACCTGAATGTGGGTGCCATTTTTATTGTACTATCAAAAACAGAATATTAAGCCAGGTGTGTGGCACATGCCTTTAAATCCCAGCAGGCAAAGACAAACAGATGTCTAGGTTTTTAAGCCAGCCTGATCTACATAGCAAGTCCCAGGACAGTGAGAGCTACAAAGAGAGACTTTGTCTTAGAAAGAAAGAAGGAAGAATTTAATTAATTAATTAATTAATGGTTTAACCAAGACAGCTTCAGCAACTATCTTACTCTTGCTATGACTCCTAATTTTTAAGCTAAACAAGAAGCTGTTTGTCTGGACAATACAAACTACCTAAGTTAGGAAGAATTTAACTTTGCCACCTGTTATCACATCTGACTGAGTGCTTCTGATAAAGATGTTTAAGAAATTTTCAAAGCTGAGTTTAAACCACAGAGTAATTCAATAAAACATCTTTTTTTTTCTACTTAGTGCTTGCTAAGAAAGATCACCAATAAAACCTAGTCTAGAAAGTTCTGTAAGGGACTGGTGAGATGGCTCAGCAGGTAAAAGCACCAACTGCTCTTCCAAAGGTCCTGAGTTCAAATCTCAACAACCACATGGTGGCTCACAACCACCTGTAATGAGATCTCATGCCCTCTTTGTAGTGCGTCTGAAGACAGCTACAGTATATAATAATAAATAAATCTTTGGGCCGGAGCAAGTAGGGACTGAGCAAGTGGAGCTGGCCGGAGCGAGCAGAGGTCCTAAATTCAATTCCCAACAACCCCATGAAGCCTCACAGCCATCTGTACAGCTACAGTGTACTCATATACATTAAATAAATAAGAAAGTTCCGTAAGAACTGTGGGAAGTTAGCTGCTCTTAGGTGTCTTTGGCAGAAGTATTAGTACAGGGAAATGGGGTTAAAAGATTTTGGGGATGTTCAATCCTCAATTGACATTTCTCACAATTTCTGTCTACTAGTCCCTTACTCTTCTTAAGATCTTGGGTGCTATTTCAATTGGAATAAGAAAATGGTGGAATTTATGTTACCCAGCATCTGGGAAATAAACCCATTAGTCTGGGTTCTGGCTATTGGCACATTGTTTTCTCCTCTGTTTCAAATCTCACCATCTAAAGTGCTGCTTGTTGACTGTTGTAGCTGCTTGTCTTCTCCATCACCCTTCTCAGTGCTCAGTCCCATGGAAGTAGGGAGACCTGTTAAGTAAGCCTTGTAAAAGCTGCAAAGATTCTAAAGGAAAAGGTTATGTCACCTATATGTTGAAAAGCTGCAGTGACTGCTTCTGTCTTTTAGGACTTGCTGTGTGCTGGGGGCTCTGCACCAGCACTTAGCACACAGTAGTTCCTTGAAGCGTCCTGGCCTACCCCCACTCGCTCATGTCAATCACTGTCTACTCTAGGTGTCTTGAAGCAATTGAAAAAGAAAGCCTTCCCGAGGCCAGAGAAATCAAAGAAGAACTAGCTTCCCGCTGGATATGGATCTGGAGCTGGATTCAGATACTACTGTCTAGTTCTGCACTGTCCAGGCTGCCCCACTTGGCTTTCCTTCTGTTCCGAGAGCAGGAACCACCATTTACTGAGTGTCCTGCAGGTGCCAGCTTTGGTCAAGGGTTCCACTAAAGACTTGACAGTGTAGAGCTAGCGCTGAACTGCTGCAAGGGCCTAGATTAGCAGTGTGCTCTGCTCTCCCCTGCTTCCCATGTGCTGCTCACAGGGCAGGACTTTTATTAGCCTTCCAGATTGAGGGGCCTTTATGTCTGCACAATAAAGCTCCAGATCATGCTCTGTACTTGCAGACTTTCTGCTTTCAAAGTGGTTTTCCAGGTATCCACCCCTCCTCATAGTCTTGAAACCCTTACCAAAACTTGTACAGCAGGCATATTTGTAATTCTCTACAGAAGATAGAAGAACATGCCAACTAGAACTGAGCCAAAGTCAGCAGCCTTATGTCCATCCACAGACGCTAACCCAGTAGCAACTGCCCCCTCTACCCTTCTTCTACACAAGGACCCTTTTTACCCCCCAGCATTCAACCAGTTCAGCAGGTATGTTGATCCTGCTAGGTACTGACCACAATGCTGAACCGAATGGAGAACAAAGCAGCCATGCTTTATCACATCTTGGTGAGGGAGTGATGCACTGAATGCTCACAGTAAAACTAGTAAGACGTTGGCACACTGGAGAAACAGAAGAAAGCTTATGTTCAGAGTATTCTAGGAAAATGACATTTTTTTCCCCCAGAGTCTTTTGATGTCGATAAGAAAGGGAAGGGGAAATAGAATTGTTTCTGCACCGAAGCCTGAGGAGATGAACAGACGGTGCTTTGGACGAGGGAATTTAGCTCAGGGAACCAACAGTAGGAAAGAAAACAGAAAGGCTGCATTGAGAGTTAGCAACCACTGGACCCCAAACTCCATACTAGATAGATAACTTAGAGGTTTAACTCCTCAGTTTTGGAGTTGATGGGGTAACCCTGTACGACATCCTGTGCATGAAATGTTGGTACAGAAATAAGACGTGAGCCAGGTAGGATGGTGCTCACGTTGAATCTCTCAGCACCTGGGAGGCAGAGGCAGGCAGATCTCTGTGAGTTTGAGGCTAACCTAGTCTACATAATGAGTTCCAGGACAGCCAGAACTACTTACTAGATAGACCCTGTCTCCAAAACCAAAATACAAAACAAAACAAAACAAAACAAAAAAAAAAAAAAAGCAAAACAGTGCCGAAGAGAGGGAGGAGGAAAGACGCGAGCAGAGCTGTGAAAGTCCAGAAGGAGGAAAAGCTTTCTAGATGAGCACTGGTGTGCAGTTTCACCTTGAAGGATCCCAAAGGACTTCCCAGGCGTTGATAAGGAAAGGGTTCCTTTTTTAAAAATTAATGTTTAATATACTTCACACAATAAAAGTTACCTCCCCCAACAAAAACAACTGGGTAGGAATGCTGGCTGAAAGAAGAGCATTATGTTTCTGCCTCTGGCTTACACATTACCCTCTTTTTAAAAGAAAAAGCCCCCCTAAAAGGTGGGAGCATGGAGGCCTAGGTGGTCCCCCTACATCCATCCCCCACCTCCCCTAATCGGAGCTGTCTGGGTCATGGGGGAACATCCTCACAGGAAATCCTGTTTCCCCACTTCCTGGCCAGTGGCTGAACTCCCGGAAAAGGATGGATTTGGGGGGAGCTGTGTCCTGCCTCTTCGTGGGAGGTCTGGGGTCAGGACAGTGGTACTCCCTAAAAACGACAGGAAGGATGCTATTAGGCTTCCAAGAGAGTCAAAATTGTGGGATGCTAAAAATCCACCCAGTCTCCATTGTACACCGGAGAACCCAGCCACAGGAAAGAAGGGACTTGGTCTGGGTCTTGTTGCAGGTGCGACAACTGAGACCGGAACTCAAGGCAGCCGTCTCCACAGCATGTGGTCTGTCGCAGGGTCTTAGCTAGTTAGCAATCAAGTGGTCAAACCCAGGTCCTCAACTGAAGCCTGACATCCTGGAAACGCAATAAAGGCCACAGACACACACAGAGACACAGACACAGACACACAGACACACACACACACACACACACACACAGAGAGAGAGAGAGAGAGAGAGAGAGAGAGAGAGAGAGAGAGAGAGAGAGAGGCTTTGCTTATATCACTGACTTCCAAACTTCGCATTTTGGAGAACCCTTCAGAACCCAACTTAGATGACCCCCTGCATCATCTCCTCCATCTTACAGACTCGGAGGCCTCACGTGGTAGTGCCATTTTTCCTTGGTCCAACTCAACAGCCCTTTCTCTGATCCTCTTGTCCTCTTAAACCACCCTCCATGTGTACCCATGGCAATGAGCACTCTCTGATGACTCCCTTGTTCAGTGAAGAGCCACATGTAAAACATGTCCTTTTCATCTGCCTTTCTTAGGGCAGAGGGCTGAGGCAGCCAGGAACTTAGGCCCCCTAAAGCTCATTCCTTACTTACCTTATTAAGGTGGCAACGGGTCTTAGCTAAGGGTGGGACAATTGAGTCACTCTTGATGAGTGATGAGTGATTCCAGATTTCCCACCCCTGACTGAGATATTGTATGGCTTGCCCTGCCCCCACCAGCACAAGACTGATGATGGAGTAAGTAGCTAGGTGACTCTGGATGGAAACCTGCATTTCCCCGCTGCACCAGATGGGGGCACCACTCAGAGTTAAGTGTGGCGGCAACCAGGGATCCGTTTCTCTCTTTCCTGCCCAGACAGAATGCCCTTTCAAATTCGTCTGTGGCTGGTTTTGGAGCAGTTCCACTTCCTCCAAGTGAAGCCCAGGTCCCAGCTGAGTGTTTGCTCTCCATTTCTCTCTGCAGCTCCATCAGTCTCCCTCTGATTTCTTCAGTACATGGTCTGTGGTATGCTGGATAAAGACAAGCCAGGGACATGATCCTATCTTTGGAGGGTCTTTGTGCCCAGCACCATGCTGGGGATAATCAAGGGATACAGGGATTTCTGCTTTGCAGGGAGTCACAGGGCAACCTCACTTCTGCTCATCTTCTGTCCTAGAGAAATTGCTTTGTGCTTACCATTCCCTTTCTTCCCCCCACCACCGATTCCCTCAAGGCCTGCGGAAATAAGATAACGATGGGCTAGCCTGGGAGAAACAAAACGCCTACACATACATCACAAATGTCCCTAGTCCTGTAGTAAGCAGAAACCATACGGTCCCCTGAGAACAGATGGGCTTGGTCCTCTCATACTCTTGACAGTTAGCACAGAGCCCACACGACTGGCTCGAAATGAACCAACAGCCAGAAGCTGTGCCCACGGTACAAATGAGGAAACAGTTTCCAGATGGGGTCACAGCTTGCCCTCCTCTACCACTGGTGTCAAGGTTGGGAGAAAGCTGGAATTTGTTTTTCTTCTCTCTTTTCATTTACGCTGGCTCAAATTCACATTTAGCTGAGGACAACCTTGAGCGTCTGGTCTGCCTGCCTTCACCCTCCTGATGTTAGCATCAGAAGGTGTTCTGTCCTTCATTTATGCTGCAGATCAAACCCAAGGACCCAGCATGCCAACTACTCTACCAACTGAGTTATTTCTCAGCCCCAATCATGGATTTCTTACCTTCCTACACAGCCCGCTACCACAGAAAGGGGAGCTTTCATTTCTGATGTTCGGGGGTCCAGGATAGTGTCTGGCACATACTAGGCCTGTAGTAAATGGAATGAATACATGAGTGACCAGAGCTGGGTTTCTTTGCTTCATCCAGGGCCACCGTCTTCACAAACCCACTTTGTACAACTTGAGCCTTCTGCTTCCTACTGCTGGCTCTTCCCAGTTGCTCCTGATCTTCCCTTCTCTGATCGTATTATACCTATTTACACCAGTGTAAAGCCCTGTCTAATATGGATTCCCAATACTGTTTAGCACCCCTCTCTAACATATTAGGCTGCACAATAACTCTTTGCTTCTGCTTCTGTTTCTTTCATGGAAGTGTCTCTACACCTAAATACAGGGTCTGAACAGAATAAGGCTCATAAACACACACACACACACCACTTCTGTTCTTTAAATGCCCTAGACATGGTGCTTTTTCCACTAGTATCAGTTGGTCTTTGCAGCAACCCTGTGAATAGTGGTGTTTTAAAGATGAAGAAACTGAGGCACAAAATAGTTAAGGAGTCTCTTCTAGCTCAGAGTGCCCTGGTGATCAGTTATTTACCCTTAATTATTAAGGGGTCATATCCTGGGGTGTGGTTCAGGGCCAGGTACCCTGGGCTACACAGAGATAGATGTCTTCTGCCACAGCTTCTCCTGGCAACCCAAAGCTACCTGGCAGAGTCCAGTCTGCCTAACACCTATGAATCTATGAGATACCTTAAAAAGCATATCCTTCCTTCTATACATCTTTCCACTTCCTCCTCTTCTCCACCCTATTCATCAGACAACTGTCTCAGTCAGTGGGGAACATGAAGAGGGGATATGGATGCTTGCTTTCACAGGTGCCTCTGCATAAAGGGAGTTCTCAGTGAGCTGGAGCAGAGGCTATGGAGGAAGGAAGCAGAGATGACAGATTAAAGACAGATGCAGAGACAAGGCCTTTATACAGGAAAGAGGAGCAGATTCAGAGTTTGCCTGAGCCTAAGATAGAGACCGGAGAAATGAAAGGCAGAGTGAGCAAGATAAGAGATGAAAGGAATAGACCCCGGGGTTCCTCCACTGCATCCTCATTACAGATAGGAAAACTGAAGGTCAGAGGAAGTGGTGGTTCTACTTCCTACGGATGTATCCATCACTCTTGTAAATACACTGGGTCAGGTCCTCCCTTCTCCAGCACTTTCCTCTTGCCCTTGTGCACTAGGACTGAGTAACACAAGTGACACCCAGTGGGAGGCTCTTGGACAAGTCAACCAGGAAGAGGGAGAGAGGAGACAGTGTAGACAAAATAGATTGACAGGGAAGTTTTTCTGGACTAGGTAAGCTTGAAGAAGGGCACAGAGGGTGTAAACAACTGTATTAAGGTATATGGTTTATGTGCAGTAAGATATACCATTTCAGCATCCAGTTAGCTGAGGTTTGACAACACTTTTATAGTCATTACCACAATCAATGTATAGAATATGTCTTTGATAGAAAGTTCCGTTGTGTCTCTTGTATCCACTCCATGTTGCATTTTATCCTTCTGAACTCTGTCATTGTAGATTCATTTTGCTTTTCTTCCCCTAGGGTTTCATGTACATGTAGCTAGTTACTATAGACACTGTCTGATCGCTTTCACTCTGCATGAATTGGAGGTTTTCTATGTTTTTACATGTATCTGAAGTTATTTTTATTGCTCAGCCATATCCAGTTGCATGCCTGGACCAATATATGTACCTATCTGTTGATATGCTTTGAAAGTATTTCTACTTTTTTTTTGTTTGTTTTTTGTTTTGTTTTTGAGACTATGTGGCTCTGGCTGTCCTGGAACTCGAAATATAGGCCAGGCTGGTGTGGCACTCACAGAGACTCACCTGCTTCTGTCTCTCACATTCTGGGATTAAAGGTGTGGACCATTATGCCCTGCTTATTTATTTTTTGATGCTATGGATAAGTCTTTATATGCATATATTCCTGTGGATATGTTTTTATGTCTCTCAATAAATATGTATTATTAACCATATGATTAAAGGGGCTCAAGTGTGTGTATTTTTCTCCAATATGGCTGAGTAGAGTTTGCATTCCCTTCAGTGTACAAGAATGCCAGTTGACCTTTATTCCTATCAACACTTGGTCTTGTCTGTCTTTCACGTTCTAGCCATATTGACAGACTTGTCATGGTAGCTCTTTGTAGTTTGAATTTCTGTTTCTCTGGTGTAACTTTCTTTTCATGAAAGTTTTGTTTTCTAAGTTCATAAGGATTTTCAACTCAGACACATTACAGTGATACTCACTGTTCGGCTGAAGATTTTAAAGTAGTTCACACAGGAAGAAATGTCATATAGCCAACAGGGGTGGAGAGGACAATAGGCCATGTTGTTCTAGGCTACACAGCAGTTAAATGACAAGAGTGAGCCTGCTTTCTCACCTCCAAAGTAGCGTCACCAGGCGGCATGACACTGTCATTGTCTACAGTCAGATGACAGGTGGACACAAGGGCAGAAGAGGTACACACAGAGAGATGCTCAGTACATGCATGTGCAGGGCCTGGAGGCATATCTACTGTCTTGATGTGTGTCATAAACCTGGCCACTGTCCTGATGACCATCGGCAGCTATTTGCGACAGAGTTGGTGGTTGTGCGTGTATTGTCTTCTAATGGCTTGAACAAGTAAAACATTAATGGCAGAATGCTCTCTCCTGAGGACAGAAAGCTTGGGAACACAAACTGGGGACACAGCTTTGGTCCTCTGTGTACTTCTAGAAGATGCATAGGTTGCACAAGGAAGATAGGAGGCTAGAGAGCCCGCTGCCTTCTGCAGCTGCTCATTCATTTTGCTTTGGATTTTTTCCTTTCATTTCTCTTTCTTTCTTTCTTTCTTTCTTTCTTTCTTTCTTTCTTCCTTTCTCACCAATGGTGCTCTAGTTCTTAAGCTGTGTGCTGCAGACATCATCCTGGAGGCTGGTGAAACACACCTGGCCTCTCTTCCAGAGGAGCCTAGGGTCCCCTTCCAGAACTGACTTCTCTAAGGACATGGCCCCTCCTTTGAAAGTCATACATTAGAGCAAAGCCCTTTCCATCCCTGCAAATGCTGATGGCAAGGCTGGGATAAGAACATGGAAATGATTTCATCTGTGGGGTTCTGGGCTCAGCCTTGCAAACTAGAATGGCAGGGGCTCATTCCTAGTAAGGAACAGAGGCAAAATATGGAGGACAGTTATATGGAAATGAATTGGAGCAGGTTATGACATCTCCTTAAATGGGCATATTTACCATCAATAAGTTTTATAAAACCCACTGTCAGGTATGGGCAATTATCACCTCCTCTTTACAGAGGAGGAAAATGGAAGAGGCTATCTTGCCTATGCTCATGCAGCCCAGTGAGAAAGCAGGAATGAGGGCTCAGACATGCTAGTCAATGGTTCTGCTCTGCTGCCTGGAGGCACCAGAATGTCCCGGCTGGGAATTCTTTATTCACAGCAAGTTGCTTAGATGTCTGAGCTATCTACTAAGTGGAAGTCCCGACCTTCCCTACGTCTTTGAGCTGTTGTAAAATGAACGGAATTGACATTATGAAGTGTTTAGGTCTGGCACGATACAAATTCGTTATAAACCCATCTGCCCACCAGAGTGCTGGCAGACCGAACTTCTCCAGGGGTGGAAGCTCAGAGATGGTACAGCACCTGAAAACATTGCAAACCCTGGACTCTGGAGGGCGGACAACGTAGGCCCTGGGAGTGGAGGAGCCTGTCCCCTGCTCTTGCCTACCCGGGGCCAGACTCCAGACTCCCTGGTTCCTCACCTCCCCGCCCCCTCACCACCCCCACCGAGGCGCTCCGAATTTCCTGCCCGACCGAGGCCCGGCTCGGGCGGGTGGAGGAGGGCTGGCATTTCCTGGCCGCCGCGTCACTGGCTCAGCGGTGCTCGGACAAAGCGCTGACCGACAGGCACCAGAAGCTATTTCAGGCGGCGCCCAGCTTAGCGCGCAGTTTCCGTTTTTCCACCGTCGGAAACAGGGAACAGGGAGCTTGCAGACGTCACAAACCCCCAGCCTCAGGCGTGGGTCCAGGGACCAGGAGAGGCAAGGCCCATGTGTTAGAAACAGGGTAGAGGCAGACGCTATCCCCGCACCTTCTATCCAACCTTACTCCTTAACTGTCCTTGGAAACACCAGAGAAGGCCATTTCACACCCAGGAAAATGATCCAGTCGTCATTGGTCAAGCCAAATGCATAACCTTTTCAAGCCCATAAACCTCGAGACAGCCTTACCCCATTCCCTCTCCTGAATTAACTAACCTGCCCCCAGACATCCTGGATTCTTCGATTTTCATTATTCGTAGTTCTTCCAAACTCAGTCTTAAATACCCTGTGCGAAACATCTACCCCACACCTTCTCTTCCATCTCCTGGAAGGAGAATTAGAACAAGCTCTAACCTCTTTTCTCTGGTCACAGAACACTTAGCCTTCACCTCCCAGCTCCCCACACCAACACAGCCCCTACCGCCATTTCAACCCAAGGCTTTCCTTTCCTTTCCTTTCCTTTCCTTTCCTTTCCTTTCCTTTCCTTTCCTTTCCTTTCCTTTCCTTTCCTTTCCTTTCCTTTCCTTTCCTTTTTCCTTTTTTATTAGATATTTTCTTTATTTACATTTCAAATGTTATCCCTTTCCTAGTTTCCCCTCCGAAAGTCCCCTATCCCTTCCCCCTCCCCCTTCCCCTGCTCCCCAACCCACCCACTCCTGCTTCCTGGCCCTGGCATTCCCCTATACTGGGGCATAGAGCCTTCACAGGACCAAGGGCCTCTCCTCCCATTGATGACCAACTAGGCCATACTCATGGCTCTAACTGCATACTGCATATGCAGTTAGAGCCATGAGTCCCACCATGTGTTTTCTTTGATTGGTGGTTTAGTCCCAGGGAGCTCTGGGGGCACTGGTTAGTTCATATTGTTGTTCCTCCTATGGGGCTGCAAACCCCTTCAGCTCCTTGGATACTTTCTCTAGTTCCTTCATTCCAAGGGTTTTCTAAAAAAGCAAATCCGATCTTACATAGGACAGCAAGCCCTTATGTAAACACAGTGGTAAAAACAAAACCCTCAATTCTTCCACCCATACTGTACCAGTTTTCTGTTTCTTACATTAACTTTCCCCCTTTCTGTGTCAGCCCTTGGTCCAGGACGCCTGGCTTTCCTGGGAAGCACACCCAGTTAGCTCACATACAATATAGTTAGCCCATATAACCAAGCGAAGGCAGCACAGCTGGACTTTCATCAAATGTCACAGAGGAACAGACAGGTGTAACTAATACTCCATCTCCAGTATTGGTCCTGAAATCTAGGAGGGGCAGAACTCAAAACAGGTGCTACTCTTTGGAATCAGCCCTTGACTGAGTCTCAGTCTGTGACCGGGTTCAGAGCTACTGGAAGGTCAATGCAGTTTGGGATGCTTAGTGGGGTCTATGGAATGGAAATTGAACAAGAGAGTTCAGATAGGTGCTGGCGTTACTCTAGCTATAAGTTTGATCAAGTTACATCTCTTTGCCCCCTACTTTCCTTTAACATTCTTAATTTCTGTATGGCAACCAGACAAATGCCTATGATATCTTATTAGCTCCCTACCACCCACTTTTTATATTATTTCTCATGTATATGAAACTTTGGCATTTAAAATATTATTATTATTCATTTAGGCTTTTTGAGAAAGGGTTTCTCTGTGTAGTCTTGGCTGTCCTGAAACTCCATATGTAGATTAGGCTGGCCTCTAACTCAAAGGATCTGCCTGCCTGCCTCAATGAGAGCTGGGATTAAAGGTATGTGCGTTTATTCTTTGAGTATTTTATAAAATGAATTTTGATCATATTCACCTCCTATTACCCCTCATCTCCTCCTATCCTGATGTCTTTTTTTTTTTTTTTTTAAATCTACAGAGAGGCTAGAGAGATGGCTCAGTGGTTAAGAGCATTGGTTGCTCTTCTGGAGGACCTGGATTTGATTTCCAGTGTCTATATGGTAGCTCACAAACTCCTGTTTCAGAGGAGCTAATGTGTCTGCCTTCTTCTAGTCTCTGGATACAGTACATAGACATTAATACAGGCAAAACCAGGGACCACACCCTTAAAAATGATTCCCCTTCTCAAGAAGTGTTCAACTGTCAATAGCTCTTCAGTTAGCGGTGAAGGCTCATGAACACCCCCACACACACACACACACACACATACACCTACCTTCTGGCTAGAATCTTGACTGGCTTGATCCTGAGCAGGCAACCACAGCTGTGAGTTGGTCCTTTTCTGACCAGAAGGTAGTCACTCTGGTCTTCCTTAACTGCTCTTACTATCTTTTTCTTCTTTTCTTCTCTTCTGCTTCAAGGCAGGGTTTCACTATGAACCCGTGGCTGGTGGCTGACCTGGCTCTCTATACCAGGCTGTCTTTGAATTCGTGGGTGTCCACCTCCCTCTGCCTCCCAAACACCACCATGTGTCCACCATGGTCTCACTCACATAGCCCAAACTGGCCAAGAATTCTGCTATTTTTGCCCTTATCTTTTGGATTACAACAGCCAGTTTCCACCATCATAGAAAGAAAAACCCAGATACTCCTCAGCCCATTGGGTTCCTACAATGTACCTATGGGCTTCAATGTCAAACTTCTTTCAAATCAGGCTTCTGTCCCTCACTAGAAATTTAATATTGAGTTATTGACACAGCCCTGTCACCCCCTCCCCCCACTGTTTTCTCACCTATAAATTAGGAATAATAAAAGCACCAATGGGGAGAAGTTGGATGAAGGGGGAAAAGTATCACTAAAGCACACTATTATTCAAAGGTGCCCTAATGATATCCAATTGTATGGTATTTAAAAAATAAAAAATAAAAGCATTACGAAACCGGGTGTGGTGGTGCATGCCTTTAATCCCAGCATTCCAGAGGCAGAGACAGGTGGATCCCTAAGTTCGAAGACAGCCTGGTCTACAGAAAGAGTTCCAGGACAGCCAAGGCTACACAGACAAACCCTATCTCAAACAAAACAACAAAAACCAAAAAGAGAAAGAAAAGAGCTAATTTAGAATTTTCTCATTTATACACCTGCTTATTTTTATTTTTGCAGTGCTGAGAATTGAGTCCTTGGCCTTGCACAAGATTGGCAAGCCCTCAAACTCCAGTCCTTAGGGATATTTAAGGAAAATCAAACTGTATAGTGCAAAGAAACAATGTACTAAGATTAAAGAGTGTGTTAAGGAACATGGGGGCTTGGGGATGGGTGGGGGGGTGTTCTGCTTTCATCCTGAAACCAAGCTTAAGGGGCATTTTCATCTCTCTATTGATATCTGTTCTGTCCCCCTATAGAGTCTTTTATCTTTGAGCAATTCCAGTTTTAGAGCGGTCAGGGGCCTGTGCTGATGAGGGTCAGCGAGGAACTGGGTGTTGAGATACGGAAAAAGGAGAAACAGACACTCTGGCTTTGGAGAAGACAGGAGAAAGAATGAAGAAGGGAGGGTTGGTTGGGAATGGGTCGGGAGACACGGTGGTCTTAAGAGGCTAGACAACGGCCAAAGCCGCTGAACGAGCATCTGGGAGGCGGAGATCCGAGTCGGGTTGTTTGTAGGGAGCGGGAATCCCGAGGGGCCAGGGGTGGGGAACGGGCGGAACCCGCCGGGTCCCAACGTGAGCGCTCAGCCCTCTCCTCTGCGCATTCCTGGGCCATCCCAGCGCCGCAACCCGTCCCCGCTCCCTCCGGAGAAATTGCCAAATTAAAATGAATCATTTGGCCCATAATGGCCGAGGCGCTTATCGGGGGCGGGCGGGCCCGAGGCGGCTCCTTATCTCGGCGGCGCACACGGCCGGCGCTAACGAGGCCGCGGGCGGGAGCGGGATTAGAGCGCGCGGCGAGGCGCGGGCGGGGGCTGCCCAACATGGCCACGCACACCCCCAAGGCGCAAAACGTGAGCGTCCCGGCCTTCTTCCCAGGGCCGGGAGACAGTCGCCTCCCGTGGAATTGCCCGTCCGTTTCCTCCGTCTTTCCCCATGCGCACTCCAGCCTCGGCTCCCTCTCCCCCGTCTCTTCCCGGGGGGCACTTTCCACGACGCCCCTCCGCTGCCCCTCCCGCCGGGGAGACTCTCTTCCTTCCTTCCCCTTTTCCCCTTGCGCAATAGACAGAAAAGCGCAAGGCGCTGGCGGCTTCCATTGCTTCTGGGCGGTGTGTGCGGGCGGCCGGGTTGAGAGTGCTTGCGTGAGCGGCAGGCTGCGGTGGCTACTCCCCGCGTGGGCTTTTGGCGATAGGTCGTGTGCGGGAGTGTGAAACCCTGCGCTGTCTGGGTGTGGAGATTCCGACCTCTCTGCGTTTTATTCGTTGTATGTAAATTGCCCTGTTTCTTTTCTCCACAAGGTCGGTCTGGTGTATCGCAGTGTGTGGCCTTGGACAAAGTGTTAGGCTGGTTTCGTTATGTCGGGCGGGTGTGATCCTCACCCTGTGAGGTTGTGTGTCTGTGAGCGTTTGCGTGTGACTGATGTCGCTGTGTCATGTTGGACAGTATGCCGGTCTGCCTACACCGGCTTGTGGGACAGAGCTAGCTCGTGTTCATCTGCTTCCCTCCTCTGGGCCTGGACCATGTGTGGTCCTGTCCAACAAGAGTCCTATGCCTGTGTGCCTGTGTCCTTTAGAGGTGCGTTTGCAAATCGCTGGGGGCGGGAGTGGGGGGAGGGCGAGCGAGAGATCGAGGCGCTGGTGGGGGCGTCAGCATGGGGGCGGGGAGTGGGATTTCACATTTTATTCCAAATTATGATGTATTCGGGAGCCAGTGTTGGCTCGGATGGGCGGACAGAGCCCAGTGGGCGGCAGCTCTGTCCGGAGGCTGTCTGTGCCTTGGTGTTGCGGGGGTCCCCTGGTGTGTGCGGGGGGAATCTTCTAATCTGGAAGATGAGCCGCGCTCGCTGAGGCCAGCGTCTTCCCGCCCGCAGCGCCAGGCCTGGATTCGCGCTGCCCCTGGGTTTCGCCTATTTCTGGTCAGTTTCGCGGGTGCGTCCGCGGTGGTTGGGAGAGGCTGGGAAAGACAATGGGCACATTTTCCAGGTCTGGTGCCAGGGGTGGGGGTCCTCGGGATCGTCCCGGGGGACATTTTCTCAGTCCCTTTCCCATCCCGGTCCAGTCAGACCCCCTAGCAGGTTAGCTGCCCTTGGAGTCCACTTACGTTGGAAGGACCGCTTCAGGGCCACCTTAGCTGGACAAGAAGGATCGCGTTTTCCCCTTTTACTGCGATTGTTAATACCTTCGTCATCATCACCATCACCCTTAATATCCGCTTTTAATTAAAACAATCGAACAAAAAGCTCACCAGTTCTACCCTTTAGCTTCTTTGGAGGGAGAACAAAGCAGTCCTGTCCTGTCTTAGGCCCCTCCCTAGCTGCTTTTTTTTTTTTTCCCCTAACTTGCCAGGTTTGGGGTAGGGAAAGAAAATGAAGAGGTAGTCAGAATAAAGAGTCACTCCATAAAACAAACATTAGCCTCAAGTAACAACGGGAACGAGTGTATTCCCCGCGTCTCCCCTCCTCTTCCCTCCTTCTCTGGATTAGCAAGGAGAAAGAAAACCTCCCGCACTGAATTGAAAGCCAGGGAGGAGGCAGTTCTGAGCTTCCGCCAAAGCCGCAGCGGAGAGAAGGAAGCCTTCGCAATTAACCCAAGACTTCGATGTGCCATTGGGCGGTGGACATCTCAGGCAAAACAATTAAAAAAAAAAAAGGAGGCGAAAAATAAAAGCAAACGAAATCCAGCTACCGCTCTTGGAAGTGGCGTCGGTCTGCTTTGGCCCGTCTTTCCTTTTGCTTTGTTTATCGCTGCGAAACAGTATAAGAGGTGTAAGAGTTAACTC